>NW_027480533.1:0-310381 GCF_051401765.1 Calliopsis andreniformis | reverse complement strand
AAGAATGAGGATTGAGGATTGAGGATTGAAGGTTGCGGATTGAGGATTGAAGACTGAGTATTGAGGATTGAAGATTGAGGATTGAGGAGTGAGTATTGAAGATTGAGGATTTGGGACTGAGGATTGAAGATTGAGGATTGAGGATTGAGGATTGAGGATTGAGGATTGAGGATTGAGGATTGAGGATTGAGGATTGAAGATTGAGGATTGGGTATTGAGGATTGAAGAATGAGGATTGAGGATTGAGGATTAAGGATTGAGTATTGAAGACTGAGTATTCAGGATTGAAGACTGACGATTGAGGATTGAGGATTGAGGATTGAGGATTGAGGATTGATGATTGAGCATTGGGTATTGAGGATTGAAGAATGAGGATTGAGGATTGAGGATTGATGATTGAGGATTGAGGATTGAGGATTGCGGATAGAAGATTGAGGACTGGGTATTGCGGATTGAACATTGAGGATTGAGGATTGAGTATTGAGGATTGAGGATTGAGGATTGAGAATTGAGGATTGAGGATTGAGGATTGAAGATTGAGGATTGGGTATTGAGGATTGATGAATGAGGATTGAGGATTGAGGATTGCGGATTGAGGATTGAGGATTGAAGACTGAGTATTGAGGATTGAAGATTGAGGATTGAGGAGTGAGTATTGAAGATTGAGGATTTGGGACTGAGGATTGAAGATTGAGGATTGAGGATTGAGGATTAAGGATTGAGGATTGAGTACTGAGGGTTGAAGATTGAGGATTGAGGATTGAGGATTGAGGAATGTGGATTGAGGATTGAGGATTGAAGACTGAGTATTGAGGATTGAAGATTGAGGATTGAGGAGTGAGTATTGAAGATTGAGGATTTGGGACTGAGGATTGAAGATTGAGGATTGAGGATTGAGGATTAAGGATTGAGGATTGAGTACTGAGGATTGAAGATTGAGGATTGAGGATTGAGGATTGAGGAATGTGGATTGAGGATTGAGGATTGAAGATTGAGGATTGGGTATTGAGGATCGAAGAATGAGGATTGAGGATTGAGGATTGAGGATTGAGGTTTGAAGACTGAGTATTGAGGATTGAAGGTTGAGGATTGAGGAGTGAGTATTGAAGATTGAGGATTTGGGACTGAGGATTGAAGATTGAGGATTGAGGATTGAGGATTGAGGATTGAGGATTGAGGATTGAGGATTGAAGATTGAGGATTGGGTATTGAGGATTGAAGAATGAGGATTGAGGATTGAGGATTGAGGATTGAGGATTGAGGATTGAGGATTGAGGATTGAAGATTGAGGATTGGGTATTGAGGATTGAAGAATGAGGATTGAGTATTCAGTATTGAGGATTGAGGATTGAAGATTGAGTGTTGAGGAGTGAGTATTGAAGATTGAGGATTTTGGACTGAGGATTGAAGATTGTGGATTGAGGATTGAGGATTGAGGATTGAGGATTGAGGATTGAGGATTGAAGATTGAGCATTGGGTATTGAGGATTGAAGAATGAGGATTGAGGATTGAGGATTGAGGATTGAGTATTGAAGATTGAGTATTCAGGATTGAAGATTGACGATTGAGGATTGAGGATTGAGGATTGAAGATTGAGGATTCGGTATTGAGGATTGAAGAATGAGGATTGAGGATTGAGGATTGCGGATAGAAGATTGAGGATTGGGTATTGCGGATTCAACATTGAGGATTGAGGATTGAGGATTGAGGATTGAGGATTGAGGATTGAGGATTGAGAATTGAGGATTGAGGATTCAGGATTGAAGATTGAGGATTGGGTATTGAGGATTGAAGAATGAGGATTGAGGATTGAGGATTGCGGATTGAGGATTGAGGATTGAAGACTGAGTATTGAGGATTGAAGATTGAGGATTGAGGATTGAAGATTGAGGATTGCGTATTGAGGATAGAACATTGAGGATTGAGGATTGAGTATTGAGGATTGAGGATTGAGGATTGAAGATTGAATATTGATGATTGAAGATTGATGATCGAGGATTGAGTGTTGTGGATTGAGGACGAGGACTGAGGGTAGAGTATTGATGTTTAAGGTCTGAGGATTGAGGATTGAGGATTGAGAATTGAGGATTGAGGATTGAAGGTTGCGGATTGAGGATTGAAGACTGAGTACTGAGGATTGAAGATTGAGGATTGAGGAGTGAGTATTGAAGATTGAGGATTTGGGACTGAGGATTGAAGATTGAGGATTGAGGATTGAGGATTGAGGATTGAGGATTGAGGATTGAGGATTGAGGATTGAAGATTGAGGATTGGGTATTGAGGATTGAAGAATGAGGATTGAGGATTGAGGATTAAGGATTGAGTATTGAAGACTGAGTATTCAGGATTGAAGACTGACGATTGAGGATTGAGGATTGAGGATTGAGGATTGAGGATTGATGATTGAGGATTGAAGATTGAGTATTGAGGATTGAAGATTGAGGATTGAGGATTGAGGATTGAGGTTTGAGGATTGAAGATTGAGGATTGAGGATTGAGGATTGAGGATTGAGGATTGAGTATTGAGGATTGAGGATTGAGGATTGAAGATCGAATATTGATGATTGAAGATTGAGGATCGAGGATTGAGCGTTGTGGATTGAGGACGAGGACTGAGGGTTGAGTATTGATGTTTGAGGTCTGAGGATTGAGGAATGAGGATTGAGAATTGAGGGTTGAGGATTGAAGATTGAAGATTGAGGATTGGGTGTTGAGGATTGAAGAATGAGGATTGAGGATTGAGAATTGAGCATTGGGGATTGAAGATTGAGTATTGAGGATTGAAGATTGAGGATTGACGATTGAGGATTGATGATTGAGGATTGAGGATTGAGGATTGCGGATAGAAGATTGAGGACTGGGTATTGCGGATTGAACATTGAGGATTGAGGATTGAGTATTGAGGATTGAGGATTGAGGATTGAGAATTGAGGATTGAGGATTGAGGATTGAAGATTGAGGATTGGGTATTGAGGATTGATGAATGAGGATTGAGGATTGAGGATTGCGGATTGAGGATTGAGGATTGAAGACTGAGTATTGAGGATTGAAGATTGAGGATTGAGGAGTGAGTATTGAAGATTGAGGATTTGGGACTGAGGATTGAAGATTGAGGATTGAGGATTGAGGATTAAGGATTGAGGATTGAGTACTGAGGTTTGAAGATTGAGGATTGAGGATTGAGGATTGAGGAATGTGGATTGAGGATTGAGGATTGAAGATTGAGGATTGGGTATTGAGGATCGAAGAATGAGGATTGAGGATTGAGGATTGAGGATTGAGGTTTGAAGACTGAGTATTGAGGATTGAAGGTTGAGGATTGAGGAGTGAGTATTGAAGATTGAGGATTTGGGACTGAGGATTGAAGATTGAGGATTGAGGATTGAGGATTGAGGATTGAGGATTGAGGATTGAGGATTGAAGATTGAGGATTGGGTATTGAGGATTGAAGGATCAGGATTGAGGATTGAGGATTGAGGATTGAGGATTGAGGATTGAGGATTGAGGATTGAAGATTGAGGATTGGGTATTGAGGATTGAAGAATGAGGATTGAGTATTCAGTATTGAGGATTGAGGATTGAAGATTGAGTGTTGAGGAGTGAGTATTGAAGATTGAGGATTTTGGACTGAGGATTGAAGATTGAGGATTGAGGATTGAGGATTGAGGATTGAGGATTGAGGATTGAGGATTGAAGATTGAGCATTGGGTATTGAGGATTGAAGAATGAGGATTGAGGATTGAGGATTGAGGATTGAGTATTGAAGATTGAGTATTCAGGATTGAAGATTGACGATTGAGGATTGAGGATTGAGGATTGAAGATTGAGGATTCGGTATTGAGGATTGAAGAATGAGGATTGAGGATTGAGGATTGCGGATAGAAGATTGAGGATTGGGTATTGCGGATTCAACATTGAGGATTGAGGATTGAGGATTGAGGATTGAGGATTGAGGATTGAGGATTGAGAATTGAGGATTGAGGATTCAGGATTGAAGATTGAGGATTGGGTATTGAGGATTGAAGAATGAGGATTGAGGATTGAGGATTGCGGATTGAGGATTGAGGATTGAAGACTGAGTATTGAGGATTGAAGATTGAGGATTGAGGATTGAAGATTGAGGATTGCGTATTGAGGATAGAACATTGAGGATTGAGGATTGAGTATTGAGGATTGAGGATTGAGGATTGAAGATTGAATATTGATGATTGAAGATTGATGATCGAGGATTGTGTGTTGTGGATTGAGGACGAGGACTGAGGGTAGAGTATTGATGTTTAAGGTCTGAGGATTGAGGATTGAGGATTGAGAATTGAGGATTGAGGATTGAGGATTGAGGATTGAGGATTGAGGATTGAGGATTGAAGATGGAGGATTGGGTATTGAGGATTGAAGAATGAGGATTGAGGATTGAGGATTGAGGATTGAGGATTGAGGATTGAAGACTGAGTATTGAGGATTGAAGATTGAGGATTGGGTATTGAGGATTGAAGAATGAGGATTGAGGATTGAGGATTGAGGATTGAGGATTGAAGATTGAGTATTGAGGATTGAAGATTGACGATTGAGGATTGAGGATTGAGGTCTGAGGATTGAGGATTGAGGATTGAGGATTGAGGATTGAGGATTGAGGATTGAGTATTGCGGATAGAAGATTGAGGATTGGGTATTGCGGATTGAAGATTGACGATTGAGGATTGAGGATTGAGGATTGAGGATTGACGATTGATGATTGAGGATTGAAGTTTGAGTATTGAGGATTGAAGATTGAGGATTGAGGATTGAGGATTGAGGTTTGATGATTGAAGATTGAGGATTGAGGATTGAGGATTGAGGATTGAGGATTGAACATTGAGGATTGGGTATTGAGGATTGAAGAATGAGGATTGAGTATTGAGTATTGAGGATTGAGTATTGACGATTGAGTATTGAGGATTGAAGATTGACTATTGAGGATTGAGGATTGAGGATTGAGGATTGAGGATTGAGGGTTGAGAATTGAAGATTGAGTATTGAGTATTGAAGATTGCGGATTGAGGAATGAGGATTGAGGATTGAGGATTGAAGATTGCGTACTGAGGATTGAAGATTAAGATTGAGGATTGAGGATTGAGGATTGAGGATTGAGGATTGAGGATTGAGGATTGAGGGTTGCGTATTGAGGATAGAACATTGAGGATTGAGGATTGAGTATTGAGGATTGAGGATTGAGGATTGAAGATGGAGGATTGGGTATTGAGGATTGAAGAATGAGGATTGAGTATTGAAGATTGAGTATTCAGGATTGAAGATTGACGATTGAGGAGTGAGTATTGAAGATTGTGTATTTGGGACATAGGATTGAAGATTGAGAATTGAGGATTGAGGATTGTGGATTGAGGATTGAGGATTGAGGATTGAAGATTGAGGATTGGGTATTGAGGATTGAAGAGTGAGGATTGAGGATTGAGGATTGAGGATTGAGTATTGAAGATTGATTATTCAGGATTGAAGATTGACGATTGAGGATTGAGGATTGAGGATTGAGGAATGAGGATTGATGATTGAGGATTGAAGTTTGAGTATTGAGGATTGAAGATTGAGGATTGAGGATTGAGGATTGAGGTTTGAGGATTGAAGATTGAGGATTGAGGATTGAGGATTGAGGATTGAGGATTGAAGATTGAGGATTGGGTATTGAGGATTGAAGAATGAGGATTGAGTATTGAGTATTGAGGATTGAGTATTGACGATTGAGTATTGAGGATTGAAGATTGACGATTGAGGATTGAGGATTGAGGATTGATGATTGTGGATTGAAGTTTGAGTATTGAGGATTGAAGATCGAGGATTGAGGATTGAGGATTGAGGTTTGGGTATTGATGATTGAAGAATGAGGATTGAGGATTGAGGATTGAAGGTTGCGGATTGAGGATTGAAGACTGAGTACTGAGGATTGAAGATTGAGGATTGAGGAGTGAGTATTGAAGATTGAGGATTTGGGACTGAGGATTGAAGATTGAGGATTGAGGATTGAGGATTGAGGATTGAGGATTGAGGATTGAGGATTGAGGATTGAAGATTGAGGATTGGGTATTGAGGATTGAAGAATGAGGATTGAGGATTGAGGATTAAGGATTGAGTATTGAAGACTGAGTATTCAGGATTGAAGACTGACGATTGAGGATTGAGGATTGAGGATTGAGGATTGAGGATTGATGATTGAGGATTGAAGATTGAGTATTGAGGATTGAAGATTGAGGATTGAGGATTGAGGATTGAGGTTTGAGGATTGAAGATTGAGGATTGAGGATTGAGGATTGAGGATTGAGGATTGAGTATTGAGGATTGAGGATTGAGGATTGAAGATCGAATATTGATGATTGAAGATTGAGGATCGAGGATTGAGCGTTGTGGATTGAGGACGAGGACTGAGGGTTGAGTATTGATGTTTGAGGTCTGAGGATTGAGGAATGAGGATTGAGAATTGAGGGTTGAGGATTGAAGATTGAAGATTGAGGATTGGGTGTTGAGGATTGAAGAATGAGGATTGAGGATTGAGAATTGAGCATTGGGGATTGAAGATTGAGTATTGAGGATTGAAGATTGAGGATTGACGATTGAGGATTGATGATTGAGGATTGAGGATTGAGGATTGCGGATAGAAGATTGAGGACTGGGTATTGCGGATTGAACATTGAGGATTGAGGATTGAGTATTGAGGATTGAGGATTGAGGATTGAGAATTGAGGATTGAGGATTGAGGATTGAAGATTGAGGATTGGGTATTGAGGATTGATGAATGAGGATTGAGGATTGAGGATTGCGGATTGAGGATTGAGGATTGAAGACTGAGTATTGAGGATTGAAGATTGAGGATTGAGGAGTGAGTATTGAAGATTGAGGATTTGGGACTGAGGATTGAAGATTGAGGATTGAGGATTGAGGATTAAGGATTGAGGATTGAGTACTGAGGTTTGAAGATTGAGGATTGAGGATTGAGGATTGAGGAATGTGGATTGAGGATTGAGGATTGAAGATTGAGGATTGGGTATTGAGGATCGAAGAATGAGGATTGAGGATTGAGGATTGAGGATTGAGGTTTGAAGACTGAGTATTGAGGATTGAAGGTTGAGGATTGAGGAGTGAGTATTGAAGATTGAGGATTTGGGACTGAGGATTGAAGATTGAGGATTGAGGATTGAGGATTGAGGATTGAGGATTGAGGATTGAGGATTGAAGATTGAGGATTGGGTATTGAGGATTGAAGAATCAGGATTGAGGATTGAGGATTGAGGATTGAGGATTGAGGATTGAGGATTGAGGATTGAAGATTGAGGATTGGGTATTGAGGATTGAAGAATGAGGATTGAGTATTCAGTATTGAGGATTGAGGATTGAAGATTGAGTGTTGAGGAGTGAGTATTGAAGATTGAGGATTTTGGACTGAGGATTGAAGATTGAGGATTGAGGATTGAGGATTGAGGATTGAGGATTGAGGATTGAGGATTGAAGATTGAGCATTGGGTATTGAGGATTGAAGAATGAGGATTGAGGATTGAGGATTGAGGATTGAGTATTGAAGATTGAGTATTCAGGATTGAAGATTGACGATTGAGGATTGAGGATTGAGGATTGAAGATTGAGGATTCGGTATTGAGGATTGAAGAATGAGGATTGAGGATTGAGGATTGCGGATAGAAGATTGAGGATTGGGTATTGCGGATTCAACATTGAGGATTGAGGATTGAGGATTGAGGATTGAGGATTGAGGATTGAGGATTGAGAATTGAGGATTGAGGATTCAGGATTGAAGATTGAGGATTGGGTATTGAGGATTGAAGAATGAGGATTGAGGATTGAGGATTGCGGATTGAGGATTGAGGATTGAAGACTGAGTATTGAGGATTGAAGATTGAGGATTGAGGATTGAAGATTGAGGATTGCGTATTGAGGATAGAACATTGAGGATTGAGGATTGAGTATTGAGGATTGAGGATTGAGGATTGAAGATTGAATATTGATGATTGAAGATTGATGATCGAGGATTGAGTGTTGTGGATTGAGGACGAGGACTGAGGGTAGAGTATTGATGTTTAAGGTCTGAGGATTGAGGATTGAGGATTGAGAATTGAGGATTGAGGATTGAGGATTGAGGATTGAGGATTGAGGATTGAGGATTGAAGATGGAGGATTGGGTATTGAGGATTGAAGAATGAGGATTGAGGATTGAGGATTGAGGATTGAGGATTGAGGATTGAAGACTGAGTATTGAGGATTGAAGATTGAGGATTGGGTATTGAGGATTGAAGAATGAGGATTGAGGATTCAGGATTGAGGATTGAGGATTGAAGATTGAGTATTGATGATTGAAGATTGACGATTGAGGATTGAGGATTGAGGTCTGAGGATTGAGGATTGAGGATTGAGGATTGAGGATTGAGGATTGAGGATTGAGTATTGCGGATAGAAGATTGAGGATTGGGTATTGCGGATTGAAGATTGACGATTGAGGATTGAGGATTGAGGATTGAGGATTGACGATTGATGATTGAGGATTGAAGTTTGAGTATTGAGGATTGAAGATTGAGGATTGAGGATTGAGGATTGAGGTTTGATGATTGAAGATTGAGGATTGAGGATTGAGGATTGAGGATTGAGGATTGAACATTGAGGATTGGGTATTGAGGATTGAAGAATGAGGATTGAGTATTGAGTATTGAGGATTGAGTATTGACGATTGAGTATTGAGGATTGAAGATTGACTATTGAGGATTGAGGATTGAGGATTGAGGATTGAGGATTGAGGGTTGAGAATTGAAGATTGAGTATTGAGTATTGAAGATTGCGGATTGAGGAATGAGGATTGAGGATTGAGGATTGAAGATTGCGTACTGAGGATTGAAGATTAAGATTGAGGATTGAGGATTGAGGATTGAGGATTGAGGATTGAGGATTGAGGATTGAGGGTTGCGTATTGAGGATAGAACATTGAGGATTGAGGATTGAGTATTGAGGATTGAGGATTGAGGATTGAAGATGGAGGATTGGGTATTGAGGATTGAAGAATGAGGATTGAGTATTGAAGATTGAGTATTCAGGATTGAAGATTGACGATTGAGGAGTGAGTATTGAAGATTGTGTATTTGGGACATAGGATTGAAGATTGAGAATTGAGGATTGAGGATTGTGGATTGAGGATTGAGGATTGAGGATTGAAGATTGAGGATTGGGTATTGAGGATTGAAGAGTGAGGATTGAGGATTGAGGATTGAGGATTGAGTATTGAAGATTGATTATTCAGGATTGAAGATTGACGATTGAGGATTGAGGATTGAGGATTGAGGAATGAGGATTGATGATTGAGGATTGAAGTTTGAGTATTGAGGATTGAAGATTGAGGATTGAGGATTGAGGATTGAGGTTTGAGGATTGAAGATTGAGGATTGAGGATTGAGGATTGAGGATTGAGGATTGAAGATTGAGGATTGGGTATTGAGGATTGAAGAATGAGGATTGAGTATTGAGTATTGAGGATTGAGTATTGACGATTGAGTATTGAGGATTGAAGATTGACGATTGAGGATTGAGGATTGAGGATTGATGATTGTGGATTGAAGTTTGAGTATTGAGGATTGAAGATTGAGGATTGAGGATTGAGGATTGAGGTTTGAGGATTGAAGATTGAGGATTGAGGATTGAGGATTGAGGATTGAGGATTGAAGATTGAGGATTGGGTATTGAGGATTGAAGAATGAGGATTGAGTACTGAGTATTGAGGATTGAGTATTGACGATTGAGTATTGAGGATTGAAGATTGACGATTGAGGATTGAGGATTGAGGATTGAGGATTGAGGATTGAGGATTGAAGATTGAGGATTGGGTATTGAGGATTGAAGAATGAGGATTGAGGATTGAGGATTGAGGATTGAGTATTGAAGATTGAGTATTCAGGATTGAAGATTGACGATTGAGGATTGAGGATTGAGGATTGAGGAATGAGGATTGATGATTGAGGATTGAAGTTTGAGTATTGAGGATTGAAGATTGAGGATTGAGGATTGAGGATTGAGGTTTGAGGATTGAAGATTGAGGATTGAGGATTGAGGATTGAGGATTGAGGATTGAAGATTGAGGATTGGGTATTGAGGATTGAAGAATGAGGATTGAGTATTGAGTATTGAGGATTGAGTATTGACGATTGAGTATTGAGGATTGAAGATTGACGATTGAGGATTGAGGATTGAGGATTGATGATTGAGGATTGAAGTTTGAGTATTGAGGATTGAAGATTGAGGATTGAGGATTGAGGATTGAGGATTGAGGTTTGAGGATTGAAGTTTGAGGATTGAGGATTGAGGATTGAGGATTGAGGATTGAAGATTGAGGATCGGGTATTGAGGATTGAAGAATGAGGATTGAGTATTGAGTATTGAGGATTGAGTATTGACGATTGAGTATTGAGGATTGAAGATTGACGATTGAGGATTGAGGATTGAGGATTGAGGATTGAGAATTGAGGATTGAGGATTGAGGATTGAAGATTGAGTATTGAGTATTGAAGATTGAGGACTGAGGAATGAGGATTGAGGGTTGAGCATTGAAGATTGCGTACTGAGGATTGAAGATTAAGATTGAGGATTGAGGATTGAGGATTGAGGATTGGGAATTGCGGATTGAACATTGAGGATTGAGGGTTGAAGATTAAGATTGAGGATTGAGGATTGAGGATTGAGGACTGAGTATTGAGGATTGAAGATTGAGTATTGAGGATTGAAGATTGAGGATTGAGGATTGAGCATTGAGGATTGAGGATTGAGGATTGAAGATTGAGGATTGGGTGTTGAGTATTGAAGAATGAGGATTGAGGATTGAGGATTGAGTATTGAGGATTGAAGATTGAGTGTTGAGGATTGAAGATTAAGGATTGAGGATTGAGGATTGAGGATTGAGGATTGAGGATAGAAGATTGAGGATTGGGTATTGCGGATTGAACATTGAGGATTGAGGATTGAGGATTGAGGATTGACGGTTGAGGACTGAATATTGAATATTGATGATTGAATATTGAGGATTGAGGATTGATGGTTGTGGATTGAGGACGAGGACTGAGGGTTGACTATTGCTGTTTGAGGTCTGAGGATTGAGGATTGAGGATTGAGAATTGGGGATTGAGGATTGAGGATTGAAGATTGAGGTTTGGGTATTGAGGATTGAAGAATGTGGATTGAGGATTGAGGACTGAGGATTGAGGATTGAAGACTGAGTGTTGAGGGTTGAGTGATGAGGATTGATGTTTGTGGATAGAGATTTGAAGATTGCAGATTGAGTATTGAGTATTGAAAACTGTGAATTGATGATATTCTCTTGAGGGTTGAGGATTGACAACTGATTGTTCAGGACTGAGGGCTGAAGGTTGAGGATTCAGGATTGTGGTTTGAGGACCGAGGATTGAGGATTGAGGATTGAGGATTGAGAATTGAAGATTGAGGATTGAGTATTGGGGGTTGTGGATTGAGGACGAGGACTGACGGTTGAGTAATGATGTTTGAGGTCTGAGGATTGAGGGTTGAGGATTGAGGATTGAGGAGTGAGTATTGAAGATTGAGGATTTGGGACTGAGGATTGAAGATTGAGGATTGAGGATTGAGGATTGAGGATTGAGGATTGAGGATTGAGGATTGAAGATGGAGGATTGGGTATTGAGGATTGAAGAATGAGGATTGAGGATTGAGGATTGAGGATTGAGGATTGAGGATTGAAGACTGAGTATTGAGGATTGAAGATTGAGGATTGGGTATTGGGGATTGAAGAATGAGGATTGAGGATTGAGGATTGAGGATTGAGGATTGAAGATTGAGTATTGAGGATTGAAGATTGACGATTGAGGATTGAGGATTGAGGTCTGAGGATTGCGGATTGAGGATTGAGGATTGAGGATTGAGGATTGAGGATTGAGTATTGCGGATAGAAGATTGAGGATTGGCTATTGCGGATTGAAGATTGACTATTGAGGATTGAGGATTGAGGATTGAGGATTGACGATTGATGATTGAGGATTGAAGTTTGAGTATTGAGGATTGAAGATTGAGGATTGAGGATTGAGGATTGAGGTTTGATGATTGAAGATTGAGGATTGAGGATTGAGGATTGAGGATTGAGGATTGAAGATTGAGGATTGGGTATTGAGGATTGAAGAATGAGGATTGAGTATTGAGTATTGAGGATTGAGTATTGACGATTGAGTATTGAGGATTGAAGATTGACTATTGAGGATTGAGGATTGAGGATTGAGGATTGAGGATTGAGGATTGAGGATTGAGGATTGAAGATTGAGTATTGAGTATTGAAGATTGCGGATTGAGGAATGAGGATTGAGGATTGAGGATTTAAGATTGCGTACTGAGGATTGAAGAATAAGATTGAGGATTGAGGATTGAGGATTGAGGATTGAGGATTGAGGATTGAGGATTGAGGGTTGCGTATTGAGGATAGAACATTGAGGATTGAGGATTGAGTATTGAGGATTGAGGATTGAGGATTGAAGATGGAGGATTGGGTATTGAGGATTGAAGAATGAGGATTGAGTATTGAAGATTGAGTATTCAGGATTGAAGATTGACGATTGAGGAGTGAGTATTGAAGATTGAGTATTTGGGACATAGGATTGAAGATTGAGGATTGAGGATTGAGGATTGTGGATTGAGGATTGAGGATTGAGGATTGAAGATTGAGGATTGAGGATTGAGGATTGAGGATTGAGGATTGAGGATTGCGGATAGATGATTGAGGATTGGGTATTGCGGATTGAACATTGAGGATTGAAGATTGAGGATTGGGTACTGAGGATTGAAGAATGAGGATTGAGTATTGAGTATTGAGGATTGAGTATTGACGATTGAGTATTGAGGATTGAAGATTGAGGATTGAGGATTGAGCATTGAGGATTGAGGATTGAGGATTGAGGATTGAAGGTGGAGGATTGGGTATTGAGGATTGAAGAATTAGGATTGAGGATTGAGGATTGAGGATTGAGGATTGAGGATTGAAGACTGAGTATTGAGGATTGAAGATTGAGGATTGGGTATTGAGGATTGAAGAATGAGGATTGAGGATTGAGGATTGAGGATTGAGGATTGAAGATTGAGTATTGAGGATTGAAGATTGACGATTGAGGATTGAGGATTGAGGTCTGAGGATTGAGGATTGAGGATTGAGGATTGAGGATTGAGGATTGAGGATTGAGGATTGCGGATAGAAGATTGAGGATTGTGTATTGCGGATCGAACATTGAGGATTGAGGATTGAGGATTGAGGATTGAGGATTGAGAATTGAGGATTGAGGATTGAGGATTGAAGATTGAGGATTGGGTATTGAGGATTGAAGAATGAGGATTGAGGATTGAGGATTGCGGATTGAGGATTGAGGATTGAAGACTGAGTATTGAGGATTGTGTATTGCGGATTGAACATTGAGGATTGAGGATTGAGGATTGAGGATTGACGATTGAGGATTGAGAATTGAGGATTGAGGATTGAGGATTGAAGATTGAGGATTGAGTATTGACGATTGGGGATTGACGATTGAAGATTGAATATTGATGATAGAAGATTGAGGATCGAGGATTGAGTGTTGTGGATTGAGGACGAGGACTGAGGGTAGAGTATTGATGTTTAAGGTCTGAGGATTGAGGATTGAGGATTGAGAATTGAGGATTGAGGGTTGAGGATTGAAGATTGAGGATTGGGTGTTGAGGATTGAAGAATGAGGATTGAGGATTGAGGATTGAGTATTGAGGATTGAAGATTGAGTATTGAGGATTGAAGATTGAGGATTGAGGATTGAGGATTGAGGATTGAGGATTGAGGATTGCGGATAGAAGATTGAGGATTGGGTATTGCGGATTGAATATTGAGGATTGAGGGTTGAGGATTGAGGATTGAGGATTGAGGACTGAAATTGAATATTGATGATTGAAGATTGAGGATTGAGGATTGAGGATTGAGGATTGAAGATGGAGGATTGGGTATTGAGGATTGAAGAATGAGGATTGAGTATTGAAGATTGAGTATTCAGGATTGAAGATTGACGATTGAGGAGTGAGTATTGAAGATTGAGTATTTGGGACATAGGATTGAAGATTGAGGATTGAGGATTGAGGATTGTGGATTGAGGATTGAGGATTGAGGATTGAAGATTGAGGATTGGGTATTGAGGATTGAAGAGTGAGGATTGAGGATTGAGGATTGAGGATTGAGTATTGAAGATTGATTATTCAGGATTGAAGATTGACGATTGAGGATTGAGGATTGAGGATTGAGGAATGAGGATTGATGATTGAGGATTGAAGTTTGAGTATTGAGGATTGAAGATTGAGGATTGAGGATTGAGGATTGAGGTTTGAGCATTGAAGATTGAGGATTGAGGATTGAGGATTGAGGATTGAGGATTGAAGATTGAGGGTTGGGTATTGAGGATTGAAGAATGAGGATTGAGTATTGAGTATTGAGGATTGAGTATTGACGATTGAGTATTGAGGATTGAAGATTGACGATTGAGGATTGAGGATTGAGGATTGATGATTGTGGATTGAAGTTTGAGTATTGAGGATTGAAGATTGAGGATTGAGGATTGAGGATTGAGGTTTGAGGATTGAAGATTGAGGATTGAGGATTGAGGATTGAGGATTGAGGATTGAAGATTGAGGATTGGGTATTGAGGATTGAAGAATGAGGATTGAGTACTGAGTATTGAGGATTGAGTATTGACGATTGAGTATTGAGGATTGAAGATTGACGATTGAGGATTGAGGATTGAGGATTGAGGATTGAGGATTGAGGATTGAAGATTGAGGATTGGGTATTGAGGATTGAAGAATGAGGATTGAGGATTGAGGATTGAGGATTGAGTATTGAAGATTGAGTATTCAGGATTGAAGATTGACGATTGAGGATTGAGGATTGAGGATTGAGGAATGAGGATTGATGATTGAGGATTGAAGTTTGAGTATTGAGGATTGAAGATTGAGGATTGAGGATTGAGGATTGAGGTTTGAGGATTGAAGATTGAGGATTGAGGATTGAGGATTGAGGATTGAGGATTGAAGATTGAGGATTGGGTATTGAGGATTGAAGAATGAGGATTGAGTATTGAGTATTGAGGATTGAGTATTGACGATTGAGTATTGAGGATTGAAGATTGACAATTGAGGATTGAGGATTGAGGATTGATGATTGAGGATTGAAGTTTGAGTATTGAGGATTGAAGATTGAGGATTGAGGATTGAGGATTGAGGTTTGAGGATTGAAGTTTGAGGATTGAGGATTGAGGATTGAGGATTGAGGATTGAAGATTGAGGATTGGGTATTGAGGATTGAAGAATGAGGATTGAGTATTGAGTATTGAGGATTGAGTATTGACGATTGAGTATTGAGGATTGAAGGTTGACGCTTGAGGATTGAGGATTGAGGATTGAGGATTGAGGATTGAGGATTGAAGATTGAGTATTGAGTATTGAAGATTGAGGACTGAGGAATGAGGATTGAGGGTTGAGCATTGAAGATTGCGTACTGAGGATTGAAGATTAAGATTGAGGATTGAGGATTGAGGATTGAGGATTGGGAATTGCGGATTGAACATTGAGGATTGAGGGTTGAAGATTAAGATTGAGGATTGGGGATTGAGGATTGAGGACTGAGTATTGAGGATTGAAGATTGAGTATTGAGGATTGAAGATTGAGGATTGAGGATTGAGCATTGAGGATTGAGGATTGAGGATTGAGGATTGAAGGTGGAGGATTGGGTATTGAGGATTGAAGAATTAGGATTGAGGATTGAGGATTGAGGATTGAGGATTGAGGATTGAAGACTGAGTATTGAGGATTGAAGATTGAGGATTGGGTATTGAGGATTGAAGAATGAGGATTGAGGATTGAGGATTGAGGATTGAGGATTGAAGATTGAGTATTGAGGATTGAAGATTGACGATTGAGGATTGAGGTCTGAGGATTGAGGATTGAGGATTGAGGATTGAGGATTGAGGATTGAGGATTGAGGATTGCGGATAGAAGATTGAGGATTGTGTATTGCGGATCGAACATTGAGGATTGAGGATTGAGGATTGAGGATTGAGGATTGAGAATTGAGGATTGAGGATTGAGGATTGAAGATTGAGGATTGGGTATTGAGGATTGAAGAATGAGGATTGAGGATTGAGGATTGCGGATTGAGGATTGAGGATTGAAGACTGAGTATTGAGGATTGTGTATTGCGGATTGAACATTGAGGATTGAGGATTGAGGATTGAGGATTGACGATTGAGGATTGAGAATTGAGGATTGAGGATTGAGGATTGAAGATTGAGGATTGAGTATTGACGATTGAGGATTGACGATTGAAGATTGAATATTGATGATAGAAGATTGAGGATCGAGGATTGAGTGTTGTGGATTGAGGACGAGGACTGAGGGTAGAGTATTGATGTTTAAGGTCTGAGGATTGAGGATTGAGGATTGAGAATTGAGGATTGAGGGTTGAGGATTGAAGATTGAGGATTGGGTGTTGAGGATTGAAGAATGAGGATTGAGGATTGAGGATTGAGTATTGAGGATTGAAGATTGAGTATTGAGGATTGAAGATTGAGGATTGAGGATTGAGGATTGAGGATTGAGGATTGAGGATTGCGGATAGAAGATTGAGGATTGGGTATTGCGGATTAACCATTGAGGATTGAGGGTTGAGGATTGAGGATTGAGGATTGAGGACTGAAATTGAATATTGATGATTGAAGATTGAGGATTGAGGATTGAGGATTGAGGATTGAGGATTGAGGATTGAGGATTGAACATTGAGGATTGGGTATTGAGGATTGAAGAATGAGGATTGAGGATTGAGGATTGAAGATTGCGTACTGAGGATTGAAGATTAAGATTGAGGATTTAGGATTGAGGATTGAGGATTGAGGATTGAGGATTGAAGATTGAGGATTGCTTATTGGGGATAGAACATTGAGGATTGAGGATTGAGGATTGAGGATTGAAGATTGAATATTGATGATTGAAGATTGAGGGTTGAGGATTGAGTGTTGTGGATTGAGGACGAGGACTGAGGGTAGAGTATTGATGTTTATGGTCTGAGGATTGAGGATTGAGGATTGAGAATTGAGGATTGGGGATTGAGGATTGAAGATTGAGGATTGGGTGTTGAGGATTGAAGAATGAGGATTGAGGATTGAGGATTGAGTGTTGAGGATTGAAGGTTGAGTATTGAGGATTGAAGATTGAGGATTGAGGATTGAGGATTGAGGATTGAGGATTGCGGATAGAAGATTGAGGATTGGGTATTGCGGATTGAACATTGAGGATTGAGGGTTGAGGATTGAGGATTGAGGATTGGGGACTGAAGAATGAATATTGATGATTGAAGATTGAGGATTGAGGATTGATGGTTGTGGATTGAGGACGAGGACTGAGGGTTGACTATCGCTGTTTGAGGTCTGAGGATTGAGGATTGAGGATTGAGAATTGAGGATTGAGGATTGAGGATTGAGGATTGAGGATTGAGGATTGAGGATTGAGAATTGAGGATTGAGGATTGAGGATTGAGGATTGAAGATTGAGGATTGGGTATTGAGGATTGAAGAATGAGGATTGAGGATTGAGGATTGCGGATTGAGGATTGAGGATTGAAGACTGAGTATTGAGAATTGAAGATTGAGGATTGTGGAGTGAGTATTGAATATTGAGGATTTGGGACTGAGGATTGAAGATTGACTATTGAGGATTGAGGATTGAGGATTGAAGATTGAGGATTGAGGATTGAAGATTGAGGATTGGGTATTGAGGATTGAAGAATGAGGATTGAGGATTGAGGATTGAGGATTGAGTGTTGAAGATTGAGTATTCAGGATTGAAGATTGACGATTGAGGATTGAGAATTGAGGATTGAGGGTTGAGGATTGATGATTGAGGATTGCGTATTGAGGATAGAACATTGAGGATTGAGGATTGAGTATTGAGGATTGAGGATTGAGGATTGAAGATTGAATATTGATGATTGAAGATTGAGGATCGAGGATTGAGTGTTGTGGATTGAGGACAAGGACTGAGGGTAGAGTATTGATGTTTAAGGTCGGAGGATTGAGGACTGAGGATTGAGAATTGAGGATTGAGGATTGAGGATTGAAGATTGAGGATTGGGTGTTGAGGATTGAAGAATGAGGATTGAGGATTGAGGATTGAGTATTGAGGATTGAAGATTGAGTGTTGAGGATTGAAGATTGAGGATTGAGGATTGAGGATTGAGGATTGAGGATTGCGGATAGAAGATTGAGGATTGGGTATTGCGGATTGAACATTGAGGATTGAGGATTGAGGATTGAGGATTGACGGTTGAGGACTGAAGATTGAATATTGATGATTGAATGTTGAGGATTGAGGATTGATGGTTGTGGATTGAGGACGAGGACTGAGGGTTGACTATTGCTGTTTGAGGTCTGAGGATTGAGGATTGAGGATTGAGAATTGGGGATTGAGGATTGAGGATTGAAGATTGAGGATTGGGTATTGAGGATTGAAGAATGAGGATTGAGGATTGAGGATTGAGGATTGAGGATTGAAGATTGAGTATTGAGGATTGAAGATTGACGATTGAGGATTGAGGATTGAGGTCTGAGGATTGAGGATTGAGGATTGAGGATTGAGGATTGAGGATTGAGGATTGAGTATTGCGGATAGAAGATTGAGGATTGGGTATTGCGGATTGAAGATTGACGATTGAGGATTGAGGATTGAGGATTGAGGATTGAGGATTGACGATTGATGATTGAGGATTGAAGTTTGAGTATTGAGGATTGAAGATTGAGGATTGAGGATTGAGGATTGAGGTTTGATGATTGAAGATTGAGGATTGAGGATTGAGGATTGAGGATTGAGGATTGAAGATTGAGGATTGGGTATTGAGGATTGAAGAATGAGGATTGAGTATTGAGTATTGAGGATTGAGTATTGACGATTGAGTATTGAGGATTGAAGATTGACTATTGAGGATTGAGGATTGAGGATTGAGGATTGAGGATTGAGGATTGAGGATTGAAGATTGAGTATTGAGTATTGAAGATTGCGGATTGAGGAATGAGGATTGAGGATTGAGGATTGAAGATTGCGTACTGAGGATTGAAGATTAAGATTGAGGATTGAGGATTGAGGATTGAGGATTGAGGATTGAGGATTGAGGATTGAGGGTTGCGTATTGAGGATAGAACATTGAGGATTGAGGATTGAGTATTGAGGATTGAGGATTGAGGATTGAAGATGGAGGATTGGGTATTGAGGATTGAAGAATGAGGATTGAGTATTGAAGATTGAGTATTCAGGATTGAAGATTGACGATTGAGGAGTGAGTATTGAAGATTGAGTATTTGGGACATAGGATTGAAGATTGAGGATTGAGGATTGAGGATTGTGGATTGAGGATTGAGGATTGAGGATTGAAGATTGAGGATTGGGTATTGAGGATTGAAGAGTGAGGATTGAGGATTGAGGATTGAGGTTTGAGTATTGAAGATTGATTATTCAGGATTGAAGATTGACGATGAGGATTGAGGATTGAGGATTGAGGAATGAGGATTGATGATTGAGGATTGAAGTTTGAGTATTGAGGATTGAAGATTGAGGATTGAGGATTGAGGATTGAGGTTTGAGGATTGAAGATTGAGGATTGAGGATTGAGGATTGAGGATTGAGGATTGAAGATTGAGGATTGGGTATTGAGGATTGAAGAATGAGGATTGAGTATTGAGTATTGAGGATTGAGTATTGACGATTGAGTATTGAGGATTGAAGATTGACGATTGAGGATTGAGGATTGAGGATTGATGATTGAGGATTGAAGTTTGAGTATTGAGGATTGAAGATTGAGGATTGAGGATTGAGGATTGAGGTTTGAGGATTGAAGATTGAGGATTGAGGATTGAGGATTGAGGATTGAGGATTGAAGATTGAGGATTGGGTATTGAGGATTGAAGAATGAGGATTGAGTATTGAGTATTGAGGATTGAGTATTGACGATTGAGTATTGAGGATTGAAGATTGACGATTGAGGATTGAGGATTGAGGATTGATGATTGAGGATTGAAGTTTGAGTATTGAGGATTGAAGATTGAGGATTGAGGATTGAGGATTGAGGTTTGAGGATTGAAGATTGAGGATTGAGGATTGAGGATTGAGGATTGAGCATTGAAGATTGAGGATTGGGTATTGAGGATTGAAGAATGAGGATTGAGTACTGAGTATTGAGGATTGAGTATTGACGATTGAGTATTGAGGATTGAAGATTGACGATTGAGGATTGAGGATTGAGGATTGAGGATTGAGGATTGAGGATTGAAGATTGAGGATTGGGTATTGAGGATTGAAGAATGAGGATTGAGGATTGAGGATTGAGGATTGAGTATTGAAGATTGAGTATTCAGGATTGAAGATTGACGATTGAGGATTGAGGATTGAGGATTGAGGAATGAGGATTGATGATTGAGGATTGAAGTTTGAGTATTGAGGATTGAAGATTGAGGATTGAGGATTGAGGATTGAGGTTTGAGGATTGAAGATTGAGGATTGAGGATTGAGGATTGAGGATTGAGGATTGAAGATTGAGGATTGGGTATTGAGGATTGAAGAATGAGGATTGAGTATTGAGGATTGAGGATTGAGTATTGACGATTGAGTATTGAGGATTGAAGATTGACGATTGAGGATTGAGGATTGAGGATTGATGATTGAGGATTGAAGTTTGAGTATTGAGGATTGAAGATTGAGGATTGAGGATTGAGGATTGAGGTTTGAGGATTGAAGTTTGAGGATTGAGGATTGAGGATTGAGGATTGAGGATTGAAGATTGAGGATTGGGTATTGAGGATTGAAGAATGAGGATTGAGTATTGAGTATTGAGGATTGAGTATTGACGATTGAGTATTGAGGATTGAAGATTGACGATTGAGGATTGAGGATTGAGGATTGAGGATTGAGGATTGAGGATTGAGGATTGAGGATTGAAGATTGAGTATTGAGTATTGAAGATTGAGGATTGAGGAATGAGGATTGAGGGTTGAGCATTGAAGATTGCGCACTGAGGATTGAAGATTAAGATTGAGGATTGAGGATTGAGGATTGAGGATTGAGGATTGAGGATTGAAGATTGAGTAGTGAGGATTGAGGATTGAGGATTGAGAATTGAGGATTGAGGATTGAGGATTGAAGATTGAGGATTGGGTATTGAGGATTGAGGATAGAGGATTGAGGATTGAGTATTGAGGATTGAAGATTGAGTATTCAGGATTGAAGGTTGACGATTGAGGATTGAGGATTGAGGATTGAGGATTGAGGATTGATGATTGAGGATTGAAGTTTGAGTATTGAGGATTGAAGATTGAGGATTGAGGATTGAGGATTGAGGTTTGAGGATTGAAGAGTGAGGATTGAGGATTGAGGATTGAGGATTGAGGATTGAAGATTGAGGATTGGGTATTGAGGATTGAAGAATGAGGATTGAGTATTTTGTATTGAGGATTGAGTATTGACGATTGAGTATTGAGGATTGAAGATTGACGATTGAGGATTGAGGATTGAGGATTGAGGATTGAGGATTGAGGATTGAGGATTGAAGATTGAGTATTGAGTATTGAAGATTGAGGATTGAGGAATGAGGATTGCGGATTGAGGATTGAAGATTGCGTACTGAGGATTGAAGATTAAGATTGAAGATTGAGGATTGAGGATTGAGGATTGAGGATTGAGGATTGAAGATTGAGGATTGCGTATTGAGGATAGAACATTGAGGATTGAGGATTGAGTATTGAGGATTGAGGATTGAGGATTGAAGATTGAATATTGATGAATGAAGATTGAGGATCGAGGATTGAGTGTTGTGGATTGAGGACGAGGACTGAGGGTAGAGTCTTGATGTTTAAGGTCTGAGGATTGAGGATAGAGGATTGAGAATTGAGGATTGAGGAGTGAGGATTGAAGATTGAGGATTGGGTGTTGAGGATTGAAGAATGAGGATTGAGGATTGAGGATTGAGCATTGAGGATTGAAGATTGAGTATTGAGGATTGAAGATTGAGGATTGAGGATTGAGGATTGAGGATTGAGGATTGAGGATTGCGGATAGAAGATTGAGGATTGGGAATTGCGGATTGAACATTGAGGATTGGGGGTTGAAGATTAAGATTGAGGATTGAGGATTGAGGATTGAGGACTGAGTATTGAGGATTGAAGATTGAGTATTGAGGATTGAAGATTGAGGATTGAGGATTGAGCATTGAGGATTGAGGATTGAGGATTGAGGATTGAAGGTGGAGGATTGGGTATTGAGGATTGAAGAATTAGGATTGAGGATTGAGGATTGAGGATTGAGGATTGAGGATTGAAGACTGAGTATTGAGGATTGAAGATTGAGGATTGGGTATTGAGGATTGAAGAATGAGGATTGAGGATTGAGGATTGAGGATTGAGGATTGAAGATTGAGTATTGAGGATTGAAGATTGACGATTGAGGATTGAGGATTGAGGTCTGAGGATTGAGGATTGAGGATTGAGGATTGAGGATTGAGGATTGAGGATTGAGGATTGCGGATAGAAGATTGAGGATTGTGTATTGCGGATCGAACATTGAGGATTGAGGATTGAGGATTGAGGATTGAGGATTGAGAATTGAGGATTGAGGATTGAGGATTGAAGATTGAGGATTGGGTATTGAGGATTGAAGAATGAGGATTGAGGATTGAGGATTGCGGATTGAGGATTGAGGATTGAAGACTGAGTATTGAGGATTGTGTATTGCGGATTGAACATTGAGGATTGAGGATTGAGGATTGAGGATTGACGATTGAGGATTGAGAATTGAGGATTGAGGATTGAGGATTGAAGATTGAGGATTGAGTATTGACGATTGAGGATTGACGATTGAAGATTGAATATTGATGATAGAAGATTGAGGATCGAGGATTGAGTGTTGTGGATTGAGGACGAGGACTGAGGGTAGAGTATTGATGTTTAAGGTCTGAGGATTGAGGATTGAGGATTGAGAATTGAGGATTGAGGGTTGAGGATTGAAGATTGAGGATTGGGTGTTGAGGATTGAAGAATGAGGATTGAGGATTGAGGATTGAGTATTGAGGATTGGAGATTGAGTATTGAGGATTGAAGATTGAGGATTGAGGATTGAGGATTGAGGATTGAGGATTGAGGATTGCGGATAGAAGATTGAGGATTGGGTATTGCGGATTGAACATTGAGGATTGAGGGTTGAGGATTGAGGATTGAGGATTGAGGACTGAAATTGAATATTGATGATTGAAGATTGAGGATTGAGGATTGAGGATTGAGGATTGAGGATTGAGGATTGAGGATTGAACATTGAGGATTGGGTATTGAGGATTGAAGAATGAGGATTGAGGATTGAGGATTGAAGATTGCGTACTGAGGATTGAAGATTAAGATTGAGGATTTAGGATTGAGGATTGAGGATTGAGGATTGAGGATTGAAGATTGAGGATTGCTTATTGTGGATAGAACATTGAGGATTGAGGATTGAGGATTGAGGATTGAAGATTGAATATTGATGATTGAAGATTGAGGGTTGAGGATTGAGTGTTGTGGATTGAGGACGAGGACTGAGGGTAGAGTATTGATGTTTATGGTCTGAGGATTGAGGATTGAGGATTGAGAATTGAGGATTGGGGAATGAGGATTGAAGATTGAGGATTGGGTGTTGAGGATTGAAGAATGAGGATTGAGGATTGAGGATTGAGTGTTGAGGATTGAAGGTTGAGTATTGAGGATTGAAGATTGAGGATTGAGGATTGAGGATTGAGGATTGAGGATTGCGGATAGAAGATTGAGGATTGGGTATTGCGGATTGAACATTGAGGATTGAGGGTTGAGAATTGAGGATTGAGGATTGGGGACTGAAGAATGAATATTGATGATTGAAGATTGAGGATTGAGGATTGATGGTTGTGGATTGAGGACGAGGACTGAGGGTTGACTATCGCTGTTTGAGGTCTGAGGATTGAGGATTGAGGATTGAGAATTGAGGATTGAGGATTGAGGATTGAGGATTGAGGATTGAGGATTGAGGATTGAGAATTGAGGATTGAGGATTGAGGATTGAGGATTGAAGATTGAGGATTGGGTATTGAGGATTGAAGAATGAGGATTGAGGATTGAGGATTGCGGATTGAGGATTGAGGATTGAAGACTGAGTATTGAGAATTGAAGATTGAGGATTGTGGAGTGAGTATTGAATATTGAGGATTTGGGACTGAGGATTGAAGATTGATTATTGAGGATTGAGGATTGAGGATTGAAGATTGAGGATTGAGGATTGAAGATTGAGGATTGGGTATTGAGGATTGAAGAATGAGGATTGAGGATTGAGGATTGAGGATTGAGTATTGAAGATTGAGTATTCAGGATTGAAGATTGACGATTGAGGATTGAGAATTGAGGATTGAGGGTTGAGGATTGATGATTGAGGATTGCGTATTGAGGATAGAACATTGAGGATTGAGGATTGAGTATTGAGGATTGAGGATTGAGGATTGAAGATTGAATATTGATGATTGAAGATTGAGGATCGAGGATTGAGTGTTGTGGATTGAGGACGAGGACTGAGGGTAGAGTATTGATGTTTAAGGTCGGAGGATTGAGGACTGAGGATTGAGAATTGAGGATTGAGGATTGAGGATTGAAGATTGAGGATTGGGTGTTGAGGATTGAAGAATGAGGATTGAGGATTGAGGATTGAGTATTGAGGATTGAAGATTGAGTGTTGAGGATTGAAGATTGAGGATTGAGGATTGAGGATTGAGGATTGAGGATTGCGGATAGAAGATTGAGGATTGGGTATTGCGGATTGAACATTGAGGATTGAGGATTGAGGATTGAGGATTGACGGTTGAGGACTGAAGATTGAATATTGATGATTGAATGTTGAGGATTGAGGATTGATGGTTGTGGATTGAGGACGAGGACTGAGGGTTGACTATTGCTGTTTGAGGTCTGAGGATTGAGGATTGAGGATTGAGAATTGGGGATTGAGGATTGAGGATTGAAGATTGAGGTTTGGGTATTGAGGATTGAAGAATGTGGATTGAGGATTGAGGACTGAGGATTGAGGATTGAAGACTGAGTGTTGAGGGTTGAGTGATGAGAATTGATGTTTGTGGATAGAGATTTGAAGATTGCAGATTGAGTATTGAGTATTGAAAACTGTGAATTGATGATATTCTCTTGAGGGTTGAGGATTGACAACTGATTGTTCAGGACTGAGGGCTGAAGGTTGAGGATTCAGGATTGTGGTTTGAGGACCGAGGATTGAGGATTGAGGATTGAGGATTGAGAATTGAAGATTGAGGATTGAGTATTGGGGGTTGTGGATTGAGGACGAGGACTGACGGTTGAGTAATGATGTTTGAGGTCTGAGGATTGAGGGTTGAGGGTTGAGAATTGAGGATTGAGGATTGAAGATTGAGTATTGGGTATTGAGGATTGAAGAATGAGGATTGAGTATTGAGTATTGAGGATTGAGGATTGAAGATTGAGTATTGAGGATTGAAGATTGACGATTGAGGATTGAGGATTGAGGATTGACGATTGAGGATTGTGGATTGAGGATTGATGATTGAGTATTGAGGATTGAAGATTGAGGATTGAGGATTGAGGGTTGAGGATTGAGTATTGAGAATTGAAGGTTGAGTATTGAGGATTGAAGATTGAGGATTGAGGATTGAGGATTGAGGATTGAGGATTGAGGATTGCGGATAGAAGATTGAGGATTGGGTATTGCGGATTGAACATTGAGGATTGAGGGTTGAGGATTGAGGATTGAGGATTGAGGACTGAAGATTGAATACTGATGATTGAAGATTGAGGATTGAGGATTGATGGTTGTGGATTGAGGACGAGGACTGAGGGTTGACTATTGCTGTTTTAGGTCTGAGGATTGAGGATTGAGGATTGAGAATTGAGGATTGAGGATTGAGGATTGAGGATTGAGGATTGGGGATTGAGGATTGAGAATTGAGGATTGAGGATTGAGGATTGAAGATTGAGGATTGAGGATTGAGGATTGAAGAATGACGATTGAGTATTGAGGATCGAGGATTGAGTGTTGTGGATTGAGGACGAGGACTGAGGGTAGAGTATTGATGTTTAAGGTCTGAGGATTGAGGATTGAGGATTGAGAATTGAGGATTGAGGATTGAGGATTGAAGATTGAGGATTGGGTGTTGAGGATTGAAGAATGAGGATTGAGGATTGAGGATTAAGGATTGAGTATTGAAGATTGAGTATTCAGGATTGAAGACTGACGATTGAGGATTGAGGATTGAGGATTGAGGATTGAGGATTGCGGATAGAAGATTGAGGATTGGGTATTGCGGATTGAACATTGAGGATTGAGGGTTGAGGATTGAGGATTGAGGATTGAGGACTGAAGATTGAATACTGATGATTGAAGATTGAGGATTGAGGATTGATGGTTGTGGATTGAGGACGAGGACTGAGGGTTGACTATTGCTGTTTTAGGTCTGAGGATTGAGGATTGAGGATTGAGAATTGAGGATTGAGGATTGAGGATTGAGGATTGAGGATTGGGGATTGAGGATTGAGAATTGAGGATTGAGGATTGAGGATTGAAGATTGAGGATTGAGGATTGAGGATTGAGGATTGCGGATAGAAGATTGAGGATTGGGTATTGCGGATTGAACATTGAGGATTGAGGGTTGAGGATTGAGGATTGAGGATTGAGGACTGAAGATTGAATACTGATGATTGAAGAATGAGGATTGAGGATTGAGGATTGCGGATTGAGGATTCAGGATTGAAGACTGAGTATTGAGGATTGAAGATTGAGGATTGAGGATTGAGTATTGAAGATTGAGGATTTGGGACTGAGGATTGAAGATTGACTATTGAGAATTGAGGATTGAGGATTGAGGATTGAGGATTGAGGATTGAAGATTGAGGATTGGGTATTGAGGATTGAAGAATGAGGATTGAGGATTGAGGATTAAGGATTGAGTATTGAAGATTGAGTATTCAGGATTGAAGACTGACGATTGAGGATTGAGGATTGAGGATTGAGGATTGAGGATTGATGATTGAGGATTGAAGATTGAGTATTGAGGATTGAAGATTGAGGATTGAGGATTGAGGATTGAGGTTTGAGGATTGAAGATTGAGGATTGAGGATTGAGGATTGAGGATTGAGGATTGAGTATTGAGGATTGAGGATTGAGGATTGAAGATCGAATATTGATGATTGAAGATTGAGGATCGAGGATTGAGCGTTGTGGATTGAGGACGAGGACTGAGGGTTGAGTATTGATGTTTGAGGTCTGAGGATTGAGGAATGAGGATTGAGTTTTGAGGGTTGAGGATTGAAGATTGAAGATTGAGGATTGGGTGTTGAGGATTGAAGAATGAGGATTGAGGATTGAGGATTGAGGATTGGGGATTGAAGATTGAGTATTGAGGATTGAAGATTGAGGATTGAGGATTGAGGATTGATGATTGAGGATTGAGGATTGAGGATTGCGGATAGAAGATTGAGGACTGGGTATTGCGGATTGAACATTGAGGATTGAGGATTGAGTATTGAGGATTGAGGATTGAGGATTGAGAATTGAGGATTGAGGATTGAGGATTGAAGATTGAGGATTGGGTATTGAGGATTGATGAATGAGGATTGAGGATTGAGGATTGCGGATTGAGGATTGAGGATTGAAGACTGAGTATTGAGGATTGAAGATTGAGGATTGAGGAGTGAGTATTGAAGATTGAGGATTTGGGACTGAGGATTGAAGATTGAGGATTGAGGATTGAGGATTAAGGATTGAGGATTGAGTACTGAGGATTGAAGATTGAGGATTGAGGATTGAGGATTGAGGAATGAGGATTGAGGATTGAGGATTGAAGATTGAGGATTGGGTATTGAGGATCGAAGAATGAGGATTGAGGATTGAGGATTGAGGATTGAGGATTGAGGTTTGAAGACTGAGTATTGAGGATTGAAGGTTGAGGATTGAGGAGTGAGTATTGAAGATTGAGGATTTGGGACTGAGGATTGAAGATTGAGGATTGAGGATTGAGGATTGAGGATTGAGGATTGAGGATTGAGGATTGAAGATTGAGGATTGGGTATTGAGGATTGAAGAATGAGGATTGAGGATTGAGGATTGAGGATTGAGGATTGAGGATTGAGGATTGAGGATTGAAGATTGAGGATTGGGTATTGAGGATTGAAGAATGAGGATTGAGTATTCAGTATTGAGGATTGAGGATTGAAGATTGAGTGTTGAGGAGTGAGTATTGAAGATTGAGGATTTTGGACTGAGGATTGAAGATTGAGGATTGAGGATTGAGGATTGAAGAATGAGGATTGAGGATTGAGGATTGAGGATTGAGTATTGAAGATTGAGTATTCAGGATTGAAGATTGACGATTGAGGTTTGAGGATTGAGGATTGAGGATTGAGGATTGAGGATTGAGAATTGAGGATTGAGGATTCAGGATTGAAGATTGAGGATTGGGTATTGAGGATTGAAGAATGAGGATTGAGGATTGAGGATTGCGGATTGAGGATTGAGGATTGAAGACTGAGTATTGAGGATTGAAGATTGAGGATTGAGGATTGAAGATTGAGGATTGCGTATTGAGGATAGAACATTGAGGATTGAGGATTGAGTATTGAGGATTGAGGATTGAGGATTGAAGATTGAATATTGATGATTGAAGATTGATGATCGAGGATTGAGTGTTGTGGATTGAGGACGAGGACTGAGGGTAGAGTATTGATGTTTAAGGTCTGAGGATTGAGGATTGAGGATTGAGAATTGAGGATTGAGGATTGAGGATTGAAGATTGAGGATTGGGTATTGATGATTGAAGAATGAGGATTGAGGATTGAGGATTGAAGGTTGCGGATTGAGGATTGAAGACTGAGTATTGAGGATTGAAGATTGAGGATTGAGGAGTGAGTATTGAAGATTGAGGATTTGGGACTGAGGATTGAAGATTGAGGATTGAGGATTGAGGATTGAGGATTGAGGATTGAGGATTGAGGATTGAAGATTGAGGATTGGGTATTGAGGATTGAAGAATGAGGATTGAGAATTGAGGATTGAGGATTGAGTATTGAAGATTGAGTATTCAGGATTGAAGACTGACGATTGAGGATTGAGGATTGAAGATTGAGGATTCGGTATTGAGGATTGAAGAGTGAGGATTGAGGAGTGAGGACTGAGGATTCAGGATTGCAGATTGAGTATTCAGGATTGAAGACTGACGATTGAGGATTGAGGATTGAGGATTGAGGATTGAGGATTGATGATTGAGGATTGAAGATTGAGTATTGAGGATTGAAGATTGAGGATTGAGGATTGAGGAGTGAGTATTGAAGATTGAGGATTTGGGACTGAGGATTGAAGATTGAGGATTGAGGATTGAGGATTAAGGATTGAGGATTGAGTACTGAGGATTGAAGATTGAGGATTGAGGATTGAGGATTGAGGAATGAGGATTGAGGATTGAGGATTGAAGATTGAGGATTGGGTATTGAGGATCGAAGAATGAGGATTGAGGATTGAGGATTGAGGATTGAGGATTGAGGTTTGAAGACTGAGTATTGAGGATTGAAGGTTGAGGATTGAGGAGTGAGTATTGAAGATTGAGGATTTGGGACTGAGGATTGAAGATTGAGGATTGAGGATTGAGGATTGAGGATTGAGGATTGAGGATTGAGTATTGAAGATTGAGGATTGGGTATTGAGGATTGAAGAATGAGGATTGAGGATTGAGGATTGAGGATTGAGGATTGAGGATTGAGGATTGAGGATTGAAGATTGAGGATTGGGTATTGAGGATTGAAGAATGAGGATTGAGTATTCAGTATTGAGGATTGAGGATTGAAGATTGAGTGTTGAGGAGTGAGTATTGAAGATTGAGGATTTTGGACTGAGGATTGAAGATTGAGGATTGAGGATTGAGGATTGAAGATTGAGGATTCGGTATTGAGGATTGAAGAATGAGGATTGAGGAGTGAGGACTGAGGATTCAGGATTGCAGATTGAGTATTCAGGATTGAAGACTGACGATTGAGGATTGAGGATTGAGGATTGAGGATTGAGGATTGATGATTGAGGATTGAAGATTGAGTATTGAGGATTGAAGATTGAGGATTGAGGATTGAGGATTGAGGTTTGAGGATTGAAGATTGAGGATTGAGGATTGAGGATTGAGGATTGAGGATTGAGTATTGAGGATTGAGGATTGAGGATTGAAGATCGAATATTGATGATTGAAGATTGAGGATCGAGGATTGAGCGTTGTGGATTGAGGACGAGGACTGAGGGTTGAGTATTGATGTTTGAGGTCTGAGGATTGAGGAATGAGGATTGAGAATTGAGGGTTGAGGATTGAAGATTGAAGATTGAGGATTGGGTGTTGAGGATTGAAGAATGAGGATTGAGGATTGAGGATTGAGGATTGGGGATTGAAGATTGAGTATTGAGGATTGAAGATTGAGGATTGAGGATTGAGGATTGATGATTGAGGATTGAGGATTGAGGATTGCGGATAGAAGATTGAGGACTGGGTATTGCGGATTGAACATTGAGGATTGAGGATTGAGTATTGAGGATTGAGGATTGAGGATTGAGAATTGAGGATTGAGGATTGAGGATTGAAGATTGAGGATTGGGTATTGAGGATTGATGAATGAGGATTGAGGATTGAGGATTGCGGATTGAGGATTGAGGATTGAAGACTGAGTATTGAGGATTGAAGATTGAGGATTGAGGAGTGAGTATTGAAGATTGAGGATTTGGGACTGAGGATTGAAGTTTGAGGATTGAGGATTGAGGATTAAGTATTGAGGATTGAGTACTGAGGATTGAAGATTGAGGATTGAGGATTGAGGATTGAGGAATGAGGATTGAGGATTGAGGATTGAAGATTGAGGATTGGGTATTGAGGATCGAAGAATGAGGATTGAGGATTGAGGATTGAGGATTGAGGATTGAGGTTTGAAGACTGAGTATTGAGGATTGAAGGTTGAGGATTGAGGAGTGAGTATTGAAGATTGAGGATTTGGGACTGAGGATTGAAGATTGAGGATTGAGGATTGAGGATTGAGGATTGAGGATTGAGGATTGAGGATTGAGTATTGAAGATTGAGGATTGGGTATTGAGGATTGAAGAATGAGGATTGAGGATTGAGGATTGAGGATTGAGGATTGAGGATTGAGGATTGAGGATTGAAGATTGAGGATTGGGTATTGAGGATTGAAGAATGAGGATTGAGTATTCAGTATTGAGGATTGAGGATTGAAGATTGAGTGTTGAGGAGTGAGTATTGAAGATTGAGGATTTTGGACTGAGGATTGAAGATTGAGGATTGAGGATTGAGGATTGAGGATTGAGGATTGAGGATTGAGGATTGAAGATTGAGCATTGGGTATTGAGGATTGAAGAATGAGGATTGAGGATTGAGGATTGAGGATTGAGTATTGAAGATTGAGTATTCAGGATTGAAGATTGACGATTGAGGATTGAGGATTGAGGATTGAAGATTGAGGATTCGGTATTGAGGATTGAAGAATGAGGATTGAGGATTGAGGATTGCGGATAGAAGATTGAGGATTGGGTATTGCGGATTGAACATTGAGGATTGAGGATTGAGGATTGAGGATTGAGGATTGAGGATTGAGGATTGAGAATTGAGGATTGAGGATTCAGGATTGAAGATTGAGGATTGGGTATTGAGGATTGAAGAATGAGGATTGAGGATTGAGGATTGCGGATTGAGGATTGAGGATTGAAGACTGAGTATTGAGGATTGAAGATTGAGGATTGAGGATTGAAGATTGAGGATTGCGTATTGAGGATAGAACATTGAGGATTGAGGATTGAGTATTGAGGATTGAGGATTGAGGATTGAAGATTGAATATTGATGATTGAAGATTGATGATCGAGGATTGAGTGTTGTGGATTGAGGACGAGGACTGAGGGTAGAGTATTGATGTTTAAGGTCTGAGGATTGAGGATTCAGGATTGAGAATTGAGGATTGAGGATTGAGGCATTGAAGATTGAGGATTGGGTATTGATGATTGAAGAATGAGGATTGAGGATTGAGGATTGAAGGTTGCGGATTGAGGATTGAAGACTGAGTATTGAGGATTGAAGATTGAGGATTGAAGATTGAGGATTGGGTATTGAGGATTGAAGAATGAGGATTGAGAATTGAGGATTGAGGATTGAGTATTGAAGATTGAGTATTCAGGATTGAAGATTGACGATTGAGGATTGAGGATTGAAGATTGAGGATTCGGTATTGAGGATTGAAGAATGAGGATTGAGGAGTGAGGACTGAGGATTCAGGATTGCAGATTGAGTATTGAGGATTGAAGATTGAGGACTGAGGATTGAGGATTGAGGATTGACGAATGAGGATTGAGGTTTGAGGATTGAGTATTGAGGATTGAGGATTGAGGATTGAAGAATGAGTATTGAGGATTGAGGATTGTGAATTGAGTATTGAAGATTGAGTATTCAGGATTGAAGATTGACGATTGAGTATTGATGATTGAGGATTGAGGATAGAGGATTGATGATTGAGGATTGAAGTTTGAGTATTGAGGATTGAAGATTGAGGATTGAGGATTGAGGATTGAGGTTTGAGGATTGAAGATTGAGGATTGAGGATTGAGGATTGAGGATTGAGGATTGAAGATTGAGGATTGGGTACTGAGGATTGAAGAATGAGGATTGAGTATTGAGTATTGAGGATTGAGTATTGACGATTGAGTATTGAGGATTGAAGATTGACGATTGAGGATTGAGGATTGAGGATTGAGGATTGAGGATTGAGGATTGAGGATTGAAGATTGAGTATTGAGTGTTGAAGATTGAGGATTGAGGAATGAGGATTGAGGATTGAGGATTGAAGATTGCGTACTGAGGATTGAAGATTAAGATTGAGGATTGAGGATTGAGGATTGAGGATTGAGGATTGAGGATTGAAGATTGAGGATTGGGTATTGAGGATTGAAGAATGAGGATTGAGGATTGAGGATTGCGGATTGAGGATTGAGGATTGAAGACTGAGTATTGAGGATTGAAGATTGAGGATTGTGGAGTGAGTATTGAATATTGAGGATTTGGGACTGAGGATTGAAGATTGATTATTGAGGATTGAGGATTGAGGATTGAAGATTGAGGATTGAGGATTGAAGATTGAGGATTGGGTATTGAGGATTGAAGAATGAGGATTGAGGATTGAGGATTGAGGATTGAGTGTTGAAGATTGAGTATTCAGGATTGAAGATTGACGATTGAGGATTGAGAATTGAGGATTGAGGGTTGAGGATTCATGATTGAGGAATGCGTATTGAGGATAGAACATTGAGGATTGAGGATTGAGTATTGAGGATTGAGGATTGAGGATTGAAGATTGAATATTGATGATTGAAGATTGAGGATCGAGGATTGAGTGTTGTGGATTGAGGACGAGGGCTGAGGGTAGAGTATTGATGTTTAAGGTCGGAGGATTGAGGACTGAGGATTGAGAATTGAGGATTGAGGTTTGAGGATTGAAGATTGAGGATTGGGTGTTGAGGATTGAAGAATGAGGATTGAGGATTGAGGATTGAGTATTGAGGATTGAAGATTGAGTGTTGAGGATTGAAGATTGAGGATTGAGGATTGAGGATTGAGGATTGAGGATTGCGGATAGAAGATTGAGGATTGGGTATTGCGGATTGAACATTGAGGATTGAGGATTGAGGATTGAGGATTGACGGTTGAGGACTGAAGATTGAATATTGATGATTGAATGTTGAGGATTGAGGATTGATGGTTGTGGATTGAGGACGAGGACTGAGGGTTGACTATTGCTGTTTGAGGTCTGAGGATTGAGGATTGAGGATTGAGAATTGGGGATTGAGGATTGAGGATTGAAGATTGAGGTTTGGGTATTGAGGATTGAAGAATGTGGATTGAGGATTGAGGACTGAGGATTGAGGATTGAAGACTGAGTGTTGAGGGTTGAGTGATGAGAATTGATGTTTGTGCATAGAGATTTGAAGATTGCAGATTGAGTATTGAGTATTGAAAACTGTGAATTGATGATATTCTCTTGAGGGTTGAGGATTGACAACTGATTGTTCAGGACTGAGGGCTGAAGGTTGAGGATTCAGGATTGTGGTTTGAGGACCGAGGATTGAGGATTGAGGATTGAGGATTGAGAATTGAAGATTGAGGATTGAGTATTGGGGGTTGTGGATTGACGACGAGGACTGACGGTTGAGTAATGATGTTTGAGGTCTGAGGATTGAGGGTTGAGGGTTGAGAATTGAGGATTGAGGATTGAAGATTGAGTATTGGGTATTGAGGATTGAAGAATGAGGATTGAGTATTGAGTATTGAGGATTGAGGATTGAAGATTGAGTATTGAGGATTGAAGATTGACGATTGAGGATTGAGGATTGAGGATTGAGGATTGAGGATTGAGGATTGAGGATTGATGATTGAGTATTGAGGATTGAAGATTGAGGATTGAGGATTGAGGGTTGAGGATTGAGGATTGAGAATTGAAGATTGAGGATTGAGTATTGGGGGTTGTGGATTGAGGACGAGGACTGACGGTTGAGTAATGATGTTTGAGGTCTGAGGATTGAGGAATGAGGATTGAGAATTGTGGATTGAGGATTGAGGATTGAAGATTGAGGATTGGGTGTTGAGGATTGAAGAATGACGATTGAGTATTGAATATTGAGGATTTAGGGTTGTGGATTGAGGACGAGGACTGAGGGTTGAGTATTGATGTTTGAAGTCCGAGGATTCAGGATTGAGGATTGAGAATTGAGGATTGAGGATTGAGGATTGAAGATTGAGGATTCGGTATTGAGGATTGAAGAATGAGGATTGAGGATTGAGGATTGAGGATTGAAGATTGAATATTGATGATTGAAAATTGAGGATCGAGGATTGAGCGTTGTGGATTGAGGACGAGGACTGAGGGTTGAGTATTGATGTTTGAGGTCTGAGGATTGAGGAATGAGGATTGAGAATTGAGGGTTGAGGATTGAGGATTGAAGATTGAGGTTTGGGTATTGAGGATTGAAGAATGTGGATTGAGGATTGAGGACTGAGGATTGAGGATTGAAGACTGAGTGTTGAGGGTTGAGTGATGAGAATTGATGTTTGTGCATAGAGATTTGGAGATTGCAGATTGAGTATTGAGTATTGAAAACTGTGAATTGATGATATTCTCTTGAGGGTTGAGGATTGACAACTGATTGTTCAGGACTGAGGGCTGAAGGTTGAGGATTCAGGATTGTGGTTTGAGGACCGAGGATTGAGGATTGAGGATTGAGGATTGAGAATTGAAGATTGAGGATTGAGTATTGGGGGTTGTGGATTGACGACGAGGACTGACGGTTGAGTAATGATGTTTGAGGTCTGAGGATTGAGGGTTGAGGGTTGAGAATTGAGGATTGAGGATTGAAGATTGAGTATTGGGTATTGAGGATTGAAGAATGAGGATTGAGTATTGAGTATTGAGGATTGAGGATTGAAGATTGAGTATTGAGGATTGAAGATTGACGATTGAGGATTGAGGATTGAGGATTGAGGATTGAAGATTGAGGATTGGGTGTTGAGGATTGAGGAATGAGGATTGAGGATTGAGGATTGAGTATTGAGAATTGAAGGTTGAGTATTGAGGATTGAGAATTGGGGATTGAGGATTGAGGATTGAAGATTGAGGATTGGGTGTTGAGGATTGAAGAATGAGGATTGAGGATTGAGGATTGAGTATTGAGAATTGAAGGTTGAGTATTGAGGATTGAATATTGAGGATTGAGGATTGAGGATTGAGGATTGAGGATTGAGGATTGCGGATAGAAGATTGAGGATTGGGTATTGCGGATTGAACATTGAGGATTGAGGGTTGAGGATTGAGGATTGAGGATTGAGGACTGAAGATTGAATATTGATGATTGAAGATTGAGGATTGAGGATTGATGGTTGTGGATTGAGGACGAGGACTGAGGGTTGACTATTGCTGTTTTAGGTCTGAGGATTGAGGATTGAGGATTGAGAATTGGGGATTGAGGATTGAGGATTGAGGATTGAGGATTGGGGATTGAGGATTGAGAATTGAGGATTGAGGATTGAGGATTGAAGATTGAGGATTGGGTATTGAGGATTGAAGAATGAGGATTGAGGATTGAGGATTGCGGATTGAGGATTCAGGATTGAAGACTGAGTATTGAGGATTGAAGATTGAGGATTGAGGATTGAGTATTGAAGATTGAGGATTTGGGACTGAGGATTGAAGATTGACTATTGAGAATTGAGGATTGAGGATTGAGGATTGAGGATTGAGGATTGAAGATTGAGGATTGGGTATTGAGGATTGAAGAATGAGGATTGAGGATTGAGGATTAAGGATTGAGTATTGAAGATTGAGTATTCAGGATTGAAGACTGACGATTGAGGATTGAGGATTGAGGATTGAGGATTGAGGATTGATGATTCAGGATTGAAGATTGAGTATTGAGGATTGAAGATTGAGGATTGAGGATTGAGGATTGAGGTTTGAGGATTGAAGATTGAGGATTGAGGATTGAGGATTGAGGATTGAGGATTGAGTATTGAGGATTGAGGATTGAGGATTGAAGATCGAATATTGATGATTGAAGATTGAGGATCGAGGATTGAGCGTTGTGGATTGAGGACGAGGACTGAGGGTTGACTATTGCTGTTTGAGGTCTGAGGATTGAGGATTGAGGATTGAGAATTGGGGATTGAGGATTGAGGATCGAAGATTGAGGTTTGGGTATTGAGGATTGAAGAATGTGGATTGAGGATTGAGGACTGAGGATTGAGGATTGAAGACTGAGTGTTGAGGGTTGAGTGATGAGAATTGATGTTTGTGCATAGAGATTTGAAGATTGCAGATTGAGTATTGAGTATTGAAAACTGTGAATTGATGATATTCTCTTGAGGGTTGAGGATTGACAACTGATTGTTCAGGACTGAGGGCTGAAGGTTGAGGATTCAGGATTGTGGTTTGAGGACCGAGGATTGAGGATTGAGGATTGAGGATTGAGAATTGAAGATTGAGGATTGAGTATTGGGGGTTGTGGATTGACGACGAGGACTGACGGTTGAGTAATGATGTTTGAGGTCTGAGGATTGAGGGTTGAGGGTTGAGAATTGAGGATTGAGGATTGAAGATTGAGTATTGGGTATTGAGGATTGAAGAATGAGGATTGAGTATTGAGTATTGAGGATTGAGGATTGAAGATTGAGTATTGAGGATTGAAGATTGACGATTGAGGATTGAGGATTGAGGATTGAGGATTGAGGATTGAGGATTGAGGATTGATGATTGAGTATTGACGATTGAAGATTGAGGATTGAGGATTGAGGGTTGAGGATTGAGGATTGAGAATTGAAGATTGAGGATTGAGTATTGGGGGTTGTGGATTGAGGTCGAGGACTGACGGTTGAGTAATGATGTTTGAGGTCTGAGGATTGAGGAATGAGGATTGAGAATTGAGGATTGAGGATTGAGGATTGAGGATTGATGGTTGTGGATTGAGGACGAGGACTGAGGGTTGACTATTGCTGTTTTAGGTCTGAGGATTGAGGATTGAGGATTGAGAATTGGGGATTGAGGATTGAGGATTGAGGATTGAGGATTGGGGATTGAGGATTGAGAATTGAGGATTGAGGATTGAGGATTGAAGATTGAGGATTGGGTATTGAGGATTGAAGAATGAGGATTGAGGATTGAGGATTGCGGATTGAGGATTCAGGATTGAAGACTGAGTATTGAGGATTGAAGATTGAGGATTGAGGATTGAGTATTGAAGATTGAGGATTTGGGACTGAGGATTGAAGATTGACTATTGAGAATTGAGGATTGAGGATTGAGGATTGAGGATTGAGGATTGAAGATTGAGGATTGGGTATTGAGGATTGAAGAATGAGGATTGAGGATTGAGGATTAAGGATTGAGTATTGAAGATTGAGTATTCAGGATTGAAGACTGACGATTGAGGATTGAGGATTGAGGATTGAGGATTGAGGATTGATGATTGAGGATTGAAGATTGAGTATTGAGGATTGAAGATTGAGGATTGAGGATTGAGGATTGAGGTTTGAGGATTGAAGATTGAGGATTGAGGATTGAGGATTGAGGATTGAGGATTGAGTATTGAGGATTGAGGATTGAGAATTGAAGATCGAATATTGATGATTGAAGATTGAGGATCGAGGATTGAGCGTTGTGGATTGAGGACGAGGACTGAGGGTTGACTATTGCTGTTTGAGGTCTGAGGATTGAGGATTGAGGATTGAGAATTGGGGATTGAGGATTGAGGATCGAAGATTGAGGTTTGGGTATTGAGGATTGAAGAATGTGGATTGAGGATTGAGGACTGAGGATTGAGGATTGAAGACTGAGTGTTGAGGGTTGAGTGATGAGAATTGATGTTTGTGCATAGAGATTTGAAGATTGCAGATTGAGTATTGAGTATTGAAAACTGTGAATTGATGATATTCTCTTGAGGGTTGAGGATTGACAACTGATTGTTCAGGACTGAGGGCTGAAGGTTGAGGATTCAGGATTGTGGTTTGAGGACCGAGGATTGAGGATTGAGGATTGAGGATTGAGAATTGAAGATTGAGGATTGAGTATTGGGGGTTGTGGATTGACGACGAGGACTGACGGTTGAGTAATGATGTTTGAGGTCTGAGGATTGAGGGTTGAGGGTTGAGAATTGAGGATTGAGGATTGAAGATTGAGTATTGGGTATTGAGGATTGAAGAATGAGGATTGAGTATTGAGTATTGAGGATTGAGGATTGAAGATTGAGTATTGAGGATTGAAGATTGACGATTGAGGATTGAGGATTGAGGATTGAGGATTGAGGATTGAGGATTGAGGATTGATGATTGAGTATTGAGGATTGAAGATTGAGGATTGAGGATTGAGGGTTGAGGATTGAGGATTGAGAATTGAAGATTGAGGATTGAGTATTGGGGGTTGTGGATTGAGGACGAGGACTGACGGTTGAGTAATGATGTTTGAGGTCTGAGGATTGAGGAATGAGGATTGAGAATTGAGGATTGAGGATTGAGGATTGAAGATTGAGGATTGGGTGTTGAGGATTGAAGAATGACGATTGAGTATTGAATATTGAGGATTTAGGGTTGTGGATTGAGGACGAGGACTGAGGGTTGAGTATTGATGTTTGAAGTCCGAGGATTCAGGATTGAGGATTGAGAATTGAGGATTGAGGATTGAGGATTGAAGATTGAGGATTCGGTATTGAGGATTGAAGAATGAGGATTGAGGATTGAGGATTGAGGATTGAAGATTGAATATTGATGATTGAAAATTGAGGATCGAGGATTGAGCGTTGTGGATTGAGGACGAGGACTGAGGGTTGAGTATTGATGTTTGAGGTCTGAGGATTGAGGAATGAGGATTGAGAATTGAGGGTTGAGGATTGAGGATTGGAGATTGAGGATTGGGTGTTGAGGATTGAAGAATGAGGATTGAGGATTGAGGATTGAGGATTGAGGATTGAAGATTGCGTACTGAGGATTGAAGATTAAGATTGAGGATTGAGGATTGAGGATTGCGGATTGAGGATTGAGGATTGAAGATTGAGGATTGCGTATTGAGGATAGAACATTGAGGATTGAGGATTGAGTATTGAGGATTGAGGATTGAGGATTGAAGATTGAATATTGATGATTGAATGTTGAGGATCGAGGATTGAGTGTTGTGGATTGAGGACGAGGACTGAGGGCAGAGTATTGATGTTTAAGGTCTGAGGATTGAGGATTGAGGATTGAGAATTGGGGATTGAAGATTGAGGATTGAAGATTGAGGATTGGGTGTTGAGGATTGAGGAATGAGGATTGAGGATTGAGGATTGAGTATTGAGAATTGAAGGTTGAGTATTGAGGATTGAATATTGAGGATTGAGGATTGAGGATTGAGGATTGAGGATTGAGGATTGCGGATAGAAGATTGAGGATTGGGTATTGCGGATTGAACATTGAGGATTGACGGTTGAGGATTGAGGATTGAGGATTGAGGACTGAAGATTGAATATTGATGATTGAAGATTGAGGATTGAGGATTGATGGTTGTGGATTGAGGACGAGGACTGAGGGTTGACTATTGCTGTTTTAGGTCTGAGGATTGAGGATTGAGGATTGAGAATTGAGGATTGAGGATTGAGGATTGAGGATTGAGGATTGGGGATTGAGGATTGAGAATTGAGGATTGAGGATTGAGGATTGAAGATTGAGGATTGGGTATTGAGGATTGAAGAATGAGGATTGAGGATTGAGGATTGCGGATTGAGGATTCAGGATTGAAGACTGAGTATTGAGGATTGAAGATTGAGGATTGAGGATTGAGTATTGAAGATTGAGGATTTGGGACTGAGGATTGAAGATTGACTATTGAGAATTGAGGATTGAGGATTGAGGATTGAGGATTGAGGATTGAAGATTGAGGATTGGGTATTGAGGATTGAAGAATGAGGATTGAGGATTGAGGATTAAGGATTGAGTATTGAAGATTGAGTATTCAGGATTGAAGACTGACGATTGAGGATTGAGGATTGAGGATTGAGGATTGAGGATTGATGATTGAGGATTGAAGATTGAGTATTGAGGATTGAAGATTGAGGATTGAGGATTGAGGATTGAGGTTTGAGGATTGAAGATTGAGGATTGAGGATTGAGGATTGAGGATTGAGGATTGAGTATTGAGGATTGAGGATTGAGGATTGAAGATCGAATATTGATGATTGAAGATTGAGGATCGAGGATTGAGCGTTGTGGATTGAGGACGAGGACTGAGGGTTGAGTATTGATGTTTGAGGTCTGAGGATTGAGGAATGAGGATTGAGAATTGAGGGTTGAGGATTGAAGATTGAAGATTGAGGATTGGGTGTTGAGGATTGAAGAATGAGGATTGAGGATTGAGGATTGAGCATTGAGGATTGAGGATTGAAGACTGAGTATTGAGGATTGAACATTGAGGATTGGGTATTGAGGATTGAAGAATGAGGATTGAGGATTGAGGATTGAGGATTGAGGATTGAAGATTGAGTATTGAGGATTGAAGATTGACGATTGAGGATTGAGGATTGAGGTCTGAGGATTGAGGATTGAGGATTGAGGATTGAGGATTGAGGATTGAGGATTGAGGATTGAGGATTGCGGATAGAAGATTGAGGATTGTGTATTGCGGATTGAACATTGAGGATTGAGGATTGAGGATTGAGGATTGAGGATTGAGGATTGAGAATTGAGGATTGAGGATTGAGGATTGAAGATTGAGGATTGGGTATTGTGGATTGAAGAATGAGGATTGAGGATTGAGGATTGCGGATTGAGGATTGAGGATTGAAGACTGAGTATTGAGGATTGTGTATTGCGGATTGAACATTGAGGATTGAGGATTGAGGATTGAGGATTGACGATTGAGGATTGAGAATTGAGGACTGAGGATTGAGGATTGAAGATTGAGGATTGAGTATTGACGATTGAGGATTGACGATTGAAGATGGAAGATTGATGATAGAAGATTGAGGATCGAGGATTGAGCGTTGTGGATTGAGGACGAGGACTGAGGGTAGAGTATTGATGTTTAAGGTCTGAGGATTGAGGATTGAGGATTGAGAATTGAGGATTGAGGATTGAGTATTGAGGGTTGAAGATTGAGTATTGAGGATTGAAGATTGAGGATTGAGGATTGAGGATTGAGGATTGAGGATTGAGGATTGAGGATTGAAGATGGAGGATTGGGTATTGAGGATTGAGGATTGGGTATTGAGGATTGAAGGATGAGGATTGAGTATTGAGAATTGAGGATTGAGTATTGACGAATGAGTATTGAGGATTGAAGATTGACGATTGAGGATTGAGGATTGAGGATTGAGGATTGAGGATTGAGGATTGAGGATTGAGGATTGAAGATTGAGTATTGAGTATTGAAGATTGAGGATTGAGGAATGAGGATTGAGGGTTGAGCATTGAAGATTGCGTACTGAGGGTTGAAGATTAAGATTGAGGATTGAGGATTGAGGATTGAGGATTGAGGATTGAAGATTGAGGATTGCGTATTGAGGATAGAACATTGAGGATTGACGATTGAGTATTGAGGATTGAGGATTGAGGATTGAAGATTGAATATTGATGATTGAAGATTGAGGATCCAGGATTCAGTGTTGTGGATTGAGGACGAGGACTGAGGGTAGAGTATTGATGTTTAAGGTATGAGGATTGAGGATTGAGGATTGAGAATTGAGGATTGAGGATTGAGGATTGAAGACTGAGGATTGGGTGTTGAGGATTGAAGAATGAGGATTGAGGATTGAGGATTGAGTATTGAGGATTGAAGATTGAGTATTGAGGATTGAAGATTGAGGATTGAGGATTGAGGATTGAGGATTGAGGATTGAGGATTGCGGATAGAAGATTGAGGATTGGGTATTGCGTATTGAACATTGAGGATTGAGGGTTGAGGATTGAGGATTGAGGATTGAGGACTGAAAGTTGAATATTGATGATTGAAGATTGAGGATTGAGGATTGATGGTTGTGGATTGAGGACGAGGTGTGAGGGTTGACTATTGCTGTTTGAGGTCTGAGGATTGAGGATTGAGGATTGATAATTGAGGATTGAGGATTGAGGATTGAAGATTGAGGATTGGGTATTGAGGATTGAGGATTGAGGATTGAGGATTGAGTATTGAGGATTGAAGATTGAGCATTGAGTATTGAAGATTGAGGATTGAGGATTGAGGATTGAGGATTGAGGATTGAGGATTGAGGATTGAGGATTGAGGATTGAGGATTGAAGATTGAGGATTGGGTATTGAGGATTGAAGAATGAGGATTGAGGATTGAGGATTGAGGATTGAGTATTGAATATTGAGTATTCAGGATTGAAAATTGACGATTGAGGATTGAGGATTGAGGATTGAGGATTGAAGATTGAGGATTGAGGATTGAGGATTGAGGATTGAGGGTTGAGCATTGAAGATTGCGTACTGAGGATTGAAGATTAAGATTGAGGATTGAGGATTGAGGATTGAGGATTGAGGATTGAGGATTGAAGATTGAGGATTGCGTATTGAGGATAGAACATTGAGGATTGAGGATTGAGTATTGAGGATTGAGGATTGAGGATTGAAGATTGAATATTGATGATTGAAGATTGAGGATCGAGGATTGAGTGTTGTGGATTGAGGACGAGGACTGAGGGTAGAGTATTGATGTTTAAGGTCTGAGGATTGAGGATTGAGGATTGAGAATTGAGGATTGAGGATTGAGGATTGAAGACTGAGGATTGGGTGTTGAGGATTGAAGAATGAGGATTGAGGATTGAGGATTGAGTATTGAGGATTGAAGATAGAGTATTGAGGATTGAAGATTGAGGATTGAGGATTGAGGATTGTGGATTGAGGATTGAGGATTGCGGATAGAAGATTGAGGATTGCGTATTGCGGATTGAACATTGAGGATTGAGGGTTGAGGATTGAGGATTGAGGATTGAGGACTGAAGATTGAATATTGATGATTGAAGATTGAGGATTGAGGATTGATGGTTGTGGATTGAGGACGAGGACTGAGGGTTGACTATTGCTGTTTGAGGTCTGAGGATTGAGGATTGAGGATTGAGAATTGAGGATTGAGGGTTGAGGATTGAAGATTGAGGATTGGGTATTGAGGATTGGGTGTTGAGGATTGAAGAATGAGGATTGAGGATTGAGGATTGAGGATTGAGGATTGAAGATTGAGTATTGAGGATTGAAGATTGAGGATTGAGGATTGAGGATTGAGGATTGAAGACTGAGTATTGAGGATTGAAGATTGAGGATTGAGGAGTGAGTATTGAAGATTGAGGATTTGGGACTGAGGATTGAAGATTGAGGATTGAGGATTGAGGCTTGAGGATTAAGGATTGAGGATTGAGGATTGAGGATTGAAGATTGAGGATTGGGTATTGAGGATTGAAGAGTGAGGATTGAGGATTGAGGATTGAGGATTGCGTATTGAAGATTGAGTATTCAGGATTGAAGATTGACGATTGAGGAGTGAGTATTGAAGATTGAGCATTTGGGACTGAGGATTGAAGATTGAGGATTGAGGATTGAGGATTGTGGATTGAGGATTGAGGATTGAGGATTGAAGATTGAGGATTGGGTATTGAGGATTGAAGAATGAGGATTGAGGATTGAGGATTGAGTATTGAAGATTGAGTATTCAGGATTGAAGATTGACGATTGAGGGTTGAGGATTGAGGATTGAGGAATGAGGATTGATGATTGAGGATTGAAGTTTGAGTATTGAGGATTGATGAATGAGGATTGAGGATTGAGGATTGCGGATTGAGGATTGTGGATTGAAGACTGAGTATTGAGGATTGAAGATTGAGGATTGAGGAGTGAGTATTGAAGATTGAGGATTTGGGACTGAGGATTGAAGATTGAGGATTGAGGATTGAGGATTGAGGAATGAGGATTGAGGATTGAGGATTGAAGACTGAGGATTGGGTATTGTGGATCGAAGAATGAGGATTGAGGATTGAGGATTGAGGATTGAGGATTGAGGTTTGAAGACTGAGTATTGAGGATTGAAGGTTGAGGATTGAGGAGTGAGTATTGAAGATTGAGGATTTGGGACTGAGGATTGAAGATTGAGGATTGAGGATTGAGGATTGAGGATTGAGGATTGAGGATTGAGGATTGAAGATTGGGTATTGAGGATTGAAGAATGAGGATTGAGGATTGAGGATTGAGGATTGAGGATTGAGGATTGAGGATTGAGGATTGAGGATTGAGGATTGAAGATTGAGGATTGGGTATTGAGGATTGAAGAATGAGGATTGAGTATTCAGTATTGAGGATTGAGGATTGAAGATTGAGTGTTGAGGAGTGAGTATTGAAGATTGAGGATTTTGGACTGAGGATTGAAGATTGAGGATTGAGGATTGAGGATTGAGGATTGAGGATTGAGGATTGAGGATTGAAGATTGAGGATTGGGTATTGAGGACTGAAGAATGAGGATTGAGGATTGAGGATTGAGGATTGAAGATTGAGGATTGCGTATTGAGGATAGAACATTGAGGATTGAGGATTGAGTATTGAGGATTGAGGATTGAGGATTGAAGATTGAATATTGATGATTGAAGATTGAGGATCGAGGATTGAGTATTGTGGATTGAGAACGAGGACTGAGGGTAGAGTATTGATGTTTAAGGTCTGAGGATTGAGGATTGAGGATTGAGAATTGAGGATTGAGGATTGAGGATTGAAGACTGAGGATTGGGTGTTGAGGATTGAAGAATGAGGATTGAGGATTGAGGATTGAGTATTGAGGATTGAAGATTGAGTATTGAGGATTGAAGATTGAGGATTGAGGATTGAGGATTGTGGATTGAAGACTGAGTATTGAGGATTGAAGATTGAGGATTGAGGAGTGAGTATTGAAGATTGAGGATTTGGGACTGAGGATTGAAGATTGAGGATTGAGGATTGAGGATTGAGGAATGAGGATTGAGGATTGAGGATTGAGGATTGAGGATTGAGGATTGAGGATTGAGGATTGAGTATTGAGGATTGAAGATTGAGGATTGGGTATTGAGGATTGAAGAATGAGGATTGAGTATTCAGTATTGAGGATTGAGGATTGAAGATTGAGTGTTGAGGAGTGAGTATTGAAGATTGAGGATTTTGGACTGAGGATTGAAGATTGAGGATTGAGGATTGAGGATTGAGGATTGAGGATTGAGGATTGAGGATTGAAGATTGAGGATTGGGTATTGAGGACTGAAGAATGAGGATTGAGGATTGAGGATTGAGGATTGAAGATTGAGGATTGCGTATTGAGGATAGAACATTGAGGATTGAGGATTGAGTATTGAGGATTGAGGATTGAGGATTGAAGATTGAATATTGATGATTGAAGATTGAGGATCGAGGATTGAGTATTGTGGATTGAGAACGAGGACTGAGGGTAGAGTATTGATGTTTAAGGTCTGAGGATTGAGGATTGAGGATTGAGAATTGAGGATTGAGGATTGAGGATTCAAGACTGAGGATTGGGTGTTGAGGATTGAAGAATGAGGATTGAGGATTGAGGATTGAGTATTGAGGATTGAAGATTGAGTATTGAGGATTGAAGATTGAGGATTGAGGATTGAGGATTGTGGATTGAGGATTGAGGATTGCGGATAGAAGATTGAGGATTGCGTATTGCGGATTGAACATTGAGGATTGAGGATTGAAGATTGAATATTGATGATTGAAGATTGATGATCGAGGATTGAGTGTTGTGGATTGAGGACGAGGACTGAGGGTAGAGTATTGATGTTTAAGGTCTGAGGATTGAGGATTGAGGATTGAGAATTGAGGATTGAGGATTGAGGATTGAAGATTGAGGATTGGGTATTGAGGATTGAAGAATGAGGATTGAGGATTGAGGATTGAAGATTGAGGATTGAGGATTGAAGACTGAGTATTGAGGATTGAAGATTGAGGATTGAGGAGTGAGTATTGAAGATTGAGGATTTGGGACTGAGGATTGAAGATTGAGGACTGAGGATTGAGGATTGAGGATTGAGAATTGAGGATTGAGGATTGAAGATTGAGGATTGGGTATTAAGGATTGAAGAATGAGGATTGAGAATTGAGGATTCAGGATTGAGTATTGAAGATTGAGTATTCAGGATTGAAGATTGACGATTGAGGATTGAGGATTGAAGATTGAGGATTCGGTATTGAGGATTGAAGAATGAGGATTGAGGAGTGAGGACTGAGGATTCAGGATTGCAGATTGAGTATTGAGGATTGAAGATTGAGGACTGAGGATTGAGGATTGAGGATTGACGAATGAGGATCGAGGATTGAGTGTTGTGGACTGAGGACGAGGACTGAGGGTAGAGTAATGATGTTTAAGGTCTGAGGATTGAGGATTGAGGATTGAGAATTGAGGATTGAGGGTTGAGGATTGAAGATTGACGATTGGGTGTTGAGGATTGAAGAATGAGGTTTGAGGATTGAGGATTGAGTATTGAGGATTGAAGATTGAGTATTGAGGATTGAAGATTGAGGATTGAGGATTGAGGATTGAGGATTGAGGATTGAGGATTGAGGATTGCGGATAGAAGATTGAGGATTGGGTATTGCGGATTGAACATTGAGGATTGAGGGTTGAGGATTGAGGACTGAGGATTGAGGACTGAAGATTGAATATTGATGATTGAAGGTTGAGGATTGAGGATTGATGGTTGTGGATTGAGGACGAGGACTGAGGGTTGACTATTGCTGTTTGAGGTCTGAGGATTGAGGATTGAGGATTGAGAATTGAGGATTGAGGATTGAGGATTGAAGATTGAGGATTGGGTATTGAGGATTGAGGATTGAGGATTGAGTATTGAGTATTGAGGATTGAAGATTGAGTATTGAGGATTGAAGATTGAGTATTCAGTATTGAGGATTGAGGATTGAAGATTGAGTGTTGAGGAGTGAGTATTGAAGATTGAGGATTTTGGACTGAGGATTGAAGATTGAGGATTGAGGATTGAGGATTGAGGATTGAGGATTGAGGATTGAGGATTGAAGATTGAGGATTGGGTATTGAGGACTGAAGAATGAGGATTGAGGATTGAGGATTGAGGATTGAAGATTGAGGATTGCGTATTGAGGATAGAACATTGAGGATTGAGGATTGAGTATTGAGGATTGAGGATTGAGGATTGAAGATTGAATATTGATGATTGAAGATTGAGGATCGAGGATTGAGTGTTGTGGATTGAGAACGAGGGCTGAGGGTAGAGTATTGATGTTTAAGGTCTGAGGATTGAGGATTGAGGATTGAGAATTGAGGATTGAGGATTGAGGATTGAAGACTGAGGATTGGGTGTTGAGGATTGAAGAATGAGGATTGAGGATTGAGGATTGAGTATTGAGGATTGAAGATTGAGTATTGAGGATTGAAGATTGAGGATTGAGGATTGAGGATTGTGGATTGAGGATTGAGGATTGCGGATAGAAGATTGAGGATTGCGTATTGCGGATTGAACATTGAGGATTGAGGATTGAAGATTGAATATTGATGATTGAAGATTGATGATCGAGGATTGAGTGTTGTGGATTGAGGACGAGGACTGAGGGTAGAGTATTGATGTTTAAGGTCTGAGGATTGAGGATTGAGGATTGAGAATTGAGGATTGAGGATTGAGGATTGAAGATTGAGGATTGGGTATTGAGGATTGAAGAATGGGGATTGAGGATTGAGGATTGAAGATTGAGGATTGAGGATTGAAGACTGAGTATTGAGGATTGAAGATTGAGGATTGAGGAGTGAGTATTGAAGATTGAGGATTTGGGACTGAGGATTGAAGATTGAGGACTGAGGATTGAGGATTGAGGATTGAGAATTGAGGATTGAGGATTGAAGATTGAGGATTGGGTATTAAGGATTGAAGAATGAGGATTGAGAATTGAGGATTGAGGATTGAGTATTGAAGATTGAGTATTCAGGATTGAAGATTGACGATTGAGGATTGAGGATTGAAGATTGAGGATTCGGTATTGAGGATTGAAGAATGAGGATTGAGGAGTGAGGACTGAGGATTCAGGATTGCAGATTGAGTATTGAGGATTGAAGATTGAGGACTGAGGATTGAGGATTGAGGATTGACGAATGAGGATCGAGGATTGAGTGTTGTGGGCTGAGGACGAGGACTGAGGGTAGAGTAATGATGTTTAAGGTCTGAGGATTGAGGATTGAGGATTGAGAATTGAGGATTGAGGGTTGAGGATTAAAGATTGACGATTGGGTGTTGAGGATTGAAGAATGAGGTTTGAGGATTGAGGATTGAGTATTGAGGATTGAAGATTGAGTATTGAGGATTGAAGATTGAGGATTGAGGATTGAGGATTGAGGATTGAAGATTGAGGATTCGGTATTGAGGATTGAAGAATGAGGATTGAGGATTGAGGATTGAGGATTGCGGATAGAAGATTGAGGATTGGGTATTGCGGATTGAACATTGAGGATTGAGGGTTGAGGATTGAGGACTGAGGATTGAGGACTGAAGATTGAATATTGATGATTGAAGGTTGAGGATTGAGGATTGATGGTTGTGGATTGAGGACGAGGACTGAGGGTTGACTATTGCTGTTTGAGGTCTGAGGATTGAGGATTGAGGATTGAGAATTGAGGATTGAGGATTGAGGATTGAAGATTGAGGATTGGGTATTGAGGATTGAGGATTGAGGATTGAGTATTGAGTATTGAGGATTGAAGATTGAGTATTGAGGATTGAAGATTGAGGATTGAGGATTGAGGATTGAGGATTGAGGATTGAGGATTGAGGATTGAAGATGGAGGATTGGGTATTGAGGATTGAGGTCTGAGGATTGAGGATTGAGGATTGAGGATTGAGGATTGAGGATTGAGGATTGAGGATTGCGGATAGAAGATTGAGGATTGGGTATTGCGGATTGAAGATTGACGATTGAGGATTGAGGATTGAGGATTGAGGATTGACGATTGATGATTGAGGATTGAAGTTTGAGTATTGAGGATTGAAGATTGAGGATTGAGGATTGAGGATTGAGGTTTGATGATTGAAGATTGAGGATTGAGGATTGAGGATTGAGGATTGAGGATTGATGATTGAGGATTGGGTATTGAGGATTGAAGAATGAGGATTGAGTATTGAGTGTTGAGGATCGAGTATTGACGATTGAGTATTGAGGATTGAAGATTGACTATTGAGGATTGAGGATTGAGGATTGAGGATTGAGGATTGAGGATTGAGGATTGAAGATTGAGTATTGAGTATTGAAGATTGCGGATTGAGGAATGAGGATTGAGGATTGAGGATTGAAGATTGCGTACTGAGGATTGAAGATTAAGATTGAGGATTGAGGATTGAGGATTGAGGATTGAGGATTGAGGATTGAGGATTGAGGGTTGCGTATTGAGGATAGAACATTGAGGATTGGGGATTGAGTATTGAGGATTGAGGATTGAGGATTGAAGATGGAGGATTGGGTACTGAGGATTGAAGAATGAGGATTGAGTATTGAAGATTGAGTATTCAGGATTGAAGATTGACGATTGAGGGCTGAGTATTGAAGATTGAGTATTTGGGACATAGTATTGAAGATAGAGGATTGAGGATTGAGGATTGTCGATTGAGGATTGAGGATTGAGGATTGAAGATTGAGGATTGGGTATTGAGGATTGAAGAATGAGGATTGAGGATTGAGGATTGAGGATTGAGTATTGAAGATTGAAGAATGAGGATTGAGTATTGAGTATTGAGGATTGAGTATTGACGATTGAGTATTGAGGATTGAAGATTGACGATTGAGGATTGAGGATTGAGGATTGAGGATTGAGGATTGAGGATTGAGGATTGAGGATTGAAGATTGAGTATTGAGTATTGAAGATTGAGGATTGAGGAATGAGGATTGAGGGTTGAGCATTGAAGATTGCGTACTGAGGATTGAAGATTAAGATTGAGGATTGAGGATTGAGGATTGAGGATTGAGGATTGAGGATTGAAGATTGAGTATTGAGGATTGAGGATTGAGGATTGAGAATTGAGGATTGAGGATTGAGGATTGGAGATTGAGGATTGGAGATTGAGGATTGGGTATTGAGGATTGAGGATTGAGGATTGAGGACTGAGTATTGAGGATTGAAGATTGAGTATTCAGGATTGAAGGTTGACGATTGAGGATTGAGGATTGAGGATTGAGGATTGAGGATTGATGATTGAGGATTGAAGTTTGAGTATTGAGGATTGAAGATTGAGGATTGAGGATTGAGGATTGAGGTTTGAAGATGGAAGATTGAGGATTGAGGATTGAGGATATAGGATTGAGGATTGAAGATTGAGGATTGGGTATTGAGGATTGAAGAATGAGGATTGAGTATTGAGTATTGAGGATTGAGTATTGACGATTGAGTATTGAGGATTGAAGATTGACGATTGAGGATTGAGGATTGAGGATTGAGGATTGAGGATTGAGGATTGAGGATTGAAGATTGAGTATTGAGTATTGAAGATTCAGGATTGAGGAATGAGGATTGAGGATTGAGGATTGAAGATTGCGTACTGAGGATTGAAGATTAAGATTGAAGATTGAGGATTGAGGATTGAGGATTGAGGATTGAGGATTGAAGATTGAGGATTGAGGATTGGAGATTGAGGATTGGAGATTGAGGATTGGGTATTGAGGATTGAGGATTGAGGATTGAGGACTGAGTATTGAGGATTGAAGATTGAGTATTCAGGATTGAAGGTTGACGATTGAGGATTGAGGATTGAGGATTGAGGATTGAGAATTGATGATTGAGGATTGAAGTTTGAGTATTGAGGATTGAAGATTGAGGATTGAGGATTGAGGATTGAGGATTGAGGATTGAGGATTGCGGATAGAAGATTGAGGATTGGGAATTGCGGATTGAATATTGAGGATTGAGGGTTGAAGATTAAGATTGAGGATTGAGGATTGAGGATTGAGGATTGAGTATTGAGGATTGAAGATTGAGTATTGAGGATTGATGATTGAGGATTGAGGATTGAGGATTGAGGACTGAAATTGAATATTGTTGATTGAAGATTGAGGATTGAGGATTGAGGATTGAGGATTGAGGATTGAGGATTTTGATTGAAGATTGAGGATTGGGTATTGAGGATTGAAGAATGAGGATTGAGGATTGAGGATTGAGGATTGAGTATTGAAGATTGAGTATTCAGGATTGAAGATTGACGATTGAGGATTGAGGATTGAGGATTGAGGAATGAGGATTGATGATTGAGGATTGAAGTTTGTGTATTGAGGATTGAGGATTGAGGATTGAGTATTGAGGACTGAAGATTGATGATTGCGTATTGAGGATAGAACATTGAGGATTGAGGATTGAGTATTGAGGATTGAGGATTGAGGATTGAAGATTGAATATTGATGATTGAAGATTGAGGATCGAGGATTGAGTGTTGTGGATTGAGGACGAGGACTGAGGGTAGAGTGTTGATGTTTAAGGTCTGAGGATTGAGGATTGAGGATTGAGAATTGAGGATTGAGGATTGAGGATTGAAGACTGAGGATTGGGTGTTGAGGATTGAAGAATGAGGATTGAGGATTGAGGATTGAGTATTGAGGATTGAAGATTGAGTATTGAGGATTGAAGATTGAGGATTGAGGATGGAGGATTGAGGATTGAGGATTGAGGATTGAGGATTGAGGATTGAAGATTGAGTATTGAGTATTGAAGATTGCGGATTGAGGAATGAGGATTGAGGATTGAGGATTGAAGATTGCGTACTGAGGATTGAAGATTAAGATTGAGGATTGAGGATTGAGGATTGAGGATTGAGGATTGAGGATTGAGGATTGAGGGTTGCGTATTGAGGATAGAACATTGAGGATTGGGGATTGAGTATTGAGGATTGAGGATTGAGGATTGAAGATGGAGGATTGGGTATTGAGGATTGAAGAATGAGGATTGAGTATTGAAGATTGAGTATTCAGGATTGAAGATTGACGATTGAGGGCTGAGTATTGAAGATTGAGTATTTGGGACATAGTACTGAAGATAGAGGATTGAGGATTGAGGATTGTGGATTGAGGATTGAGGATTGAGGATTGAGGATTGAAGATTGAGTATTGAGTATTGAAGATTGAGGATTGAGGAATGAGGATTGAGGGTTGAGCATTGAAGATTGCGTACTGAGGATTGAAGATTAAGATTGAGGATTGAGGATTGAGGATTGAGGATTGAGGATTGAGGATTGAAGATTGAGTATTGAGGATTGAGGATTGAGGATTGAGAATTGAGGATTGAGGATTGAGGATTGGAGATTGAGGATTGGAGATTGAGGATTGGGTATTGAGGATTTAGGATTGAGGATTGAGGACTGAGTATTGAGGATTGAAGATTGAGTATTCAGGATTGAAGGTTGACGATTGAGGATTGAGGATTGAGGATTGAGGATTGAGGATTGATGATTGAGGATTGAAGTTTGAGTATTGAGGATTGAAGATTGAGGATTGAGGATTGAGGATTGAGGTTTGAAGATTGAAGATTGAGGATTGAGGATTGAGGATTTAGGATTGAGGATTGAAGATTGAGGATTGGGTATTGAGGATTGAAGAATGAGGATTGAGTATTGAGTATTGAGGATTGAGTATTGACGATTGAGTATTGAGGATTGAAGATTGACGATTGAGGATTGAGGATTGAGGATTGAGGATTGAGGATTGAGGATTGAGGATTGAAGATTGAGTATTGAGTATTGAAGATTGAGGATTGAGGAATGAGGATTGAGGATTGAGGATTGAAGATTGCGTACTGAGGATTGAAGATTAAGATTGAAGATTGAGGATTGAGGATTGAGGATTGAGGATTGAGGATTGAAGATTGAGGATTGCGTATTGAGGATAGAACATTGAGGATTGAGGATTGAGTATTGAGGATTGAGGATTGAGGATTGAAGATTGAATATTGATGATTGAAGATTGAGGATCGAGGATTGAGTGTTGTGGATTGAGGACGAGGACTGAGGGTAGAGTATTGATGTTTAAGGTCTGAGGATTGAGGATAGAGGATTGAGAATTGAGGATTGAGGAGTGAGGATTGAAGATTGAGGATTGGGTGTTGAGGATTGAAGAATGAGGATTGAGGATTGAGGATTGAGCATTGAGGATTGAAGATTGAGTATTGAGGATTGAAGATTGAGGATTGAGGATTGAGGATTGAGGATTGAGGATTGAGGATTGCGGATAGAAGATTGAGGATTGGGAATTGCGGATTGAATATTGAGGATTGAGGGTTGAAGATTAAGATTGAGGATTGAGGATTGAGGATTGAGGATTGAGTATTGAGGATTGAAGATTGAGTATTGAGGATTGAAGATTGAGGATTGAGGATTGAGGATTGAGGATTGAGGATTGAGGATTGAGGATTGAAGATGGAGGATTGGGTATTGAGGATTGAAGAATGAGGATTGAGGATTGAGGATTGAAGAATGAGGATTGAGGAATGAAGACTGAGTATTGAGGATTGAGTATTGAGGATTGAAGATTGACGATTGAGGATTGAGGATTGAGGTCTGAGGATTGAGGATTGAGGATTGAGGATTGAGGATTGAGGATTGAGGATTGAGGATTGCGGATAGAAGATTGAGGATTGTGTATTGCGGATCGAACATTGAGGATTGAGGATTGAGGATTGAGGATTGAGGATTGAGACTTGAGGATTGAGGATTGAGGATTGAAGATTGAGGATTGGGTATTGAGGATTGAAGAATGAGGATTGAGGATTGAGGATTGCGGATTGAGGATTGAGGATTGAAGACTGAGTATTGAGGATTGTGTATTGCGGATTGAACATTGAGGATTGAGGATTGAGGATTGAGGATTGACGATTGAGGATTGAGAATTGAGGATTGAGGATTGAGGATTGCAGATAGAAGATTGAGGATTGGGTATTGCGGATTGAACATTGAGGATTGAGGGTTGAGGATTGAGGATTGAGGATTGAGGACTGAAATTGAATATTGTTGATTGAAGATTGAGGATTGAGGATTGAGGATTGAGGATTGAGGATTGAGGATTTTGATTGAAGATTGAGGATTGGGTATTGAGGATTGAAGAATGAGGATTGAGGATTGAGGATTGAGGATTGAGGATTGAGTATTGAAGATTGAGTATTCAGGATTGAAGATTGACGATTGACGATTGAGGATTGAGGATTGAGGAATGAGGATTGATGATTGAGGATTGAAGTTTGTGAATTGAGGATTGAGGATTGAGGATTGAGTATTGAGGATTGAAGATTGATGATTGCGTATTGAGGATAGAACATTGAGGATTGAGGATTGAGTATTGAGGATTGAGGATTGAGGATTGAAGATTGAATATTGATGATTGAAGATTGAGGATCGAGGATTGAGTGTTGTGGATTGAGGACGAGGACTGAGGGTAGAGTGTTGATGTTTAAGGTCTGAGGATTGAGGATTGAGGATTGAGAATTGAGGATTGAGGATTGAGGATTGAAGACTGAGGATTGGGTGTTGAGGATTGAAGAATGAGAATTGAGGATTGAGGATTGAGTATTGAGGATTGAAGATTGAGTATTGAGGATTGAAGATTGAGGATTGAGGATGGAGGATTGAGGATTGAGGATTGAGGATTGCGGATAGAAGATTGAGGATTGCGTATTGCGGATTGAACATTGAGGATTGAGGGTTGAGGATTGAGGATTGAGGATTGAGGACTGAAGATTGAATATTGATGATTGAAGATTGAGGATTGAGGATTGATGGTTGTGGATTGAGGACGAGGACTGAGGGTTGACTATTGCTGTTTGAGGTCTGAGGATTGAGGATTGAGGATTGAGAATTGAGGATTGAGGATTGAGGATTGAAGATTGAGGATTGGGTATTGAGGATTGAGGATTGAGGATTGAGGATTGAGGATTGAGTATTGAGGATTGAAGATTGAGTATTGAGGATTGAAGATTGAGGATTGAGGATTGAGGATTGAGGATTGAGGATTGAGGATTGAGGATTGAAGATGGAGGATTGGGTATTGAGGGTTGAAGAATGAGGATTGAGGATTGAGGATTGAGGATTGAGGATTGAGGATTGAAGACTGAGTATTGAGGATTGAAGATTGAGGATTGGGTATTGAGGATTGAAGAATGAGGATTGAGGATTGAGGATTGAAGACTGAGTATTGAGGATTGAAGATTGAGGATTGAGGAGTGAGTATTGAAGATTGAGAATTGAGGATTGAGGATTGAGGATTGAGGATTGAAGATTCAGGATTGGGTATTGAGGATGGAAGGATGAGGATTGAGTATTGAGAATTGAGGATTGAGTATTGACGATTGAGTATTGAGGATTGAAGATTGACGATTGAGGATTGAGGATTGAGTATTGAGGATTGAGGATTGAGGATTGTGGATTGAGGATTGAGGATTGAAGATTGAGTATTGAGTATTGAAGATTGAGGATTGTGGAATGAGGATTGAGGGTTGAGCATTGAAGATTGCGTACTGAGGATTGAAGATTAAGATTGAGGATTGAGGATTGAGGATTGAGGATTCAGGATTGAGGATTGAAGATTGAGGATTGCGTATTGAGGATAGAACATTGAGGATTGAGGATTGAGTATTGAGGATTGAGGATTGAGGATTGAAGATTGAATATTGATGATTGAAGATTGAGGATCGAGGATTCAGTGTTGTGGATTGAGGACTGAGGATTGCGGATAGAAGATTGAGGATTGGGTATTGCGGATTGAACATTGAGGATTGAGGGTTGAGGATTCAGGATTGAGGATTGAGGACTGAAGGTTGAATATTGATGATTGAAGATTGAGGATTGAGGATTGATGGTTGTGGATTGAGGACGAGGACTGAGGGTTGACTATTGCTGTTTGAGGTCTGAGGATTGAGGATTGAGGATTGAGAATTGAGGATTGAGGATTGAGGATTGAAGATTGAGGATTGGGTATTGAGGATTAAGGATTGAGGATTGAGGATTGAGTATTGAGGATTGAAGATTGAGCATTGAGTATTGAAGATTGAGGATTGAGGATTGAGGATTGAGGATTGAGGATTGAGGATTGAGGATTGAAGATGGAGGATTGGGTATTGAGGATTGAAGAATGAGGATTGAGGATTGAGGATTGAGGATTGAGGATTGAGGATTGAGGAATGAAGACTGAGTATTGAGGATTGAAGATTGAGGATTGGGTATTGAGGATTGAAGAATGAGGATTGAGGATTGAGGATTGAGGATTGAGGATTGAAGATTGAGTATTGAGGATTGAAGATTGACGATTGAGGATTGAGGATTGAGGTCTGAGGATTGAGGATTGAGGATTGAGGATTGAGGATTGAGGATTGAGGATTGAAGATTGCGGATAGAAGGTTGAGGATTGGGTATTGCGGATTGAACATTGAGGATTGAGGATTGAGGATTGAGGATTGAGGATTGAGGATTGAGAATTGAGGATTGAGGATTGAGGATTGAAGATTGAGGATTGGGTATTGAGGATTGAAGAATGAGGATTGAGGATTGAGGATTGCGGATTGAGGATTGAGGATTGAAGACTGAGTATTGAGGATTGAAGATTGAGGATTGAGGAGTGAGTATTGAAGATTGAGGATTTGGGACTGAGGATTGAAGATTGAGGATTGAGGATTGAGGATTGAGGATTGAGGATTGAGGATTGAAGATTGAGGATTGGGTATTGAGGATTGAAGAATGAGTATTGAGGAATGAGGATTGAGGATTGAGTATTGAAGATTGAGTATTCAGGATTGAAGATTGACGATTGAGGATTGAGGATTGAGGATTGAGGATTGAGGATTGATGATTGAGGATTGAAGTTTGAGTATTGAGGATTGAAGATTGAGGATTGAGGATTGAGGATTGAGGTTTGATGATTGAAGATTGAGGATTGAGGATTGAGGATTGAGGATTGAGGATTGAAGATTGAGGATTGGGTATTGAGGATTGAAGAATGAGGATTGAGTATTGAGTATTGAGGATTGAGTATTGACGATTGAGTATTGAGGATTGATGATTGACTATTGAGGATTGAGGATTGAGGATTGAGGATTGAGGATTGAGGATTGAGGATTGAAGATTGAGTATTGAGTATTAAAGATTGCGGATTGAGGAATGAGGATTGAGGATTGAGGATTGAAGATTGCGTACTGAGGATTGAAGATTAAGGTTGAGGATTGAGGATTGAGGATTGATAATTGAGGATTGAGGATTGAGGATTGAGGGTTGCGTATTGAGGATAGAACATTGAGGATTGAGGATTGAGTATTGAGGATTGAGGATTGAGGATTGAAGATGGAGGATTGGGTATTGAGGATTGAAGAATGAGGATTGAGTATTGAAGATTGAGTATTCAGGATTGAAGATTGACGATTGAGGAGTGAGTATTGAAGATTGAGTATTTGGGACATAGGATTGAAGATTGAGGATTGAGGATTGAGGATTGTGGATTGAGGATTGAGGATTGAGGATTGAAGGTTGAGGATTGGGTATTGAGGATTGAAGAATGAGGATTGAGGATTGAGGATTGAGGATTGAGTATTGAAGATTGAGTATTCAGGATTGAAGATTGACGATTGAGGATTGAGGATTGAGGATTGAGGAATGAGGATTGATGATTGAGGATTGAAGTTTGTGTATTGAGGATTGAAGGTTGAGGATTGAGGATTGAGGATTGAGGTTTGAGGATTGAAGATTGAGGATTGAGGATTGAGGATTGAGGATTGAGGATTGAAGATTGAGGATTGCGTATTGAGGATAGAACATTGAGGATTGAGGATTGAGTATTGAGGATTGAGGATTGAGGATTGAGGATTTTGATTGAAGATTGAGGATTGGGTATTGAGGATTGAAGAATGAGGATTGAGGATTGAGGATTGAGTATTGAAGATTGAGTATTCAGGATTGAAGATTGACGATTGAGGATTGAGGATTGAGGATTGAGGAATGAGGATTGATGATTGAGGATTGAAGTTTGTGTACTGAGGATTGAGGATTGAGGATTGAGTATTGAGGATTGAAGATTGAGGATTGCGTATTGAGGATAGAACATTGAGGATTGAGGATTGCGTATTGAGGATTGAGGATTGAGGATTGAAGATTGAATATTGATGATTGAAGATTGAGGATCGAGGATTGAGTGTTGTGGATTGAGGACGAGGACTGAGGGTAGAGTGTTGATGTTTAAGGTCTGAGGATTGAGGATTGAGGATTGAGAATTGAGGATTGAGGATTGAGGATTGAAGACTGAGGATTGGGTGTTGAGGATTGAAGAATGAGGATTGAGGATTGAGGATTGAGTATTGAGGATTGAAGATTGAGTATTGAGGATTGAAGATTGAGGATTGAGGATGGAGGATTGAGGATTCAGGATTGAGGATTGCGGATAGAAGATTGAGGATTGCGTATTGCGGATTGAACATTGAGGATTGAGGGTTGAGGATTGAGGATTGAGGATTGAGGACTGAAGATTGAATATTGATGATTGAAGATTGAGGATTGAGGATTGATGGTTGTGGATTGAGGACGAGGACTGAGGGTTGACTATTGCTGTTTGAGGTCTGAGGATTGAGGATTGAGGATTGAGAATTGAGGATTGAGGATTGAGGATTGAAGATTGAGGATTGGGTATTGAGGATTGAGGATTGAGGATTGAGGATTGAGTATTGAGGATTGAAGATTGAGCATTGAGGATTGAAGATTGAGGATTGAGGATTGAGGATTGAGGATTGAGGATTGAGGATTGAGGATTGAAGATGGAGGATTGGGTATTGAGGATTGAAGAATGAGGATTGAGGATTGAGGATTGAGGATTGAGGATTGAGGATTGAAGACTGAGTATTGAGGATTGAAGATTGAGGATTGGGTATTGAGGATTGAAGAATGAGGATTGAGGATTGAGGATTGCGGTTTGAGGATTGAGGATTGAAGACTGAGTATTGAGGATTGAAGATTGAGGATTGAGGAGTGAGTATTGAAGATTGAGAATTCAGGATTGAGGATTGAGGATTGAGGATTGAAGATTGAGGATTGGGTATTGAGGATTGAAGAATGAGGATTGAGTATTGAGTATTGAGGATTGAGTATTGACGATTAAGTATTGAGGATTGAAGATTGACGATTGAGGATTGAGGATTGAGGATTGAGGATTGAGGATTGAGGATTGAGGATTGAAGATTGAGTATTGAGTATTGAAGATTGAGGATTGAGGAATGAGGATTGAGGGTTGAGCATTGAAGATTGCGTACTGAGGATTGAAGATTAAGATTGAGGATTGAGGATTGAGGATTGAGCATTGAGGATTGAGGATTGAAGATTGAGGATTACGTATTGAGGATAGAACATTGAGGATTGAGTATTGAGTATTGAGGATTGAGGATTGAGGATTGAAGATTGAATATTGATGATTGAAGATTGAGGATCGAGGATTGAGTGTTCTGGATTGAGGACGAGGACTGAGGGTAGAGTATTGATGTTTAAGGTCTGAGGATTGAGGATTGAGGATTGAGAATTGAGGATTGAGGATTGAGGATTGAAGACTGAGGATTGGGTGTTGAGGATTGAAGAATGAGGATTGAGGATTGAGGATTGAGTATTGAGGATTGAAGATTGAGTATTGAGGATTGAAGATTGAGGATTGAGGATTGAGGATTGTGGATTGAGGATTGAGGATTGCGGATAGAAGATTGAGGATTGCGTATTGCGGATTGAACATTGAGGATTGAGGGTTGAGGATTGAGGATTGAGGATTGAGGACTGAAGATTGAATATTGATGATTGAAGATTGAGGATTGAGGATTGATGGTTGTGGATTGAGGACGAGGACTGAGGGTTGACTATTGCTGTTTGAGGTCTGAGGATGGAGGATTGAGGATTGAGAATTGAGGATTGAGGGTTGAGGATTGAAGATTGAGGATTGGGTATTGAGGATTGGGTGTTGAGGATTGAAGAATGAGGATTGAGGATTGAGGATTGAGGATTGAAGATTGAGTATTGAGGATTGAAGATTGAGGATTGAGGATTGAGGATTGAGGATTGAAGACTGAGTATTGAGGATTGAAGATTGAGGATTGAGGAGTGAGTATTGAAGATTGAGGATTTGGGACTGAGGATTGAAGATTGAGGATTGAGGATTGAGGATTGAGGATTGAGGATTGAGGATTGAGGATTGAGGATTGAGGATTGCGGATAGAAGATTGAGGATTGGGAATTGCGGATTGAACATTGAGGATTGAGGGTTGAAGATTAAGATTGAGGATTGAGGATTGAGGATTGAGGATTGAGTATTGAGGATTGAAGATTGAGTATTGAGGATTGAAGATTGAGGATTGAGGATTGAGGATTGAGGATTGAGGATTGAGGATTGAGGATTGAAGATGGAGGATTGGGTATTGAGGATTGAAGAATGAGGATTGAGGATTGAGGATTGAAGAATGAAGATTGAGGATTGAGGATTGAGCATTGAGGATTGAAGATTGAGTATTGAGGATTGAAGATTGAGGATTGAGGATTGAGGATTGAGGATTGAGGATTGAGGATTGCGGATAGAAGATTGAGGATTGGGAATTGCGGATTGAACATTGAGGATTGAGGGTTGAAGATTAAGATTGAGGATTGAGGATTGAGGATGGAGGATTGAGGATTGAGGATTGAGGATTGAGTATTGAGGATTGAAGATTGAGTATTCAGGATTGAAGGTTGACGATTGACGATTGAGGATTGAGGATTGAGGTCTGAGGATTGAGGATTGAGGATTGAGGATTGAGGATTGAGGATTCAGGATTGAGGATTGAGGATTGCGGATAGAAGATTGAGGTTTGTGTATTGCGGATTGAACATTGAGGATTGAGGATTGAGGATTGAGGATTGAGGATTGAGGATTGAGAATTGAGGATTGAGGATTGAGGATTGAAGATTGAGGATTGGGTATTGAGGATTGAAGAATGAGGATTGAGGATTGAGGATTGCGGATTGAGGATTGAGGATTGAAGACTGAGTATTGAGGATTGTGTATTGCGGATTGAACATTGAGGATTGAGGATTGAGGATTGAGGATTGACGATTGAGGATTGAGAATTGAGGACTGAGGATTGAGGATTGAAGATTGAGGATTGAGTATTGACGATTGAGGATTGACGATTGAAGATTGAATATTGATGATAGAAGATTGAGGATCGAGGATTGAGTGTTGTGGATTGAGGACGAGGACTGAGGGTAGAGTATTGATGTTTAAGGTCTGAGGATTGAGGATTGAGGATTGAGAATTGAGGATTGAGGATTGTGGATTGAGGATTGAGGATTGAGGATTGAAGGTTGAGGATTGGGTATTGAGGATTGAAGAATGAGGATTGAGGATTGAGGATTGAGGATTGAGTATTGAAGATTGAGTATTCAGGATTGAAGATTGACGATTGAGGATTGAGGATTGAGGATTGAGGAATGAGGATTGATGATTGAGGATTGAAGTTTGTGTATTGAGGATTGAAGGTTGAGGATTGAGGATTGAGGATTGAGGATTGAGGATTGAGGATTGAGGATTGAAGATTGAGGATTGCGTATTGAGGATAGAACATTGAGGATTGAGGATTGAGTATTGAGGATTGAGGATTGAGGATTGAGGATTTTGATTGAAGATTGAGGATTGGGTATTGAGGATTGAAGAATGAGGATTGAGGATTGAGGATTGAGGATTGAGTATTGAAGATTGAGTATTCAGGATTGAAGATTGACGATTGAGGATTGAGGATTGAGGATTGAGGAATGAGGATTGATGATTGAGGATTGAAGTTTGTGTACTGAGGATTGAGGATTGAGGATTGAGTATTGAGGATTGAAGATTGAGGATTGCGTATTGAGGATAGAACATTGAGGATTGAGGATTGCGTATTGAGGATTGAGGATTGAGGATTGAAGATTGAATATTGATGATTGAAGATTGAGGATCGAGGATTGAGTGTTGTGGATTGAGGACGAGGACTGAGGGTAGAGTGTTGATGTTTAAGGTCTGAGGATTGAGGATTGAGGATTGAGAATTGAGGATTGAGGATTGAGGATTGAAGACTGAGGATTGGGTGTTGAGGATTGAAGAATGAGGATTGAGGATTGAGGATTGAGTATTGAGGATTGAAGATTGAGTATTGAGGATTGAAGATTGAGGATTGAGGATGGAGGATTGAGGATTGAGGATTGAGGATTGCGGATAGAAGATTGAGGATTGCGTATTGCGGATTGAACATTGAGGATTGAGGGTTGAGGATTGAGGATTGAGGATTGAGGACTGAAGATTGAATATTGATGATTGAAGATTGAGGATTGAGGATTGATGGTTGTGGATTGAGGACGAGGACTGAGGGTTGACTATTGCTGTTTGAGGTCTGAGGATTGAGGATTGAGGATTGAGAATTGAGGATTGAGGATTGAGGATTGAAGATTGAGGATTGGGTATTGAGGATTGAGGATTGAGGATTGAGGATTGAGTATTGAGGATTGAAGATTGAGCATTGAGGATTGAAGATTGAGGATTGAGGATTGAGGATTGAGGATTGAGGATTGAGGATTGAGGATTGAAGATGGAGGATTGGGTATTGAGGATTGAAGAATGAGGATTGAGGATTGAGGATTGAGGATTGAGGATTGAGGATTGAAGACTGAGTATTGAGGATTGAAGATTGAGGATTGGGTATTGAGGATTGAAGAATGAGGATTGAGGATCGAGGATTGCGGTTTGAGGATTGAGGATTGAAGACTGAGTATTGCGGATTGAAGATTGAGGATTGAGGAGTGAGTATTGAAGATTGAGAATTCAGGATTGAGGATTGAGGATTGAGGATTGAAGATTGAGGATTGGGTATTGAGGATTGAAGAATGAGGATTGAGTATTGAGTATTGAGGACTGAGTATTGACGATTAAGTATTGAGGATTGAAGATTGACGATTGAGGATTGAGGATTGAGGATTGAGGATTGAGGATTGAGGATTGAGGATTGAAGATTGAGTATTGAGTATTGAAGATTGAGGATTGAGGAATGAGGATTGAGGGTTGAGCATTGAAGATTGCGTACTGAGGATTGAAGATTAAGATTGAGGATTGAGGATTGAGGATTGAGCATTGAGGATTGAGGATTGAAGATTGAGGATTACGTATTGAGTATAGAACATTGAGGATTGAGGATTGAGTATTGAGGATTGAGGATTGAGGATTGAAGATTGAATATTGATGATTGAAGATTGAGGATCGAGGATTGAGTGTTCTGGATTGAGGACGAGGACTGAGGGTAGAGTATTGATGTTTAAGGTCTGAGGATTGAGGATTGAGGATTGAGAATTGAGGATTGAGGATTGAGGATTGAAGACTGAGGATTGGGTGTTGAGGATTGAAGAATGAGGATTGAGGATTGAGGATTGAGTATTGAGGATTGAAGATTGAGTATTGAGGATTGAAGATTGAGGATTGAGGATTGAGGATTGTGGATTGAGGATTGAGGATTGCGGATAGAAGATTGAGGATTGCGTATTGCGGATTGAACATTGAGGATTGAGGGTTGAGGATTGAGGATTGAGGATTGAGGACTGAAGATTGAATATTCATGATTGAAGATTGAGGATTGAGGATTGATGGTTGTGGATTGAGGACGAGGACTGAGGGTTGACTATTGCTGTTTGAGGTCTGAGGATGGAGGATTGAGGATTGAGAATTGAGGATTGAGGGTTGAGGATTGAAGATTGAGGATTGGGTATTGAGGATTGGGTGTTGAGGATTGAAGAATGAGGATTGAGGATTGAGGATTGAGGATTGAAGATTGAGTATTGAGGATTGAAGATTGAGGATTGAGGATTGAGGATTGAGGATTGAAGACTGAGTATTGAGGATTGAAGATTGAGGATTGAGGAGTGAGTATTGAAGATTGAGGATTTGGGACTGAGGATTGAAGATTGAGGATTGAGGATTGAGGATTGAGGATTGAGGATTGAGGATTGAGGATTGAGGTTTGAGGATTGCGGATAGAAGTTTGAGGATTGGGAATTGCGGATTGAACATTGAGGATTGAGGGTTGAAGATTAAGATTGAGGATTGAGGATTGAGGATTGAGGATTGAGTATTGAGGATTGAAGATTGAGTATTGAGGATTGAAGATTGAGGATTGAGGATTGAGGATTGAGGATTGAGGATTGAGGATTGAGGATTGAAGATGGAGGATTGGGTATTGAGGATTGAAGAATGAGGATTGAGGATTGAGGATTGAAGAATGAGGATTGAGGATTGAGGATTGAGCATTGAGGATTGAAGATTGAGTATTGAGGATTGAAGATTGAGGATTGAGGATTGAGGATTGAGGATTGAGGATTGAGGATTGCGGATAGAAGATTGAGGATTGGGAATTGCGGATTGAACATTGAGGATTGAGGGTTGAAGATTAAGATTGAGGATTGATGATTGAGGATGGAGGATTGAGGATTGAGGATTGAGGATTGAGTATTGAGGATTGAAGATTGAGTATTCAGGATTGAAGGTTGACGATTGACGATTGAGGATTGAGGATTGAGGTCTGAGGATTGAGGATTGAGGATTGAGGATTGAGGATTGAGGATTGAGGATTGAGGATTGCGGATAGAAGATTGAGGTTTGTGTATTGCGGATTGAACATTGAGGATTGAGGATTGAGGATTGAGGATTGAGGATTGAGGATTGAGAATTGAGGATTGAGGATTGAGGATGGAAGATTGAGGATTGGGTATTGAGGATTGAAGAATGAGGATTGAGGATTGAGGATTGCGGATTGAGGATTGAGGATTGAAGACTGAGTATTGAGGATTGTGTATTGCGGATTGAACATTGAGGATTGAGGATTGAGGATTGAGGATTGACGATTGAGGATTGAGAATTGAGGACTGAGGATTGAGGATTGAAGATTGAGGATTGAGTATTGACGATTGAGGATTGACGATTGAAGATTGAATATTGATGATAGAAGATTGAGGATCGAGGATTGAGTGTTGTGGATTGAGGACGAGGACTGAGGGTAGAGTATTGATGTTTAAGGTCTGAGGATTGAGGATTGAGGATTGAGAATTGAGGATTGAGGGTTGAGGATTGAAGATTGAGGATTGGGTGTTGAGGATTGAAGAATGAGGATTGAGGATTGAGGATTGAGTATTGAGGATTGAAGATTGAGTATTGAGGATTGAAGATTGAGGATTGAGGATTGAGGATTGAGGATTGAGGATTGAGGATTGCAGATAGAAGATTGAGGATTGGGTATTGCGTATTGAACATTGAGGATTGAGGGTTGAGGATTGAGGATTGAGGATTGAGGACTGAAATTGAATATTGTTGATTGAAGACTGAGGATTGAGGATTGAGGATTGAGGATTGAGGATTGAGGATTTTGATTGAAGATTGAGGATTGGGTATTGAGGATTGAAGAATGAGGATTGAGGATTGAGGATTGAGGATTGAGTATTGAAGATTGAGTATTCAGGATTGAAGATTGACGATTGAGGATTGAGGATTGAGGATTGAGGAATGAGGATTGATGATCGAGGATTGAAGTTTGTGTATTGGGGATTGAGGATTGAGGATTGAGTATTGAGGATTGAAGATTGAGGATTGCGTATTGAGGATAGAACATTGAGGATTGAGGATTGAGGATGGAGGATTGAGGATTGAGGATTGAGGATTGCGGATAGAAGATTGAGGATTGCGTATTGCGGATTGAACATTGAGGATTGAGGGTTGAGGATTGAGGATTGAGGATTGAGGACTGAAGATTGAATATTGATGATTGAAGATTGAGGATTGAGGATTGATGGTTGTGGATTGAGGACGAGGACTGAGGGTTGACTATTGCTGTTTGAGGTCTGAGGATTGAGGATTGAGGATTGAGAATTGAGGATTGAGGATTGAGGATTGAAGATTGAGGATTGGGTATTGAGGATTGAGGATTGAGGATTGAGGATTGAGTATTGAGGATTGAAGATTGAGTATTGAGGATTGAAGATTGAGGATTGAGGATTGAGGATTGAGGATTGAGGATTGAGGATTGAGGATTGAAGATGGAGGATTGGGTATTGAGGATTGAAGAATGAGGATTGAGTATTGAGGATTGAAGGATGAGGATTGAGTATTGAGAATTGAGGATTGAGTATTGACGATTGAGTATTGAGGATTGAAGATTGACGATTGAGGTTTGAGGATTGAGGATTGAGGATTGAGGATTGAGGATTGAGGATTGAGGATTGAAGATTGAGTATTGAGTATTGAAGATTGAGGATTGTGGAATGAGGATTGAGGGTTGAGCATTGAAGATTGCGTACTGAGGATTGAAGATTAAGATTGAGGATTGAGGATTGAGGATTGAGGATTGAGGATTGAGGATTGAAGATTGAGGATTGCGTATTGAGGATAGAACATTGAGGATTGAGTATTGAGGATTGAGGATTGAGGATTGAAGATTGAATATTGATGATTGAAGATTGAGGATCGAGGATTCAGTGTTGTGGATTGAGGACGAGGACTGAGGGTAGAGTATTGATGTTTAAGGTATGAGGATTGAGGATTGAGGATTGAGAATTGAGGATTGAGGATTGAGGATTGAAGACTGAGGATTGGGTGTTGAGGATTGAAGAATGAGGATTGAGGATTGAGGATTGAGTATTGAGGATTGAAGATTGAGTATTGAGGATTGAAGATTGAGGATTGAGGATTGAGGATTGAGGATTGAGGATTGAGGATTGAGGATTGCGGATAGAAGATTGAGGATTGGGTATTGCGGATTGAACATTGAGGATTGAGGGTTGAGTATTGAGGATTGAGGATTGAGGACTGAAGGTTGAATATTGATGATTGAAGATTGAGGATTGAGGATTGATGGTTGTGGATTGAGGACGAGGACTGAGGGTTGACTATTGCTGTTTGAGGTCTGAGGATTGAGGATTGAGGATTGAGAATTGAGGATTGAGGATTGAGGATTGAAGATTGAGGATTGGGTATTGAGGATTGAGGATTGAGGATTGAGGATTGAGTATTGAGGATTGAAGATTGAGCATTGAGTATTGAAGATTGAGGATTGAGGATTGAGGATTGAGGATTGAGGATTGAGGATTGAGGATTGAAGATGGAGGATTGGGTATTGAGGATTGAAGAATGAGGATTGAGGATTGAGGATTGAGGATTGAGGATTGAGGAATGAAGACTGAGTATTGAGGATTGAAGATTGAGGATTGGGTATTGAGGATTGAAGAATGAGGATTGAGGATTGAGGATTGAGGATTGAGGATTGAAGATTGAGTATTGAGGATTGAAGATTGACGATTGAGGATTGAGGATTGAGGTCTGAGGATTGAGGATTGAGGATTGAGGATTGAGGATTGAGGATTGAGGATTGAGGATTGCGGATAGAAGATTGAGGATTGGGTATTGCGGATTGAACATTGAGGATTGAGGATTGAGGATTGAGGATTGAGGATTGAGGATTGAGAATTGAGGATTGAGCATTGAGGATTGAAGATTGAGGATTGGGTATTGAGGATTGAAGAATGAGGATTGAGGATTGAGGATTGCGGATTGAGGATTGAGGATTGAAGACTGAGTATTGAGGATTGAAGATTGAGGATTGAGGAGTGAGTATTGAAGATTGAGGATTTGGGACTGAGGATTGAAGATTGAGGATTGAGGATAGAGGATTGAGGATTGAGGATTGAGGATTGAAGATTGAGGATTGGGTATTGAGGATTGAAGAATGAGGATTGAGGAATGAGGATTGAGGATTGAGTATTGAAGATTGAGTATTCAGGATTGAAGATTGACGATTGAGGATTGAGGATTGAGGATTGAGGATTGAGGATTGAGGATTGAGGATTGAAGATTGAATATTGATGATTGAAGATTGAGGATCGAGGATTGAGTGTTGTGGATTGAGGACGAGGACTGAGGGTAGAGTATTGATGTTTAAGGTCTGAGGGTTGAGGATTGAGGATTGAGAATTGAGGATTGAGGATTGAGGATTGAAGACTGAGGATTGGGTGTTGAGGATTGAAGAATGAGGATTGAGGATTGAGGATTGAGTATTGAGGATTGAAGATTGAGTATTGAGGATTGAAGATTGAGGATTGAGGATTGAGGATTGTGGATTGAGGATTGCGGATTGCGGATAGAAGATTGAGGATTGCGTATTGCGGATTGAACATTGAGGATTGAGGGTTGAGGATTGAGGATTGAGGATTGAGGACTGAAGATTGAATATTGATGATTGAAGATTGAGGATTGAGGATTGATGGTTGTGGATTGAGGACGAGGACTGAGGGTTGACTATTGCTCTTTGAGGTCTGAGGATTGAGGATTGAGGATTGAGAATTGAGGATTGAGGGTTGAGGATTGAAGATTGAGGATTGGGTATTGAGGATTGAGGATTGAGGATTGAGGAATGAGGATTGATGATTGAGGATTGAAGTTTGTGTATTGAGGATTGAAGGTTGAGGATTGAGGATTGAGGATTGAGGTTTGAGGATTGAAGATTGAGGATTGAGGATTGAGGATTGAGGATTGAGGATTGAAGATTGAGGATTGGGTATTGAGGATTGAAGAATGAGGATTGAGTATTGAGTATTGACGATTGAGTATTGACGATTAAGTATTGAGGATTGAAGATTGACGATTGAGGATTGAGGATTGAGGATTGAGGATTGAGGATTGAGGATTGAGGATTGAGGATTGAAGATTGAGTATTGAGTATTGAAGATTGAGGATTGAGGAATGAGGATTGAGGGTTGAGGATTGAAGATTGCGTACTGAGGATTGAAGATTAAGATTGAGGATTGAGGATTGAGGATTGAGGATTGAGGATTGAGGATTGAAGATTGAGGATTGCGTATTGAGGATAGAACATTGAGGATTGAGGATTGAGTATTGAGGATTGAGGATTGAGGATTGAAGATTGAATATTGATGATTGAAGATTGAGGATCGAGGATTGAGTGTTGTGGATTGAGGACGAGGACTGAGGGTAGAGTATTGATGTTTAAGGTCTGAGGGTTGAGGATTGAGGATTGAGAATTGAGGATTGAGGATTGAGGATTGAAGACTGAGGATTGGGTGTTGAGGATTGAAGAATGAGGATTGAGGATTGAGGATTGAGGATTGAGTATTGAGGATTGAAGATTGAGTATTGAGGATTGAAGATTGAGGATTGAGGATTGAGGATTGTGGATTGAGGATTGCGGATTGCGGATAGAAGATTGAGGATTGCGTATTGCGGATTGAACATTGAGGATTGAGGGTTGAGGATTGAGGATTGAGGATTGAGGACTGAAGATTGAATATTGATGATTGAAGATTGAGGATTGAGGATTGATGGTTGTGGATTGAGGACGAGGACTGAGGGTTGACTATTGCTCTTTGAGGTCTGAGGATTGAGGATTGAGGATTGAGAATTGAGGATTGAGGGTTGAGGATTGAAGATTGAGGATTGGGTATTGAGGATTGAGGATTGAAGATGGAGGATTGGGTATTGAGGATTGAAGAATGAGGATTGAGGATTGATGATTGAGGATTGAGGATTGAGGATTGAAGACTGAGTATTGAGGATTGAAGATTGAGGATTGGGTATTGAGGATTGAAGAATGAGGATTGAGGATTGAGGATTGAGGATTGCGGATAGAAGATTGAGGATTGGGTATTGCGGATTGAAGATTGACGATTGAGGATTGAGGATTGAGGATTGAGGATTGACGATTGATGATTGAGGATTGAAGTTTGAGTATTGAGGATTGAAGATTGAGGATTGAGGATTGAGGATTGAGGTTTGATGATTGAAGATTGAGGATTGAGGATTGAGGATTGAGGATTGAGGATTGAAGATTGAGGATTGGGTATTGAGGATTGAAGAATGAGGATTGCGTATTGAGTATTGAGGATTGAGTATTGACGATTGAGTATTGAGGATTGAAGATTGACTATTGAGGATTGAGGATTGAGGATTGAGGATTGAGGATTGAGGATTGAGTATTGAAGATTGAGTATTGAGTATTGAAGATTGCGGATTGAGGAATGAGGATTGAGGATTGAGGATTGAAGATTGCGTACTGAGGATTGAAGATTAAGATTGAGGATTGAGGATTGAGGATTGAGGATTGAGGATAGAGGATTGAGGATTGAGGGTTGCGTATTGAGGATAGAACATTGAGGATTGGGGATTGAGTATTGAGGATTGAGGATTGAGGATTGAAGATTGAGGATTGGGTATTGAGGATTGAAGAATGAGGATTGAGTATTGAAGATTGAGTATTCAGGATTGAAGATTGACGATTGAGGAGTGAGTATTGAAGATTGAGTATTTGGGACATAGGATTGAAGATTGAGGATTGAGGATTGAGGATTGTGGATTGAGGATTGAGGATTGAGGATTGAAGATTGAGGATTGGGTATTGAGGATTGAAGAATGAGGATTGAGGATTGAGGATTGAGGATTGAGTATTGAAGATTGAGTATTCAGGATTGAAGATTGACGATTGAGGATTGAGGATTGAGGATTGAGGAATGAGGATTGATGATTGAGGATTGAAGTTTGAGTATTGAGGATTGAAGGTTGAGGATTGAGGATTGAGGATTGAGGTTTGAGGATTGAAGATTGAGGATTGAGGATTGAGGATTGAGGGTTGAAGATTGAGGATTGGGTATTGAGGATTGAAGAATGAGGATTGAGTATTGAGTATTGAGGATTGAGTATTGACGATTGAGTATTGAGGATTGAAGATTGACGATTGAGGATTGAGGATTGAGGATTGAGGATTGAGGATTGAGGATTGAGGATTGACGATTGAAGATTGAGTATTGAGTATTGAAGATTGAGGATTGAGGAATGAGGATTGAGGGTTGAGCATTGAAGATTGCGTACTGAGGATTGAAGATTAAGATTGAGGATTGAGGATTGAGGATTGAGGATTGAGGATTGAGGATTGAAGATTGAGTATTGAGGATTGAGGATTGAGGATTGAGAATTGAGGATTGAGGATTGAGGATTGAAGATTGAGGATTGGGTATTGAGGATTGAGGATTGAGGATTGAGGATTGAGTATTGAGGATTGAAGATTGAGTATTCAGTATTGAAGGTTGACGATTGAGGATTGAGGATTGAGGATTGAGGATTGAGGATTGATGATTGAGGATTGAAGTTTGAGTATTGAGGATTGAAGATTGAGGATTGAGGATTGAGGATTGAGGTTTGAGGATTGAAGATTGAGGATTGAGTATTGAGGATTGAGGATTGAGGATTGAAGATTGAGGATTGGGTATTGAGGATTGAAGAATGAGGATTGAGTATTGAGTATTGAGGATTGAGTATTGACGATTGAGTATTGAGGATTGAAGATTGACGATTGAGGATTGAGGATTGAGGATTGAGGATTGAGGATTGAGGATTGAGGATTGAAGATTGAGTATTGAGTATTGAAGATTGAGGATTGAGGAATGAGCATTGAGGATTGCGGATTGAGGATTGAGGATTGAAGACTGAGTATTGAGGATTGTGTATTGCGGATTGAACATTGAGGATTGAGGATTGAGGATTGAGGATTGACGATTGAGGATTGAGAATTGAGGACTGAGGATTGAGGATTGAAGATTGAGGATTGAGTATTGACGATTGAGGATTGACGATTGAAGATTGAATATTGATGATAGAAGATTGAGGATCGAGGATTGAGTGTTGTGGATTGAGGACGAGGACTGAGGGTAGAGTATTGATGTTTAAGGTCTGAGGATTGAGGATTGAGGATTGAGAATTGAGGATTGAGGGTTGAGGATTGAAGATTGAGGATTGGGTGTTGAGGATTGAAGAATGAGGATTGAGGATTGAGGATTGAGTATTGAGGATTGAAGATTGAGTATTGAGGATTGAAGATTGAGGATTGAGGATTGAGGATTGAGGATTGAGGAGTGAAGAATGAGGATTGAGGATTGAGGATTGCGGATTGCGGATTGAGGATTGAAGACTGAGTATTGAGGATTGAAGATTGAGTATTGAGGAGTGAGTATTGAAGATTGAGGATTTGGGACTGAGGATTGAAGATTGAGGATTGAGGATTGAGGATTAAGGATTGAGGATTGAGTATTGAGGATTGAAGATTGAGGATTGAGGATTGAGGATTGAGGAATGAGGATTGAGGATTGAGGATTGAAGATTGAGGATTGGGTATTGAGGATCGAAGAATGAGGATTGAGGATTGAGGATTGAGGATTGAGGATTGAGGTTTGAAGACTGAGTATTGAGGATTGAAGGTTGAGGATTGAGGAGTGAGTATTGAAGATTGAGGATTTGGGACTGAGGATTGAAGATTGAGGATTGAGGATTGAGGATTGAGGATTGAGGATTGAGGATTGAGGATTGAAGATTGAGGATTCGGTATTGAGGATTGAAGAATGAGGATTGAGGATTGAGGATTGCGGATAGAAGATTGAGGATTGGGTATTGCGGATTGAACATTGAGGATTGAGGATTGAGAATTGAGGATTGAGGATTGAGGATTGAGGATTGAGAATTGAGGATTGAGGATTCAGGATTGAAGATTGAGGATTGGGTATTGAGGATTGAAGAATGAGGATTGAGGATTGAGGATTGCGGATTGAGGATTGAGGATTGAAGACTGAGTATTGAGGATTGAAGATTGAGGATTGAGGATTGAAGATTGAGGATTGCGTATTGAGGATAGAACATTGAGGATTGAGGATTGAGTATTGAGGATTGAGGATTGAGGATTGAAGGTTGAATATTGGTGATTGAAGATTGATGATCGAGGATTGAGTGTTGTGGATTGAGGACGAGTACTGAGGGTAGAGTATTGATGTTTAAGGTCTGAGGATTGAGGATTGAGGACTGAGAATTGAGGATTGAGGATTGAAGATTGAGGATTGGGGATTGAGGATTGAGGATTGAGGATTGAGGATTGAGGATTGAAGATTGAGGATTGGGTATTGAGGATTGAAGAATGAGGATTGAGGCTTGAGGATTGAGGATTGAGTATTGAAGATTGAGTATTCAGGATTGAAGATTGACGATTGAGGATTGAGGATTGAAGATTGAGGATTCGGTATTGAGGATTGAAGAATGAGGATTGAGGAGTGAGGACTGAGGATTCAGGATTGCAGATTGAGTATTGAGGATTGAAGATTGAGGACTGAGGATTGAGGATTGAGGATTGACAAATGAGGATTGAGGATTGAGGATTGAGGATTGAGGATTGAAGGTTGAGGATTCCGTATTGAGGATAGAACATTGAGGATTGAGGATTGAGTATTGAGGATTGAGGATTGAGGATTGAAGATTGAATATTGATGATTGAAGATTGAGGATCGAGGATTGAGCGTTGTGGATTGAGGACGAGGACTGAGGGTTGAGTATTGATGTTTGAGGTCTGAGGATTGAGGAATGAGGATTGAGAATTGAGGGTTGAGGATTGAGGATTGAAGATTGAGGATTGGGTGTTGAGGATTGAAGAATGAGGATTGAGGATTGAGGATTGAGATTTGAGGATTGAAGACTGAGTATTGAGGATTGAAGATTGAGGATTGAGGATTGAGGATTGAGGATTGAGGATTGAGGATTGAGGATTGCGGATAGAAGGTTGAGGATTGGGTATTGCGGATTGAACATTGAGGATTGAGGATTGAGGATTGAGGATTGAGGATTGAGGATTGAGAATTGAGGATTGAGGATTGAGGATTGAAGATTGAGGATTGGGTATTGAGGATTGAAGAATGAGGATTGAGGATTGAGGATTTCGGATTGAGGATTGAGGATTGAGGATTGAAGACTGAGTATTGAGGATTGAAGATTGAGGATTTGGGACTGAGGGTTGAAGATTGAGGATTGAGGATTGAGGATTGCGGATAGAAGATTGAGGATTGGGTATTGCGGATTGAACATTGAGGATTGAGGGTTGAGGATTGAGGATTGAGGATTGAGGACTGAAGATTGAATATTGATGATTGAAGATTGAGGATTGAGGATTGATGGTTGTGGATTGAGGACGAGGACTGAGGGTTGACTATTGCTGTTTGAGGTCTGAGGATTGAGGAGTGAGGATTGAGAATTGAGGATTGAGGATTGAGGATTGAAGATTGAGGATTTGGTATTGAGGATTGAGGATTGAGGATTGAGTATTGAGTATTGAGGATTGAAGATTGAGTATTGAGGATTGAAGATTGAGGATTGAGGATTGAGGATTGAGGATTGAGGATTGAGGATTGAGGATTGAGGATTGAGGATTGAAGATGGAGGATTGGGTATTGAGGATTGAAGAATGAGGATTGAGGATTGAGGATTGAGGATTGAGGATTGAGGATTGAAGACTGAGTATTGAGGATTGAAGATTGAGGATTGGGTATTGAGGATTGAAGAATGAGGATTGAGGATTGAGGATTGAGGATTGAGGATTGAAGATTGAGTATTGAGGATTGAAGATTGACGATTGAGGATTGAGGATTGAGGTCTGAGGATTGAGGATTGAGGATTGAGGATTGAGGATTGAGGATTGAGGATTGAGTATTGCGGATAGAAGATTGAGGATTGGGTATTGCGGATTGAAGATTGACGATTGAGGATTGAGGATTGAGGATTGAGGATTGAAGACTGAGTATTGAGGATTGAAGATTGAGGATTGGGTATTGAGGATTGAAGAATGTGGATTGAGGATTGAGGATTGAGGATTGAGGATTGAGAATTGAGGATTGAGGATTGAGGATTGAAGATTGAGGATTGGGTATTGAGGATTGAAGAATGAGGATTGAGGATTGAGGATTGCGGATTGAGGATTGAGGATTGAAGACTGAGTATTGAGGATTGAAGATTCAGGATTTGGGACTGAGGGTTGAAGATTGAGGATTGAGGATTGAGGATTGCGGATAGAAGATTGAGGATTGGGTATTGCGGATTGAACATTGAGGATTGAGGGTTGAGGATTGAGGATTGAGGATTGAGGACTGAAGATAGAATATTGATGATTGAAGATTGAGGATTGAGGATTGATGGTTGTGGATTGAGGACGAGGACTGAGGGTTGACTATTGCTGTTTGAGGTCTGAGGATTGAGGAGTGAGGATTGAGAATTGAGGACTGAGGATTGAGGATTGAAGATTGAGGATTTGGTATTGAGGATTGAGGATTGAGGATTGAGTATTGAGTATTGAGGATTGAAGATTGAGTATTGAGGATTGAAGATTGAGGATTGAGGATTGAGGATTGAGGATTGAGGATTGAGGATTGAGGATTGAAGATGGAGGTTTGGGTATTGAGGATTGAAGAATGAGGATTGAGGATTGAGGATTGAGGATTGAGGATTGAGGATTGAAGACTGAGTATTGAGGATTGAAGATTGAGGATTGGGTATTGAGGATTGAAGAATGAGGATTGAGGATTGAGGATTGAGGATTGAGGATTGAAGATTGAGTATTGAGGATTGAAGATTGACGATTGAGGATTGAGGATTGAGGTCTGAGGATTGAGGATTGAGGATTGAGGATTGAGGATTGAGGATTGAGGATTGAGTATTGCGGATAGAAGATTGAGGATTGGGTATTGCGGATTGAAGATTGACGATTGAGGATTGAGGATTGAGGATTGAGGATTGACGATTGATGATTGAGGATTGAAGTTTGAGTATTGAGGATTGAAGATTGAGGATTGAGGATTGAGGATTGAGGTTTGATGATTGAAGATTGAGGATTGAGGATTGAGGATTGAGGATTGAGGATTGAAGATTGAGGATTGGGTATTGAGGATTGAAGAATGAGGATTGAGTATTGTGTATTGAGGATTGAGTATTGACGATTGAGTATTGAGGATTGAAGATTGACGATTGAGGATTGAGGATTGAGGATTGAGGATTGAGGATTGAGGATTGAGGATTGAAGATTGAGTATTGAGTATTGAAGATTGAGGATTGAGGAATGAGGATTGAGGATTGAGGATTGAAGATTGCGTACTGAGGATTGAAGATTAAGATTGAAGATTGAGGATTGAGGATTGAGGATTGAGGATTGATGATTGAAGATTGAGGATTGCGTATTGAGGATAGAACATTGAGGGTTGAGGATTGAGTATTGAGGATTGAGGATTGAGGATTGAAGATTGAATATTGATGATTGAAGATTGAGGATCGAGGATTGAGTGTTGTGGATTGAGGACGAGGACTGAGGGTAGAGTCTTGATGTTTAAGGTCTGAGGATTGAGGATAGAGGATTGAGAATTGAGGATTGAGGAGTGAGGATTGAAGATTGAGGATTGGGTGTTGAGGATTGAAGAATGAGGATTGAGGATTGAGGATTGAGGATTGCGGATAGAAGATTGAGGATTGGGAATTGCGTATTGAACATTGAGGATTGAGGGTTGAAGATTAAGATTGAGGATAGAGGATTGAGAATTGAGGATTGAGGAGTGAGGATTGAAGATTGAGTATTGGGTATTGAGGATTGAAGAATGAGGATTGAGTATTGAGTATTGAGGATTGAGGATTGAAGATTGAGTATTGAGGATTGAAGATTGACGATTGAGGGTAGAGGATTGAGGATTGAGGATTGAGGATTGAGGATTGAGGATTGATGATTGAGTATTGAGGATTGAAGATTGAGGATTGAGGATTGAGGGTTGAGGATTGAGGATTGAGTATTGAAGATTGAGGATTGAGTATTGGGGGTTGTGGATTGAGGACGAGGACTGACGGTTGAGTAATGATGTTTGAGGTCTGAGGATTGAGGAATGAGGATTGAGAATTGAGGATTGAGGGTTGAGGATAGAAGATTGAGGATTGGGTGTTGAGGATTGAAGAATGACGATTGAGTATTGAGGATTGAGGATTTAGTGTTGTGGATTGAGGACGAGGACTGAGGGTAGAGTATTGATGTTTAAGGTCTGAGGATTGAGGATTGAGGATTGAGAATTGAGGATTGAGGATTGAGGATTGAAGATTGAGGATTGGGTGTTGAGGATTGAAGAATGATGATTGAGGATTGAGGATTGAGTATTGAGGATTGAAGGTTGAGTATTGAGGATTGAAGATTGAGGATTGAGGATTGAGGATTGAGGATTGAGGATTGAGGATTGAGGTTTGAGGATTGAAGATTGAGGATTGAGGATTGAGGATTGAGGATTGAGGATTGAGTATTGAGGATTGAGGATTGAGGGTTGAAGAGTGAATATTGATGATTGAAGATTGAGGATCGAGGATTGAGCGTTGTTGATTGAGGACGAGGACTGAGGGTTGAGTATTGATGATTGAGGTCTGAGGATTGAGGAATGAGGATTGAGAATTGAGGGTTGAGGATTGAAGATTGAAGATTGAGGATTGGGTGTTGAGGATTGAAGAATGAGGATTGAGGATTGAGGATTGAGGATTGAGGATTGAAGATTGAGTATTGAGGATTGAAGATTGAGGATTGAGGATTGAGGATTGATGATTGAGGATTGAGGATTGAGGATTGCGGATAGAAGATTGAGGACTGGGTATTGCGGATTGAACATTGAGGATTGAGGATTGAGGATTGAGGATTGAGGATTGAGGATTGAGAATTGAGGATTGAGGATTGAGGATTGAAGATTGAGGATTGGGTATTGAGGATTGAAGAATGAGGATTGAGGATTGAGGATTGCGGATTGAGGATTGAGGATTGAAGACTGAGTATTGAGGATTGAAGATTGAGTATTGAGGAGTGAGTATTGAAGATTGAGGATTTGGGACTGAGGATTGAAGATTGAGGATTGAGGATTGAGGATTAAGGATTGAGGATTGAGTATTGAGGATTGAAGATCGAGGATTGAGGATTGAGGATTGAGGAATGAGGATTGAGGATTGAGGATTGAAGATTGAGGATTGGGTATTGAGGATCGAAGAATGAGGATTAAGGATTGAGGATTGAGGATTGAGGATTGAGGTTTGAAGACTGTGTATTGAGGATTGAAGGTTGAGGATTGAGGAGTGAGTATTGAAGATTGAGGATTTGGGACTGAGGATTGAAGATTGAGGATTGAGGATTGAGGATTGAGGATTGAGGATTGAGGATTGAGGATTGAAGATTGAGGATTCGGCATTGAGGATTGAAGAATGAGGATTGAGGATTGAGGATTGCGGATAGAAGATTGAGGATTGGGTATTGCGGATTGAACATTGAGGATTGAGGATTGAGGATTGAGGATTGAGGATTGAGGATTGAGGATTGAGAATTGAGGATTGAGGATTCAGGATTGAAGATTGAGGATTGGGTATTGAGGATTGAAGAATGAGGATTGAGGATTGAGGATTGCGGATTGAGGATTGAGGATTGAAGACTGAGTATTGAGGATTGAAGATTGAGGATTGAGGATTGAAGATTGAGGATTGCGTATTGAGGATAGAACATTGAGGATTGAGGATTGAGTATTGAGGATTGAGGATTGAGGATTGAAGATTGAATATTGATGATTGAAGATTGATGATCGAGGATTGAGTGTTGTGGATTGAGGACGAGGACTGAGGGTAGAGTATTGATGTTTAAGTTCTGAGGATTGAGGATTGAGGACTGAGAATTGAGGATTGAGGATTGAGGATTGAAGATTGAGGATTGGGTATTGAGGATTGAAGAATGAGGATTGAGGATTGAGGATTGAGGATTGGGGATTGAGGATTGAAGACTGAGTATTGAGGATTGAAGATTGAGGATTGAGGAGGTAGTATTGAAGATTGAGGATTTGGGACTGAGGATTGAAAATTGAGGATTGGGGATTGAGGATTGAGGATTGAGGATTGAGGATTGAGGATTGAAGATTGAGGATTGGGTATTGAGGATTGAAGAATGAGGATTGAGGATTGAGGATTGAGGATTGAGTATTGAAGATTGAGTATTCAGGATTGAAGATTGACGATTGAGGATTGAGGATTGAAGATTGAGGATTCGGTATTGAGGATTGAAGAATGAGGATTGAGGAGTGAGGACTGAGGATTCAGGATTGCAGATTGAGTATTGAGGATTGAAGATTGAGGACTGAGGATTGAGGATTGAGGATTGACAAATGAGGATTGAGGATTGAGGATTGAGGATTGAGGATTGAAGGTTGGGGATTCCGTATTGAGGATAGAACATTGAGGATTGAGGATTGAGTATTGAGGATTGAGGATTGAGGATTGAAGGTTGAATATTGATGATTGAAGATTGAGGATCGAGGATTGAGCGTTGTGGATTGAGGACGAGGACTGAGGGTTGAGTATTGATGTTTGAGGTCTGAGGATTGAGGAATGAGGATTGAGAATTGAGGGTTGAGGATTGAGGATTGAAGATTGAGGATTGGGTGTTGAGGATTGAAGAATGAGGATTGAGGATTGAGGATTGAGATTTGAGGATTGAAGACTGAGTATTGAGGATTGAAGATTGAGGATTGAGGATTGAGGATTGAGGATTGAGGATTGAGGATTGAGGATTGCGGATAGAAGGTTGAGGATTGGGTATTGCGGATTGAACATTGAGGATTGAGGATTGAGGATTGAGGACTGAGGATTGAGGATTGAGAATTGAGGATTGAGGATTGAGGATTGAAGATTGAGGATTGGGTATTGAGGATTGAATAATGAGGATTGAGGATTGAGGATTGCGGATTGAGGATTGAGGATTGAAGACTGAGTATTGAGGATTGAAGATTGAGGATTTGGGACTGAGGGTTGAAGATTGAGGATTGAGGATTGAGGATTGCGGATAGAAGATTGAGGATTGGGTATTGCGGATTGAACATTGAGGATTGAGGGTTGAGGATTGAGGATTGAGGATTGAGGACTGAAGATTGAATATTGATGATTGAAGATTGAGGATTGAGGATTGATGGTTGTGGATTGAGGACGAGGACTGAGGGTTGACTATTGCTGTTTGAGGTCTGAGGATTGAGGAGTGAGGATTGAGAATCGAGGATTGAGGATTGAGGATTGAAGATTGAGGATTTGGTATTGAGGATTGAGGATTGAGGATTGAGTATTGAGTATTGAGGATTGAAGATTGAGTATTGAGGATTGAAGATTGAGTATTGAGGATTGAGGATTGAGGATTGAGGATTGAGGATTGAGGATTGAAGATGGAGGATTGGGTATTGAGGATTGAAGAATGAGGATTGAGGATTGAGGATTGAGGATTGAGGATTGAGGATTGAAGACTGAGTATTGAGGATTGAAGATTGAGGATTGGGTATTGAGGATTGAAGAATGAGGATTGAGGATTGAGGATTGAGGATTGAGGATTGAAGATTGAGTATTGAGGATTGAAGATTGACGATTGAGGATTGAGGATTGAGGTCTGAGGATTGAGGATTGAGGATTGAGGATTGAGGATTGAGGATTGAGGATTGAGTATTGCGGATAGAAGATTGAGGATTGGGTATTGCGGATTGAAGATTGACGATTGAGGATTGAGGATTGAGGATTGAGGATTGACGATTGATGATTGAGGATTGAAGTTTGAGTATTGAGGATTGAAGATTGAGGATTGAGGATTGAGGATTGAGGTTTGATGATTGAAGATTGAGGATTGAGGATTGAGGATTGACGATTGAGGATTGAAGATTGAGGATTGGGTATTGAGGATTGAAGAATGAGGATTGAGTATTGAGTATTGAGGATTGAGTATTGAGGATTGAGTATTGAGGATTGAAGATTGACGATTGAGGATTGAGGATTGAGGATTGAGGATTGAGGATTGAGGATTGAGGATTGAAGATTGAGTATTGAGTATTGAAGATTGAGGATTGAGGAATGAGGATTGAGGATTGAGGATTGAAGATCGCGTACTGAGGATTGAAGATTAAGATTGAAGGTTGAGGATTGAGGATTGAGGATTGAGGATTGATGATTGAAGATTGAGGATTGCGTATTGAGGATAGAACATTGAGGATTGAGGATTGAGTATTGAGGATTGAGGATTGAGGATTGAAGATTGAATATTGATGATTGAAGATTGAGGATCGAGGATTGAGTGTTGTGGATTGAGGACGAGGACTGAGGGTAGAGTCTTGATGTTTAAGGTCTGAGGATTGAGGATAGAGGATCGAGAATTGAGGATTGAGGAGTGAGGATTGAAGATTGAGGATTGGGTGTTGAGGATTGAAGAATGAGGATTGAGGATTGAGGATTGAGGATTGAGGATTGAAGATTGAGTATTGAGGATTGAAGATTGACGATTGAGGATTGAGGATTGAGGTCTGAGGATTGAGGATTGAGGATTGAGGATTGAGGATTGAGGATTGAGGATTGAGTATTGCGGATAGAAGATTGAGGATTGGGTATTGCGGATTGAAGATTGACGATTGAGGATTGAGGATTGAGGATTGAGGATTGACGATTGATGATTGAGGATTGAAGTTTGAGTATTGAGGATTGAAGATTGAGGATTGAGGATTGAGGATTGAGGTTTGATGATTGAAGATTGAGGATTGAGGATTGAGGATTGAGGATTGAGGATTGAAGATTGAGGATTGGGTATTGAGGATTGAAGAATGAGGATTGAGTATTGAGTATTGAGGATTGAGTATTGAGGATTGAGTATTGAGGATTGAAGATTGACGATTGAGGATTGAGGATTGAGGATTGAGGATTGAGGATTGAGGATTGAGGATTGAAGATTGAGTATTGAGTATTGAAGATTGAGGATTGAGGAATGAGGATTGAGGATTGAGGATTGAAGATTGCGTACTGAGGATTGAAGATTAAGATTGAAGGTTGAGGATTGAGGATTGAGGATTGAGGATTGATGATTGAAGATTGAGGATTGCGTATTGAGGATAGAACATTGAGGATTGAGGATTGAGTATTGAGGATTGAGGATTGAGGATTGAAGATTGAATATTGATGATTGAAGATTGAGGATCGAGGATTGAGTGTTGTGGATTGAGGACGAGGACTGAGGGTAGAGTCTTGATGTTTAAGGTCTGAGGATTGAGGATAGAGGATCGAGAATTGAGGATTGAGGAGTGAGGATTGAAGATTGAGGATTGGGTGTTGAGGATTGAAGAATGAGGATTGAGGATTGAGGATTGAGCATTGAGGATTGAAGATTGAGTATTGAGGATTGAAGATTGAGGATTGAGGATTGAGGATTGAGGATTGAGGATTGAGGATTGCGGATAGAAGATTGAGGATTGGGAATTGCGTATTGAACATTGAGGATTGAGGGTTGAAGATTAAGATTGAGGATTGAGGATTGAGGATTGAGGATTGAGTATTGAGGATTGAAGATTGAGTATTGAGGATTGAAGATTGAGGATTGAGGATTGAGGATTGAGGATTGAGGATTGAGGATTGAGGATTGAGGATTGAAGATGGAGGATTGGGTATTGAGGATTGAAGAATTAGGATTGAGGATTGAGGATTGAGGATTGAGGATTGAGGATTGAAGACTGAGTATTGAGGATTGAAGATTGTGGATTGGGTATTGAGGATTGAAGAATGAGGATTGAGGATTGAGGATTGAGGATTGAGGATTGAAGATTGAGTATTGAGGATTGAAGATTGACGTTTGAGGATTGAGGATTGAGGTCTGAGGATTGAGGATTGAGGATTGAGGATTGAGGATTGAGGATTGAGGATTGAGGATTGCGGATAGAAGATTGAGGATTGTGTATTGCCGATTGAACATTGAGGATTGAGGATTGATGATTGAGGATTGAGGATTGAGAATTGAGGATTGAGGATTGAGGATTGAAGATTGAGGATTGGGTATTGAGGATTGAAGAATGAGGATTGAGGATTGAGGATTGCGGATTGAGGATTGAGGATTGAAGACTGAGTATTGAGGATTGTGTATTGCGGATTGAACATTGAGGATTGAGGATTGAGGATTGAGGATTGACGATTGAGGATTGAGAATTGAGGATTGAGGATTGAGGATTGAAGATTGAGGATTGAGTATTGACGATTGAGGATTGACGATTGAAGATTGAATATTGATGATAGAAGATTGAGGATCGAGGATTGAGTGTTGTGGATTGAGGATGAGGACTGAGGGTAGAGTATTGATGTTTAAGGTCTGAGGATTGAGGATTGAGGATTGAGAATTGAGGATTGAGGGTTGAGGATTGATGATTGAGGATTGGGTGTTGAGGATTGAAGAATGAGGATTGAGGATTGAGGATTGAGTATTGAGGATTGAAGATTGAGTATTGAGGATTGAAGATTGAGGATTGAGGATTGAGGATTGAGGATTGAGGATTGAGGATTGCGGATAGAAGATTGAGGATTGGGTATTGCGGATTGAACATTGAGGATTGAGGGTTGAGGATTGAGGATTGAGGATTGAGGACTGAAATTGAATATTGATGATTGAAGATTGAGGATTGAGGATTGAGGATTGAGGATTGAGGATTGAGGATTGAGGATTGAACATTGAGGATTGGGTATTGAGGATTGAGGATTGAGGATTGGGTATTGAAGATTGAGTATTCAGGATTGAAGATTGACGATTGAGGATTGAGGATTGAGGATTGAGGATTGAGGATCGATGATTGAGGTTTGAAGTTTGAGTATTGAGGATTGAAGGTTGAGGATTGAGGATTGAGGATTGAGGTTAGAGGATTGAAGGTTGAGGATTGGGTGTTGAGGATTGAAGAATGAGGATTGAGGATTGAGGTTTGAAGATTGCGTACTGAGGATTGAAGGTTAAGATTGAGGATTTAGGATTGAGGATTGAGGATTGAGGATTGAGGATTGAAGATTGAGGATTGCTTATTGGGGATAGAACATTGAGGATTGAGGATTGAGGATTGAGGATTGAAGATTGAATATTGATGATTGAAGATTGAGGGTCGAGGATTGAGTGTTGTGGATTGAGGACGAGGACTGAGGGTAGAGTATTGATGTTTATGGTCTGAGGATTGAGGATTGAGGATTGAGAATTGAGGATTGGGGATTGAGGATTGAAGATTGAGGATTGGGTGTTGAGGATTGAAGAATGAGGATTGAGGATTGAGGATTGAGTATTGAGGATTGAAGAATGAGGATTGAGGATTGAGGATTGAGTATTGAGGATTGAAGGTTGAGTTTTGAGGATTGAAGATTGAGGATTGCGGATTGAACATTGAGGATTGAGGGTTGAAGATTAAGATTGAGGATTGAGGATTGAGGATTGAGGATTGAGTATTGAGGATTGAAGATTGAGTATTGAGGATTGAAGATTGAGGATTGAGGATTGAGGATTGAGGATTGAGGATTGAGGATTGAGGATTGAGGATTGAAGAGTGAGGATTGAGGATTGAGGATTGAGGATTGAGGATTGAAGATTGAGGATTGGGTATTGAGGATTGCAGAATGAGGATTGAGTATTGAGTATTGAGGATTGAGTATTGACGATTGAGTATTGAGGATTGAAGATTGACGATTGAGGATTGAGGATTGAGGATTGAGGATTGAGGATTGAGGATTGAAGATTGAGCATTGAGTATTGAAGATTGAGGATTGAGGAATGAGGATTGAGGATTGAGGATTGAAGATTGCGTACTGAGGATTGAAGATTAAGATTGAAGATTGAGGATTGAGGATTGAGGATTGAGGATTGAGGATTGAAGATTGAGGATTGCATATTGAGGATAGAACATTGAGGATTGAGGATTGAGTATTGAGGATTGAGGATTGAGGATTGAAGATTGAATATTGATGATTGAAGATTGAGGATTGAGGATTGAGTGTTGTGGATTGAGGACGAGGACTGAGGGTAGAGTCTTGATGTTTAAGGTCTGAGGATTGAGGATAGAGGATTGAGAATTGAGGATTGAGGAGTGAGGATTGAAGATTGAGGATTGGGTGTTGAGGATTGAAGAATGAGGATTGAGGATTGAGGATTGAGCATTGAGGATTGAAGATTGAGTATTGAGGATTGAAGATTGAGGATTGAGGATTGAGGATTGAGGATTGAGGATTGAGGATTGCGGATAGAAGATTGAGGATTGGGAATTGCGGATTGAACATTGAGGATTGAGGGTTGAAGATTAAGATTGAGGATTGAGGATTGAGGATTGAGGATTGAGTATTGAGGATTGAAGATTGAGTATTGAGGATTGAAGGTTGAGGATTGAGGATTGAGGATTGAGGATTGAGGATTGAGGATTGAGGATTGAGGATTGAAGATGGAGGATTGGGTATTGAGGATTGAAGAATTAGGATTGAGGATTGAGGATTGAGGATTGAGGATTGAGGATTGAAGACTGAGTATTGAGGATTGAAGATTGAGGATTGGGTATTGAGGATTGAAGAATGAGGATTGAGGATTGAGGATTGAGGATTGAGGATTGAAGATTGAGTATTGAGGATTGAAGATTGACGATTGAGGATTGAGGATTGAGGTCTGAGGATTGAGGATTGAGGATTGAGGATTGAGGATTGAGGATTGAGGATTGAGGATTGCGGATAGAAGATTGAGGATTGTGTATTGCCGATTGAACATTGAGGATTGAGGATTGAGGATTGAGGATTGAGGATTGAGAATTGAGGATTGAGGATTGAGGATTGAAGATTGAGGATTGGGTATTGAGGATTGAAGAATGAGGATTGAGGATTGAGGATTGCGGATTGAGGATTGAGGATTGAAGACTGAGTATTGAGGATTGTGTATTGCGGATTGAACATTGAGGATTGAGGATTGAGGATTGAGGATTGACGATTGAGGATTGAGAATTGAGGATTGAGGATTGAGGATTGAAGATTGAGGATTGAGTATTGACGATTGAGGATTGACGATTGAAGATTGAATATTGATGGTAGAAGATTGAGGATCGAGGATTGAGTGTTGTGGATTGAGGACGAGGACTGCGGGTAGAGTATTGATGTTTAAGGTCTGAGGATTGAGGATTGAGGATTGAGAATTGAGGATTGAGGGTTGAGGATTGAAGATTGAGGATTGGGTGTTGAGGATTGAAGAGTGAGGATTGAGGATTGAGGATTGAGTATTGAGGATTGAAGATTGAGTATTGAGGATTGAAGATTGAGGATTGAGGATTGAGGATTGAGGATTGAGGATTGAGGATTGCGGATAGAAGATTGAGGATTGGGTATTGCGGATTGAACATTGAGGATTGAGGGTTGAGGATTGAGGATTGAAGATTGAATATTGATGATTGAAGATTGAGGGTCGAGGATTGAGTGTTGTGGATTGAGGACGAGGACTGAGGGTAGAGTATTGATGTTTAAGGTCGGAGGATTGAGGACTGAGGATTGAGAATTGAGGATTGAGGATTGAGGATTGAAGATTGAGGATTGGGTGTTGAGGATTGAAGAATGAGGATTGAGGACTGAGGATTGAGTATTGAGGATTCAAGATTGAGTGTTGAGGATTGAAGATTGAGGATTGAGCATTGAGGATTGAGGATTGAGGATTGCGGATAGAAGATTGAGGATTGGGTATTGCGGATTGAACATTGAGGATTGAGGATTGAGGATTGAGGATTGACGATTGAGGACTGAAGATTGAATATTGATGATTGAATGTTGAGGATTGAGGATTGATGGTTGTGGATTGAGGACGAGGACTGAGGGTTGACTATTGCTGTTTGAGGTCTGAGGATTGAGGATTGAGGATTGAGAATTGGGGATTGAGGATTGAGGATTGAAGATTGAGGTTTGGGTATTGAGGATTGAAGAATGTGGATTGAGGATTGAGGACTGAGGATTGAGGATTGAAGACTGAGTGTTGAGGGTTGAGTGATGAGAATTGATGTTTGTGGATAGAGATTTGAAGATTGCAGATTGAGTATTGAGTATTGAAAACTGTGAATTGATGATATTCTCTTGAGGGTTGAGGATTGACAACTGATTGTTCAGGACTGAGGGCTGAAGGTTGAGGATTCAGGATTGTGGTTTGAGGACCGAGGATTGAGGATTGAGGATTGAGGATTGAGAATTGAAGATTGAGGATTGAGTATTGGGGGTTGTGGATTGAGGACGAGGACTGACGGTTGAGTTATGATGTTTGAGGTCTGAGGATTGAGGGTTGAGGATTGTGGATTGAGGAGTGAGTATTGAAGATTGAGGATTTGGGACTGAGGATTGAAGATTGAGGATTGAGGATTGAGGATTGAGGATTGAGGATTGAGGATTGAGGATTGAAGATTGAGGATTGGGTATAGAGGATTGAAGAATGAGGATTGAGGATTGAGGATTGAGGATTGAGGATTGAGGAGTGAGGATTGAGGGTTGAGCATTGAAGATTGCGTACTGAGGATTGAAGATTAAGATTGAGGATTGAGGATTGAGGATTGAGGATTGAGGATTGAGGATTGAAGATTGAGTATTGAGGATTGAGGATTGAGGATTTGAGAATTGAGGATTGAGGATTGAGGATTGAAGATTGAGGATTGGGTATTGAGGATTGAGGATTGAGGATTGAGGATTGAGTATTGAGGATTGAAGGTTGAGTATTCAGGATTGAAGGTTGACGATTGAGGATTGAAGATTGAGGATTGGGTATTGAGGATTGAAGAATGAGGATTGAGTATTGAGTATTGAGGATTGAGTATTGACGATTGAGTATTGAGGATTGAAGATTGACGATTGAGGATTGAGGATTGAGGATTGAGGATTGAGGATTGAGGATTGAGGATTGAAGATTGAGTATTGAGTATTGAGTATTGAGGATTGAGGATTGAGGAATGAGGATTGAGGATTGAGGATTGAAGATTGCGTACTGAGGATTGAAGATTAAGATTGAAGATTGAGGATTGAGGATTGAGGATTGAGGATTGATGATTGAAGATTGAGGATTGCGTATTGAGGATAGAACATTGAGGATTGAGGATTGAGTATTGAGGATTGAGGATTGAGGATTGAAGATTGAATATTGATGATTGAAGATTGAGGATCGAGGATTGAGTGTTGTGGATTGAGGACGAGGACTGAGGGTAGAGTGTTGATGTTTAAGGTCTGAGGATTGAGGATAGAGGATTGAGAATTGAGGATTGAGGAGTGAGGATTGAAGATTGAGGATTGGGTGTTGAGGATTGAAGAATGAGGATTGAGGATTGAGGATTGAGCATTGAGGATTGAAGATTGAGTATTGAGGATTGAAGATTGAGGATTGAGGATAGAGGATTGAGGATTGAGGATTGAGGATTGCGGATAGAAGATTGAGGATTGGGAATTGCAGATTGAACATTGAGGATTGAGGGTTGAAGATTAAGATTGAGGATTGAGGATTGAGGATTGAGGATTGAGTATTGAGGATTGAAGATTGAGTATTGAGGATTGAAGATTGAGGATTGAGGATTGAGGATTGAGGATTGAGGATTGAGGATTGAGGATTGAGGATTGAGGATTGAAGATGGAGGATTGGGAATTGAGGATTGATGAATTAGGATTGAGGATTGAGGATTGAGGATTGAGGATTGAGGATTGAAGACTGAGTATTGAGGATTGAAGATTGAGGATTGGGTATTGAGGATTGAAGAATGAGGATTGAGGATTGAGGATTGAGGATTGAGGATTGAAGATTGACGATTGAGGATTGAAGATTGACGATTGAGGATTGAGGATTGAGGTCTGAGGATTAAGGATTGAGGATTGAGGATTGAGGATTGAGGATTGAGGATTGAGGATTGCGGATAGAAGATTGAGGATTGTGTATTGCCGATTGAACATTGAGGATTGAGGATTGAGGATTGAGGATTGAGGATTGAGAATTGAGGATTGAGGATTGAGGATTGAAGATTGAGGATTGGGTATTAGGGATTGAAGAATGAGGATTGAGGATTGAGGATTGCGGATTGAGGATTGAGGATTGAAGACTGAGTATTGAGGATTGTGTATTGCGGATTGAACATTGAGGATTGAGGATTGAGGATTGAGGATTGACGATTGAGGATTGAGAATTGAGGATTGAGGATTGAGGATTGAAGATTGAGGATTGAGTATTGACGATTGAGGATTGACGATTGAAGATTGAATATTGATGATAGAAGATTGAGGATCGAGGATTGAGTGTTGTGGATTGAGGACGAGGACTGAGGGTAGAGTATTGATGTTTAAGGTCTGAGGATTGAGGATTGAGGATTGAGAATTGAGGATTGAGGGTTGAGGATTGAAAATTGAGGATTGGGTGTTGAGGATTGAAGAATGAGGATTGAGGATTGAGGATTGAGTATTGAGGATTGAAGATTGAGTATTGAGGATTGAAGATTGAGGATTGAGGATTGAGGATTGAGGATTGAGGATTGAGGATTGCGGATAGAAGATTGAGGATTGGGTATTGCGGATTGAACATTGAGGATTGAGGGTTGAGGATTGAGGATTGAGGATTGAGGACTGAAATTGAATATTGATGATTGAAGATTGAGGATTGAGGATTGAGGATTGAGGATTGAGGATTGAGGATTGAGGATTGAACATTGAGGATTGGGTATTGAGGATTGAAGAATGAGGATTGAGGATTGAGGATTGAGGATTGAGTATTGAAGATTGAGTATTCAGGATTGAAGATTGACGATTGAGGATTGAGGATTGAGGATTGAGGATTGAGGATCGATGATTGAGGTTTGAAGTTTGAGTATTGAGGATTGAAGGTTGAGGATTGAGGATTGAGGATTGAGGTTTGAGGATTGAAGGTTGAGGATTGGGTGTTGAGGATTGAAGAATGAGGATTGAGGATTGAGGATTGAAGATTGCGTACTGAGGATTGAAGATTAAGATTGAGGATTTAGGATTGAGGATTGAGGATTGAAGATTGAATATTGATGATTGAAGATTGAGGGTCGAGGATTGAGTGTTGTGGATTGAGGTCGAGGACTGAGGGTAGAGTATTGATGTTTATGGTCTGAGGATTGAGGATTGAGGATTGAGAATTGAGGATTGGGGATTGAGGATTGAAGATTGAGGATTGGGTGTTGAGGATTGAAGAATGAGGATTGAGGATTGAGGATTGAGAATTGAGGATTGAAGGTTGAGTATTGAGGATTGAAGATTGAGGATTGAGGATTGAGGATTGAGGATTGAGGATTGAGGATTGAGGATTGCGGATAGAAGATTGAGGATTGGGTATTGCGGATTGAACATTGAGGATTGAGGGTTGAGGATTGAGGATTGAGGATTGAGGACTGAAGAATGAATATTGATGATTTAAGATTGAGGATTGAGGATTGATGGTTGTGGATTGAGGACGAGGACTGAGGGATGACTATCGCTGTTTGAGGTCTGAGGATTGAGGATTGAGGATTGAGAATTGAGGATTGAGGATTGAGGATTGAGGATTGAGGATTGAGGATTGAGGATTGAGAATTGAGGATTGAGGATTGAGGATTGAGGATTGAAGATTGAGGATTGGGTATTGAGGATTGAAGAATGAGGATTGAGGATTGAGGATTGCGGATTGAGGATTGAGGATTGAAGACTGAGTATTGAGGATTGAAGATTGAGGATTGTGGAGTGAGTATTGAATATTGAGGATTTGGGACTGAGGATTGAAGATTGATTATTGAGGATTGAGGATTGAGGATTGAAGATTGAGGATTGAGGATTGAAGATTGAGGATTGGGTATTGAGGATTGAAGAATGAGGATTGAGGATTGAGGATTGAGGATTGAGTGTTGAACATTGAGTATTCAGGATTGAAGATTGACGATTGAGGATTGAGGATTGAGGATTGAGGGTTGAGGATTGATGATTGAGGATTGCGTATTGAGGATAGAACATTGAGGATTGAGGATTGAGTATTGAGGATTGAGGATTGAGGATTGAAGATTGAATATTGATGATTGAAGATTGAGGATCGAGGATTGAGTGTTGTGGATTGAGGACGAGGACTGAGGGTAGAGTATTGATGTTTAAGGTCGGAGGATTGAGGACTGAGGATTGAGAATTGAGGATTGAGGATTGAGGATTGAAGATTGAGGATTGGGTGTTGAGGATTGAAGAATGAGGATTGAGGATTGAGGATTGAGTATTGAGGATTGAAGATTGAGTGTTGAGGATTGAAGCTTGAGGATTGAGGATTGAGGATTGAGGATTGAGGATTGACGGTTGAGGACTGAAGATTGAATATTGATGATTGAATGTTGAGGATTGAGGATTGATGGTTGTGGATTGAGGACGAGGACTGAGGGTTGACTATTGCTGTTTGAGCTCTGAGGATTGAGGATTGAGGATTGAGAATTGGGGATTGAGGATTGAGGATTGAAGATTGAGGTTTGGGTATTGAGGATTGAAGAATGTGGATTGAGGATTGAGGACTGAGGATTGAGGATTGAAGACTGAGTGTTGAGGGTTGAGTGATGAGAATTGATGTTTGTGGATAGAGATTTGAAGATTGCAGATTGAGTATTGAGTATTGAAAACTGTGAATTGATGATATTCTCTTGAGGGTTGAGGATTGACAACTGATTGTTCAGGACTGAGGGCTGAAGGTTGAGGATTCAGGATTGTGGTTTGAGGACCGAGGATTGAGGATTGAGGATTGAGGATTGAGAATTGAAGATTGAGGATTGAGTATTGGGGGTTGTGGATTGAGGACGAGGACTGACGGTTGAGTAATGATGTTTGAGGTCTGAGGATTGAGGGTTGAGGATTGAGGATTGAGGAGTGAGTATTGAAGATTGAGGATTTGGGACTGAGGATTGAAGATTGAGGATTGAGGATTGAGGATTGAGGATTGAGGATTGAGGATTGAGGATTGAAGATTGAGGATTGGGTATTGAGGATTGAAGAATGAGGATTGAGGATTGAGAATTGAGGATTGAGGATTGAGGAATGAGGATTGAGGGTTGAGCATTGAAGATTGCGTACTGAGGATTGAAGATTAAGATTGAGGATTGAGGATTGAGGATTGAGGATTGAGGATTGAGGATTGAAGATTGAGTATTGAGGATTGAGGATTGAGGATTGAGAATTGAGGATTGAGGATTGAGGATTGAAGATTGAGGATTGGGTATTGAGGATTGAGGATTGAGGATTGAGGATTGAGTATTGAGGATTGAAGGTTGAGTATTCAGGATTGAAGGTTGACGATTGAGGATTGAAGATTGAGGATTGGGTATTGAGGATTGAAGAATGAGGATTGAGTATTGAGTATTGAGGATTGAGTATTGACGATTGAGTATTGAGGATTGAAGATTGACGATTGAGGATTGAGGATTGAGGATTGAGGATTGAGGATTGAGGATTGCGGATAGAAGATTGAGGATTGGGAATTGCAGATTGAACATTGAGGATTGAGGGTTGAAGATTAAGATTGAGGATTGAGGATTGAGGATTGAGGATTGAGTATTGAGGATTGAAGATTGAGTATTGAGGATTGAAGATTGAGGATTGAGGATTGAGGATTGAGGATTGAGGATTGAGGATTGAGGATTGAGGATTGAGGATTGAAGATGGAGGATTGGGAATTGAGGATTGATGAATTAGGATTGAGGATTGAGGATTGAGGATTGAGGATTGAGGATTGAAGACTGAGTATTGAGGATTGAAGATTGAGGATTGGGTATTGAGGATTGAAGAATGAGGATTGAGGATTGAGGATTGAGGATTGAGGATTGAAGATTGACGATTGAGGATTGAAGATTGACGATTGAGGATTGAGGATTGAGGTCTGAGGATTAAGGATTGAGGATTGAGGATTGAGGATTGAGGATTGAGGATTGAGGATTGCGGATAGAAGATTGAGGATTGTGTATTGCCGATTGAACATTGAGGATTGAGGATTGAGGATTGAGGATTGAGGATTGAGAATTGAGGATTGAGGATTGAGGATTGAAGATTGAGGATTGGGTATTAGGGATTGAAGAATGAGGATTGAGGATTGAGGATTGCGGATTGAGGATTGAGGATTGAAGACTGAGTATTGAGGATTGTGTATTGCGGATTGAACATTGAGGATTGAGGATTGAGGATTGAGGATTGACGATTGAGGATTGAGAATTGAGGATTGAGGATTGAGGATTGAAGATTGAGGATTGAGTATTGACGATTGAGGATTGACGATTGAAGATTGAATATTGATGATAGAAGATTGAGGATCGAGGATTGAGTGTTGTGGATTGAGGACGAGGACTGAGGGTAGAGTATTGATGTTTAAGGTCTGAGGATTGAGGATTGAGGATTGAGAATTGAGGATTGAGGGTTGAGGATTGAAAATTGAGGATTGGGTGTTGAGGATTGAAGAATGAGGATTGAGGATTGAGGATTGAGTATTGAGGATTGAAGATTGAGTATTGAGGATTGAAGATTGAGGATTGAGGATTGAGGATTGAGGATTGAGGATTGAGGATTGCGGATAGAAGATTGAGGATTGGGTATTGCGGATTGAACATTGAGGATTGAGGGTTGAGGATTGAGGATTGAGGATTGAGGACTGAAATTGAATATTGATGATTGAAGATTGAGGATTGAGGATTGAGGATTGAGGATTGAGGATTGAGGATTGAGGATTGAACATTGAGGATTGGGTATTGAGGATTGAAGAATGAGGATTGAGGATTGAGGATTGAGGATTGAGTATTGAAGATTGAGTATTCAGGATTGAAGATTGACGATTGAGGATTGAGGATTGAGGATTGAGGATTGAGGATCGATGATTGAGGTTTGAAGTTTGAGTATTGAGGATTGAAGGTTGAGGATTGAGGATTGAGGATTGAGGTTTGAGGATTGAAGGTTGAGGATTGGGTGTTGAGGATTGAAGAATGAGGATTGAGGATTGAGGATTGAAGATTGCGTACTGAGGATTGAAGATTAAGATTGAGGATTTAGGATTGAGGATTGAGGATTGAAGATTGAATATTGATGATTGAAGATTGAGGGTCGAGGATTGAGTGTTGTGGATTGAGGACGAGGACTGAGGGTAGAGTATTGATGTTTATGGTCTGAGGATTGAGGATTGAGGATTGAGAATTGAGGATTGGGGATTGAGGATTGAAGATTGAGGATTGGGTGTTGAGGATTGAAGAATGAGGATTGAGGATTGAGGATTGAGAATTGAGGATTGAAGGTTGAGTATTGAGGATTGAAGATTGAGGATTGAGGATTGAGGATTGAGGATTGAGGATTGAGGATTGCGGATAGAAGATTGAGGATTGGGTATTGCGGATTGAACATTGAGGATTGAGGGTTGAGGATTGAGGATTGAGGATTGAGGACTGAAGAATGAATATTGATGATTTAAGATTGAGGATTGAGGATTGATGGTTGTGGATTGAGGACGAGGACTGAGGGATGACTATCGCTGTTTGAGGTCTGAGGATTGAGGATTGAGGATTGAGAATTGAGGATTGAGGATTGAGGATTGAGGATTGAGGATTAAGGATTGAGGATTGAGAATTGAGGATTGAGGATTGAGGATTGAGGATTGAAGATTGAGGATTGGGTATTGAGGATTGAAGAATGAGGATTGAGGATTGAGGATTGCGGATTGAGGATTGAGGATTGAAGACTGAGTATTGAGGATTGAAGATTGAGGATTGTGGAGTGAGTATTGAATATTGAGGATTTGGGACTGAGGATTGAAGATTGATTATTGAGGATTGAGGATTGAGGATTGAAGATTGAGGATTGAGGATTGAAGATTGAGGATTGGGTATTGAGGATTGAAGAATGAGGATTGAGGATTGAGGATTGAGGATTGAGTGTTGAAGATTGAGTATTCAGGATTGAAGATTGACGATTGAGGATTGAGGATTGAGGATTGAGGGTTGAGGATTGATGATTGAGGATTGCGTATTGAGGATAGAACATTGAGGATTGAGGATTGAGTATTGAGGATTGAGGATTGAGGATTGAAGATTGAATATTGATGATTGAAGATTGAGGATCGAGGATTGAGTGTTGTGGATTGAGGACGAGGACTGAGGGTAGAGTATTGATGTTTAAGGTCGGAGGATTGAGGACTGAGGATTGAGAATTGAGGATTGAGGATTGAGGATTGAAGATTGAGGATTGGGTGTTGAGGATTGAAGAATGAGGATTGAGGATTGAGGATTGAGTATTGAGGATTGAAGATTGAGTGTTGAGGATTGAAGCTTGAGGATTGAGGATTGAGGATTGAGGATTGAGGATTGACGGTTGAGGACTGAAGATTGAATATTGATGATTGAATGTTGAGGATTGAGGATTGATGGTTGTGGATTGAGGACGAGGACTGAGGGTTGACTATTGCTGTTTGAGCTCTGAGGATTGAGGATTGAGGATTGAGAATTGGGGATTGAGGATTGAGGATTGAAGATTGAGGTTTGGGTATTGAGGATTGAAGAATGTGGATTGAGGATTGAGGACTGAGGATTGAGGATTGAAGACTGAGTGTTGAGGGTTGAGTGATGAGAATTGATGTTTGTGGATAGAGATTTGAAGATTGCAGATTGAGTATTGAGTATTGAAAACTGTGAATTGATGATATTCTCTTGAGGGTTGAGGATTGACAACTGATTGTTCAGGACTGAGGGCTGAAGGTTGAGGATTCAGGATTGTGGTTTGAGGACCGAGGATTGAGGATTGAGGATTGAGGATTGAGAATTGAAGATTGAGGATTGAGTATTGGGGGTTGTGGATTGAGGACGAGGACTGACGGTTGAGTAATGATGTTTGAGGTCTGAGGATTGAGGGTTGAGGATTGAGGATTGAGGAGTGAGTATTGAAGATTGAGGATTTGGGACTGAGGATTGAAGATTGAGGATTGAGGATTGAGGATTGAGGATTGAGGATTGAGGATTGAGGATTGAAGATTGAGGATTGGGTATTGAGGATTGAAGAATGAGGATTGAGGATTGAGAATTGAGGATTGAGGATTGAGGAATGAGGATTGAGGGTTGAGCATTGAAGATTGCGTACTGAGGATTGAAGATTAAGATTGAGGATTGAGGATTGAGGATTGAGGATTGAGGATTGAGGATTGAAGATTGAGTATTGAGGATTGAGGATTGAGGATTGAGAATTGAGGATTGAGGATTGAGGATTGAAGATTGAGGATTGGGTATTGAGGATTGAGGATTGAGGATTGAGGATTGAGTATTGAGGATTGAAGGTTGAGTATTCAGGATTGAAGGTTGACGATTGAGGATTGAAGATTGAGGATTGGGTATTGAGGATTGAAGAATGAGGATTGAGTATTGAGTATTGAGGATTGAGTATTGACGATTGAGTATTGAGGATTGAAGATTGACGATTGAGGATTGAGGATTGAGGATTGAGGATTGAGGATTGAGGATTGAGGATTGAAGATTGAGTATTGAGTATTGAGGATTGAGGATTGAGGAATGAGGATTGAGGATTGAGGATTGAAGATTGCGTACTGAGGATTGAAGATTAAGATTGAAGATTGAGGATTGAGGATTGAGGATTGAGGATTGATGATTGAAGATTGAGGATTGCGTATTGAGGATAGAACATTGAGGATTGAGGATTGAGTATTGAGGATTGAGGATTGAGGATTGAAGATTGAATATTGATGATTGAAGATTGAGGATCGAGGATTGAGTGTTGTGGATTGAGGACGAGGACTGAGGGTAGAGTCTTGATGTTTAAGGTCTGAGGATTGAGGATAGAGGATTGAGAATTGAGGATTGAGGAGTGAGGATTGAAGATTGAGGATTGGGTGTTGAGGATTGAAGAATGAGGATTGAGGATTGAGGATTGAGCATTGAGGATTGAAGATTGAGTATTGAGGATTGAAGATTGAGGATTGAGGATAGAGGATTGAGGATTGAGGATTGAGGATTGCGGATAGAAGATTGAGGATTGGGAATTGCAGATTGAACATTGAGGATTGAGGGTTGAAGATTAAGATTGAGGATTGAGGATTGAGGATTGAGGATTGAGTATTGAGGATTGAAGATTGAGTATTGAGGATTGAAGATTGAGGATTGAGGATTGAGGATTGAGGATTGAGGATTGAGGATTGAGGATTGAGGATTGAAGATGGAGGATTGGGTATTGAGGATTGAAGAATTAGGATTGAGGATTGAGGATTGAGGATTGAGGATTGAGGATTGAAGACTGAGTATTGAGGATTGAAGATTGAGGATTGAGGATTGCGGATTGAGGATTGAGGATTGAAGACTGAGTATTGAGGATTTTGTATTGCGGATTGAACATTGAGGATTGAGGATTGAGGATTGAGGATTGAGTATTGAGGATTGAAGATTGAGTATTGAGGATTGAAGATTGAGGATTGAGGATTGAGCATTGAGGATTGAGGATTGAGGATTGAGGATTGAAGATGGAGGATTGGGTATTGAGGATTGAAGAATTAGGATTGAGGATTGAGGATTGAGGATTGAGGATTGAGGATTGAAGACTGAGTATTGAGGATTGAAGATTGAGGATTGGGTATTGAGGATTGAAGAATGAGGATTGAGGATTGAGGATTGAGGATTGAGGATTGAAGATTGAGTATTGAGGATTGAAGATTGACGATTGAGGATTGAGGATTGAGGTCTGAGGATTGAGGATTGAGGATTGAGTATTGAGGATTGAGGATTGAGGATTGAGGATTGCGGATAGAAGATTGAGGATTGTGTATTGCGGATTGAACATTGAGGATTGAGGATTGAGGATTGAGGATTGAGGATTGAGAATTGAGGATTGAGGATTGAGGATTGAAGATTGAGGATTGGGTATTGAGGATTGAAGAATGAGGATTGAGGATTGAGGATTGCGGATTGAGGATTGAGGATTGAAGACTGAGTATTGAGGATTGTGTATTGCGGATTGAACATTGAGGATTGAGGATTGAGGATTGAGGATTGACGATTGAGGATTGAGAATTGAGGATTGAGGATTGAGGATTGAAGATTGAGGATTGAGTATTGACGATTGAGGATTGACGATTGAAGATTGAATATTGATGATAGAAGATTGAGGATCGAGGATTGAGTGTTGTGGATTGAGGACGAGGACTGAGGGTAGAGTATTGATGTTTAAGGTCTGAGGTTTGAGGATTGAGGATTGAGAGTTGAGGATTGAGGGTTGAGGATTGAAGATTGAGGATTGGGTGTTGAGGATTGAAGAATGAGGATTGAGGATTGAGGATTGAGTATTGAGGATTGAAGATTGAGTATTGAGGATTGAAGATTGAGGATTGAGGATTGAGGATTGAGGATTGAGGATTGAGGATTGTGGATAGAAGATTGAGGATTGGGTATTGCGGATTGAACATTGAGGATTGAGGGTTGAGGATTGAGGATTGAGGATTGAGGACTGAAATTGAATATTGATGATTGAAGATTGAGGATTGAGGATTGAGGATTGAGGATTGAGGATTGAGGATTGAGGATTGAACATTGAGGATTGGGTATTGAGGATTGAAGAATGAGGATTGAGGATTGAGGATTGAAGTTTGCGTACTGAGGATTGAAGATTAAGATTGAGGATTTAGGATTGAGGATTGAGGATTGAGGATTGAGGATTGAAGATTGAGGATTGCTTATTGGGGATAGAACATTGAGGATTGAGGATTGAGGATTGAGGATTGAAGATTGAATATTGATGATTGAAGATTGAGGGTCGAGGATTGAGTGTTGTGGATTGAGGACGAGGGCTGAGGGTAGAGTATTGATGTTTATGGTCTGAGGATTGAGGATTGAGGATTGAGAATTGAGGATTGGGGATTGAGGATTGAAGATTGAGGATTGGGTGTTGGGGATTGAGGATTGAGAATTGAGGATTGAGGATTGAGGATTGAGGATTGAAGATTGAGGATTGGGTATTGAGGATTGAAGAATGAGGATTGAGGATTGAGGATTGCGGATTGAGGATTGAGGATTGAAGACTGAGTATTGAGGATTGAAGATTGAGGATTGTGGAGTGAGTATTGAATATTGAGGATTTGGGACTGAGGATTGAAGGTTGATTATTGAGGATTGAGGATTGAGGATTGAAGATTGAGGATTGAGGATTGAAGATTGAGGATTGGGTATTGAGGATTGAAGAATGAGGATTGAGGATTGAGGATTGAGGATTGAGTGTTGAAGATTGAGTATTCAGGATTGAAGATTGACGATTGAGGATTGAGGATTGAGGATTGAGGGTTGAGGATTGATGATTGAGGATTGCGTATTGAGGATAGAACATTGAGGATTGAGGATTGAGTATTGAGGATTGAGGATTGAGGATTGAAGATTGAATATTGATGATTGAAGATTGAGGATCGAGGATTGATTGTTGTGGATTAAGGACGAGGACTGAGGGTAGAGTATTGATGTTTAAGGTCGGAGGATTGAGGACTGAGGATTGAGAATTGAGGATTGAGGATTGAGGATTGAAGATTGAGGATTGGGTGTTGAGGATTGAAGAATGAGAATTGAGGATTGAGGATTGAGTATTGAGGATTGAAGATTGAGTGTTGAGGATTGAAGATTGAGGATTGAGGATTGAGGATTGAGGATTGAGGATTGCGGATAGAAGATTGAGGATTGGGTATTGCGGATTGAACATTGAGGATTGAGGATTGAGGATTGAGGATTGACGGTTGAGGACTGAAGATTGAATATTGATGATTGAATATTGAGGATTGAGGATTAATGGTTGTGGATTGAGGACGAGGACTGAGGGTTGACTATTGCTGTTTGAGGTCTGAGGATTGAGGGTTGAGGATTGAGAATTGGGGATTGAGGATTGAGGATTGAAGATTGAGGTTTGGGTATTGAGGATTGAAGAATGTGGATTGAGGATTGAGGACTGAGGATTGAGGATTGAAGACTGAGTGTTGAGGGTTGAGTGATGAGAATTGATGTTTGTGGATAGAGATTTGAAGATTGCAGATTGAGTATTGAGTATTGAAAACTGTGAATTGATGATATTCTCTTGAGGGTTGAGGATTGACAACTGATTGTTCAGGACTGAGGGCTGAAGGTTGAGGATTCAGGATTGTGGTTTGAGGACCGAGGATTGAGGATTGAGGATTGAGGATTGAGAATTGAAGATTGAGGATTGAGTATTGGGGGTTGTGGATTGAGGACGAGGACTGACGGTTGAGTAATGATGTTTGAGGTCTGAGGATTGAGGGTTGAGGATTGAGGATTGAGGAGTGAGTATTGAAGATTGAGGATTTGGGACTGAGGATTGAAGATTGAGGATTGAGGATTGAGGATTGAGGATTGAGGATTGAGGATTGAGGATTGAAGATTGAGGATTGGGTATTGAGGGTTGAAGAATAAGGATTGAGGATTGAGGATTGAGGATTGAGTATTGAAGATTGAGTATTCAGGATTGAAGATTGACGATTGAGGATTGAGGATTGAAGATTGAGGATTCGGTATTGAGGATTGAAGAATGAGGATTGAGGAGTGAGGACTGAGGATTCAGGATTGCAGATTGAGTATTGAGGATTGAACATTGAGGACTGAGGATTGAGGATTGAGGATTGACAAATGAGGATTGAGGATTGAGGATTGAGGATTGAGGATTGAAGGTTGAGGATTCCGTATTGGGGATAGAACATTCAGGATTGAGGATTGAGTATTGAGGATTGAGGATTGAGGATTGAAGATTGAATATTGATGATTGAAGATTGAGGATCGAGGATTGAGCGTTGTGGATTGAGGACGAGGACTGAGGGTTGAGTATTGATGTTTGAGGTCTGAGGATTGAGGAATGAGGATTGAGAATTGAGGGTTGAGGATTGAGGATTGAAGATTGAGGATTGGGTGTTGAGGATTCAAGAATGAGGATTGAGGATTGAGGATTGAGATTTGAGGATTGAAGACTGAGTATTGAGGATTGAAGATTGAGGATTGAGGATTGAGGATTGAGGATTGAGGATTGAGGATTGAGGATTGCGGATAGAAGGTTGAGGATTGGGTATTGCGGATTGAACGTTGAGGATTGAGGATTGAGGATTGAGGATTGAGGATTGAGGATTGAGAATTGAGGATTGAGGATTGAGGATTGAAGATTGAGGATTGGGTATTGAGGATTGAAGAATGAGGATTGAGGATTGAGGATTGCGGATTGAGGATTGAGGATTGAAGACTGAGTATTGAGGATTGAAGATTGAGGATTGGGGAGTGAGTATTGAAGTTTGAGGATTTGGGACTGAGGGTTGAAGATTGAGGATTGAGGATTGAGGATTGAGGATTGAGGATTGAGGATTGAAGATTGAGGATTGGGTATTGAGGATTGAAGAATGAGGATTGAGGATTGAGGATTGAGGATTGAGTATTGAAGATTGAGTATTCAGGATTGAAGATTGACGATTGAGTATTGCTGATTGAGGATTGAGGATAGAGGATTGATGATTGAGGATTGAAGTTTGAGTATTGAGGATTGAAGATTGAGGATTGAGGATTGAGGATTGAGGTTTGAGGATTGAAGATTGAGGATTGAGGATTGAGGATTGAGGATTGAGGATTGAAGATTGAGGATTGGGTACTAAGGATTGAAGAATGAGGATTGAGTATTGAGCATTGAGGATTGAGTATTGACGATTGATGATTGAGGATTGAAGTTTGAGTATTGAGGATTGAAGATTGAGGATTGAGGATTGAGGATTGAGGTTTGATGATTGAAGATTGAGGATTGAGGATTGAGGATTGAGGATTGAGGATTGAGGATTGAAGATTGAGGATTGGGTATTGAGGATTGAAGAATAAGGATTGAGTATTGAGTATTGAGGATTGAGTATTGACGATTGAGTATTGAGGATTGAAGATTGACTATTGAGGATTGAGGATTGAGGATTGAGGATTGAGGATTGAGGATTGAGGATTGAGGATTGAAGATTGAGTATTGAGTATTGAAGATTGCGGATTGAGGAATGAGGATTGAGGATTGAGGATTGAAGATTGCGTACTGAGGATTGAAGATTAAGATTGAGGATTGAGGATTGAGGATTGAGGATTGAGGATTGAGGATTGAGGATTGAGGATTGAGGATTGAGGGTTGCGTATTGAGGATAGAACATTGAGGATTGAGGATTGAGTATTGAGGATTGAGGATTGAGGATTGAAGATGGAGGATTGGGTATTGAGGATTGAAGAATGAGGATTGAGTATTGAAGATTGAGTATTCAGGATTGAAGATTGACGATTGAGGAGTGAGTATTGAAGATTGCGTATTTGGGACATAGGATTGAAGATTGAGGATTGAGGATTGAGGATTGTGGATTGAGGATTGAGGATTGAGGATTGAAGATTGAGGATTGGGTATTGAGGATTGAAGAGTGAGGATTGAGGATTGAGGATTGAGGATTGAGTATTGAAGATTGATTATTCAGGATTGAAGATTGACGATTGAGGATTGAGGATTGAGGATTGAGGAATGAGGATTGATGATTGAGGATTGAAGTTTGAGTATTGAGGATTGAAGATTGAGGATTGAGGATTGAGGATTGAGGTTTGAGGATTGAAGATTGAGGATTGAGGATTGAGGATTGAGGATTGAGGATTGAAGATTGAGGATTGGGTATTGAGGATTGAAGAATGAGGATTGAGTATTGAGTATTGAGGATTGAGTATTGACGATTGAGTATTGAGGATTGAAGATTGACGATTGAGGATTGAGGATTGAGGATTGATGATTGAGGATTGAAGTTTGAGTATTGAGGATTGAAGATTGAGGATTGAGGATTGAGGATTGAGGTTTGAGGATTGAAGATTGAGGATTGAGGATTGAGGATTGAGGATTGAGGATTGAAGATTGAGGATTGGGTATTGAGGATTGAAGAATGAGGATTGAGTATTGAGTATTGAGGATTGAGTATTGACGATTGAGTATTGAGGATTTAAGATTGACGATTGAGGATTGAGGATTGAGGATTGAGGATTGAGGATTGAGGATTGAAGATTGAGGATTGGGTATTAAGGATTGAAGAATGAGGATTGAGGATTGAGGATTGAGGATTGAGTATTGAAGATTGAGTATTAAGGATTGAAGATTGACGATTGAGGATTGAGGATTGAGGATTGAGGAATGAGGATTGATGATTGAGGATTGAAGTTTGAGTATTGAGGATTGAAGATTGAGGATTGAGGATTGAGGATTGAGGTTTGAGGATTGAAGATTGAGGATTCAGGATTGAGGATTGAGGATTGAGGATTGAAGATTGAGGATTGGGTATTGAGGATTGAAGAATGAGGATTGAGTATTGAGTATTGAGGATTGAGTATTGACGATTGAGTATTGAGGATTGAAGATTGACGATTGAGGATTGAGGATTGAGGATTGATGACTGAGGATTGAAGTTTGAGTATTGAGGATTGAAGATTGAGGATTGAGGATTGAGGATTGAGGTTTGAGGATTGAAGTTTGAGGATTGAGGATTGAGGATTGAGGATTGAGGATTGAAGATTGAGGATTGGGTATTGAGGATTGAAGAATGAGGATTGAGTATTGAGTATTGAGGATTGAGTATTGACGATTGAGTATTGAGGATTGAAGATTGACGATTGAGGATTGAGGATTGAGGATTGAGGATTGAGGATTGAGGATTGAGGATTGAGGATTGAAGATTGAGTATTGAGTATTGAAGATTGAGGATTGAGGAATGAGGATTGAGGGTTGAGCATTGAAGATTGCGTACTGAGGATTGAAGATTAAGATTGAGGATTGAGGATTGAGGATTGAGGATTGAGGATTGAGGATTGAAGATTGAGTATTGAGGATTGAGGATTGAGGATTGAGAATTGAGGATTGAGGATTGAGGATTGAAGATTGAGGATTGGGTATTGAGGATTGAGGATAGAGGATTGAGGATTGAGTATTGAGGATTGAAGATTGAGTATTCAGGATTGAAGGTTGACGATTGAGGATTGAGGATTGAGGATTGAGGATTGAGGATTGATGATTGAGGATTGAAGTTTGAGTATTGAGGATTGAAGATTGAGGATTGAGGATTGAGGATTGAGGTTTGAGGATTGAAGAGTGAGGATTGAGGATTGAGGATTGAGGATTGAGGATTGAAGATTGAGGATTGGGTATTGAGGATTGAAGAATGAGGATTGAGTATTGAGTATTGAGGATTGAGTATTGACGATTGAGTATTGAGGATTGAAGATTGACGATTGAGGATTGAGGATTGAGGATTGAGGATTGAGGATTGAGGATTGAGGATTGAAGATTGAGTATTGAGTATTGAAGATTGAGGATTGAGGAATGAGGATTGAGGATTGAGGATTGAAGATTGCGTACTGAGGATTGAAGATTAAGATTGAAGATTGAGGATTGAGGATTGAGGATTGAGGATTGAGGATTGAAGATTGAGGATTGCGTATTGAGGATAGAACATTGAGGATTGAGGATTGAGTATTGAGGATTGAGGATTGAGGATTGAAGATTGAATATTGATGAATGAAGATTGAGGATCGAGGATTGAGTGTTGTGGATTGAGGACGAGGACTGAGGGTAGAGTCTTGATGATTAAGGTCTGAGGATTGAGGATAGAGGATTGAGAATTGAGGATTGAGGAGTGAGGATTGAAGATTGAGGATTGGGTGTTGAGGATTGAAGAATGAGGATTGAGGATTGAGGATTGAGCATTGAGGATTGAAGATTGAGTATTGAGGATTGAAGATTGAGGATTGAGGATTGAGGATTGAGGATTGAGGATTGAGGATTGCGGATAGAAGATTGAGGATTGGGAATTGCGGATTGAACATTGAGGATTGAGGGTTGAAGATTAAGATTGAGGATTGAGGATTGAGGATTGAGGACTGAGTATTGAGGATTGAAGATTGAGTATTGAGGATTGAAGATTGAGGATTGAGGATTGAGCATTGAGGATTGAGGATTGAGGATTGAGGATTGAAGGCGGAGGATTGGGTATTGAGGATTGAAGAATTAGGATTGAGGATTGAGGATTGAGGATTGAGGATTGAGGATTGAAGACTGAGTATTGAGGATTGAAGATTGAGGATTGGGTATTGAGGATTGAAGAATGAGGATTGAGGATTGAGGATTGAGGATTGAGGATTGAAGATTGAGTATTGAGGATTGAAGATTGACGATTGAGGATTGAGGATTGAGGTCTGAGGATTGAGGATTGAGGATTGAGGATTGAGGATTGAGGATTGAGGATTGAGGATTGCGGATAGAAGATTGAGGATTGTGTATTGCGGATCGAACATTGAGGATTGAGGATTGAGGATTGAGGATTGAGGATTGAGAATTGAGGACTGAGGATTGAGGATTGAAGATTGAGGATTGGGTATTGAGGATTGAAGAATGAGGATTGAGGATTGAGGATTGCGGATTGAGGATTGAGGATTGAAGACTGAGTATTGAGGATTGTGTATTGCGGATTGAACATTGAGGATTGAGGATTGAGGATTGAGGATTGACGATTGAGGATTGAGAATTGAGGATTGAGGATTGAGGATTGAAGATTGAGGATTGAGTATTGACGATTGAGGATTGACGATTGAACATTGAATATTGATGATAGAAGATTGAGGATCGAGGATTGAGTGTTGTGGATTGAGGACGAGGACTGAGGGTAGAGTATTGATGTTTAAGGTCTGAGGATTGAGGATTGAGGATTGAGAATTGAGGATTGAGGGTTGAGGATTGAAGATTGAGGATTGGGTGTTGAGGATTGAAGAATGAGGATTGAGGATTGAGGATTGAGTATTGAGGATTGAAGATTGAGTATTGAGGATTGAAGATTGAGGATTGAGGATTGAGGATTGAGGATTGAGGATTGAGGATTGAAGATTGAGGATTGAGGATTGAGGATTGAGGTTTGATGATTGAAGACTGAGGATTGAGGATTGAGGATTGAGGATTGAGGATTGAAGATTGAGGATTGGGTATTGAGGATTGAAGAATGAGGATTGAGTATAGAGTATTGAGGATTGAGTATTGACGATTGAGTATTGAGGATTGAAGATTGACTATTGAGGATTGGGGATTGAGGATTGAGGATTGAGGATTGAGGATTGAGGATTGAAGATTGAGTATTGAGTATTGAAGATTGCGGATTGAGGAATGAGGATTGAGGATTGAGGATTGAAGATTGCGTACTGAGGATTGAAGATTAAGATTGAGGATTGAGGATTGAGGATTGAGGATTGAGGATTGAGGATTGAGGATTGAGGGTTGCGTATTGAGGATAGAACATTGAGGATTGAGGATTGAGTATTGAGGATTGAGGATTGAGGATTGAAGATGGAGGATTGGGTATTGAGGATTGAAGAATGAGGATTGAGTATTGAAGATTGAGTATTCAGGATTGAAGATTGACGATTGAGGAGTGAGTATTGAAGATTGAGTATTTGGGACATAGGATTGAAGATTGAGGATTGAGGATTGAGGATTGTGGATTGAGGATTGAGGATTGAGGATTGAAGATTGAGGATTGGGTATTGAGGATTGAAGAGTGAGGATTGAGGATTGAGGATTGAGGATTGAGTATTGAAGATTGATTATTCAGGATTGAAGATTGACGATTGAGGATTGAGGATTGAGGATTGAGGAATGAGGATTGATGATTGAGGATTGAAGTTTGAGTATTGAGGATTGAGGATTGAGGATTGAGGATTGAGGATTGAGGTTTGAGGATTGAAGATTGAGGATTGAGGATTGAGGATTGAGGATTGAGGATTGAAGATTGAGGATTGGGTATTGAGGATTGAAGAATGAGGATTGAGTATTGAGTATTGAGGATTGAGTATTGACGATTGAGTATTGAGGATTGAAGATTGACGATTGAGGATTGAGGATTGAGGATTGAGTATTGAGGATTGAAGATTGAGTATTGAGGATTGAAGATTGAGGATTGAGGATTGAGGATTGAGGATTGAGGATTGAAGATTGAGGATTGAGGATTGAGGATTGAGGTTTGATGATTGAAGATTGAGGATTGAGGATTGAGGATTGAGGATTGAGGATTGAAGATTGAGGATTGGGTATTGAGGATTGAAGAATGAGGATTGGGTATTGAGGATTGAAGAATGAGGATTGAGTATTGAGTATTGAGGATTGAGTATTGACGATTGAGTATTGAGGATTGAAGATTGACTATTGAGGATTGAGGATTGAGGATTGAGGATTGAGGATTGAGGATTGATTATTGAAGATTGAGTATTGAGTATTGAAGATTGCGGATTGAGGAATGAGGATTGAGGATTGAGGATTGAAGATTGCGTACTGAGGATTGAAGATTAAGATTGAGGATTGAGGATTGAGGATTGAGGATTGAGGATTGAGGATTGAGGATTGAGGGTTGCGTATTGAGGATAGAACATTGAGGATTGAGGATTGAGTATTGAGGATTGAGGATTGAGGATTGAAGATGGAGGATTGGGTATTGAGGATTGAAGAATGAGGATTGAGTATTGAAGATTGAGTATTCAGGATTGAAGATTGACGATTGAGGAGTGAGTATTGAAGATTGAGTATTTGGGACATAGGATTGAAGATTGAGGATTGAGGATTGAGGATTGTGGATTGAGGATTGAGGATTGAGGATTGAAGATTGAGGATTGGGTATTGAGGATTGAAGAGTGAGGATTGAGGATTGAGGATTGAGGATTGAGTATTGAAGATTGATTATTCAGGATTGAAGATTGACGATTGAGGATTGAGGATTGAGGATTGAGGAATGAGGATTGATGATTGAGGATTGAAGTTTGAGTATTGAGGATTGAAGATTGAGGATTGAGGATTGAGGATTGAGGTTTGAGGATTGAAGATTGAGGATTGAGGATTGAGGATTGAGGATTGAGGATTGAAGATTGAGGATTGGGTATTGAGGATTGAAGAATGAGGATTGAGTATTGAGTATTGAGGATTGAGTATTGACGATTGAGTATTGAGGATTGAAGATTGACGATTGAGGATTGAGGATTGAGGATTGATGATTGAGGATTGAAGTTTGAGTATTGAGGATTGAAGATTGAGGATTGAGGATTGAGGATTGAGGTTTGAGGATTGAAGATTGAGGATTGAGGATTGAGGATTGAGGATTGAGGATTGAAGATTGAGGATTGGGTATTGACGATTGAAGAATGAGGATTGAGTATTGAGTATTGAGGATTGAGTATTGACGATTGAGTATTGAGGATTGAAGATTGACGATTGAGGATTGAGGATTGAGGATTGAGGATTGAGGATTGAGGATTGAAGATTGAGGATTGGGTATTGAGGATTGAAGAATGAGGATTGAGGATTGAGGATTGAGGATTGAGTATTGAAGATTGAGTATTCAGGATTGAAGATTGACGATTGAGGATTGAGGATTGAGGAATGAGGATTGATGATTGAGGATTGAAGTTTGAGTATTGAGGATTGAAGATTGAGGATTGAGGATTGAGGATTGAGGTTTGAGGATTGAAGATTGAAGATTGAGGATTGAGGATTGAGGATTGAGGATTGAAGATTGAGGGTTGGGTATTGAGGATTGAAGAATGAGGATTGAGTATTGAGTATTGAGGATTGAGTATTGACGATTGACTATTGAGGATTGAAGATTGACGATTGAGGATTGAGGATTGAGGATTGATGATTGAGGATTGAAGTTTGAGTATTGAGGATTGAAGATTGAGGATTGAGGATTGAGGATTGAGGTTTGAGGATTGAAGTTTGAGGATTGAGGATTGAGGATTGAGGATTGAGGATTGAAGATTGAGGATTGGGTATTGAGGATTGAAGAATGAGGATTGAGTATTGAGTATTGAGGATTGAGTATTGACGATTGAGTATTGAGGATTGAAGATTGACGATTGAGGATTGAGGATTGAGGATTGAGGATTGAGGATTGAGGATTGAGGATTGAGGATTGAAGATTGAGTATTGAGTATTGAAGATTGAGGATTGAGGAATGAGGATTGAGGGTTGAGCATTGAAGATTGCGTACTGAGGATTGAAGATTAAGATTGAGGATTGAGGATTGAGGATTGAGGATTGAGGATTGAGGATTGAAGATTGAGTATTGAGGATTGATAGATTGAGGATTGAGAATTGAGGATTGAGGATTGAGGATTGAAGATTGAGGATTGGGTATTGAGGATTGAGTATAGAGGATTGAGGATTGAGTATTGAGGACTGAAGATTGAGTATTCAGGATTGAAGGTTGACGATTGAGGATTGAGGATTGAGGATTGAGGATTGAGGATTGATGATTGAGGATTGAAGTTTGAGTATTGAGGATTGAAGATTGAGGATTGAGGATTGAGGATTGAGGTTTGAGGATTGAAGAGTGAGGATTGAGGATTGAGGATTGAGGATTGAGGATTGAAGATTGAGGATTGGGTATTGAGGATTGAAGAATGAGGATTGAGTATTGAGTATTGAGGATTGAGTATTGACGATTGAGTATTGAGGATTGAAGATTGACGATTGAGGATTGAGGATTGAGGATTGAGGATTGAGGATTGAGGATTGAGGATTGAAGATTGAGCATTGAGTATTGAAGATTGAGGATTGAGGAATGAGGATTGAGGATTGAGGATTGAAGATTGCGTACTGAGGATTGAAGATTAAGATTGAAGATTGAGGATTGAGGATTGAGGATTGAGGATTGAGGATTGAAGATTGAGGATTGCGTATTGAGGATAGAACATTGAGGATTGAGGATTGAGTATTGAGGATTGAGGATTGAGGATTGAGGAATGAGGATTGAGGATTGAGGATTGAAGATTGCGTACTGAGGATTGAAGATTAAGATTGAGGATTGAGGATTGAGGATTGAGGATTGAGGATTGAGGATTGAGGATTGAAGATTGAGTATTGAGTATTGAAGATTGAGGATTGAGGAATGAGGATTGAGGGTTGAGCATTGAAGATTGCGTACTGAGGATTGAAGATTAAGATTGAGGATTGAGGATTGAAGATTGAGTATTGAGGATTGAAGATTGAGGATTGAGGATTGAGCATTGAGGATTGAGGATTGAGGATTGAGGATTGAAGGCGGAGGATTGGGTATTGAGGATTGAAGAATTAGGATTGAGGATTGAGGATTGAGGATTGAGGATTGAGGATTGAAGACTGAGTATTGAGGATTGAAGATTGAGGATTGGGTATTGAGGATTGAAGAATGAGGATTGAGGATTGAGGATTGAGGATTGAGGATTGAAGATTGAGTATTGAGGATTGAAGATTGACGATTGAGGATTGAGGATTGAGGTCTGAGGATTGAGGATTGAGGATTGAGGATTGAGGATTGAGGATTGAGGATTGAGGATTGCGGATAGAAGATTGAGGATTGTGTATTGCGGATCGAACATTGAGGATTGAGGATTGAGGATTGAGGATTGAGGATTGAGAATTGAGGACTGAGGATTGAGGATTGAAGATTGAGGATTGGGTATTGAGGATTGAAGAATGAGGATTGAGGATTGAGGATTGCGGATTGAGGATTGAGGATTGAAGACTGAGTATTGAGGATTGTGTATTGCGGATTGAACATTGAGGATTGAGGATTGAGGATTGAGGATTGACGATTGAGGATTGAGAATTGAGGATTGAGGATTGAGGATTGAAGATTGAGGATTGAGTATTGACGATTGAGGATTGACGATTGAACATTGAATATTGATGATAGAAGATTGAGGATCGAGGATTGAGTGTTGTGGATTGAGGACGAGGACTGAGGGTAGAGTATTGATGTTTAAGGTCTGAGGATTGAGGATTGAGGATTGAGAATTGAGGATTGAGGGTTGAGGATTGAAGATTGAGGATTGGGTGTTGAGGATTGAAGAATGAGGATTGAGGATTGAGGATTGAGTATTGAGGATTGAAGATTGAGTATTGAGGATTGAAGATTGAGGATTGAGGATTGAGGATTGAGGATTGAGGATTGAAGATTGAGGATTGAGGATTGAGGATTGAGGTTTGATGATTGAAGACTGAGGATTGAGGATTGAGGATTGAGGATTGAGGATTGAAGATTGAGGATTGGGTATTGAGGATTGAAGAATGAGGATTGAGTATAGAGTATTGAGGATTGAGTATTGACGATTGAGTATTGAGGATTGAAGATTGACTATTGAGGATTGGGGATTGAGGATTGAGGATTGAGGATTGAGGATTGAGGATTGAAGATTGAGTATTGAGTATTGAAGATTGCGGATTGAGGAATGAGGATTGAGGATTGAGGATTGAAGATTGCGTACTGAGGATTGAAGATTAAGATTGAGGATTGAGGATTGAGGACTGAGGATTGAGGATTGAGGATTGAGGATTGAGGGTTGCGTATTGAGGATAGAACATTGAGGATTGAGGATTGAGTATTGAGGATTGAGGATTGAGGATTGAAGATGGAGGATTGGGTATTGAGGATTGAAGAATGAGGATTGAGTATTGAAGATTGAGTATTCAGGATTGAAGATTGACGATTGAGGAGTGAGTATTGAAGATTGAGTATTTGGGACATAGGATTGAAGATTGAGGATTGAGGATTGAGGATTGTGGATTGAGGATTGAGGATTGAGGATTGAAGATTGAGGATTGGGTATTGAGGATTGAAGAGTGAGGATTGAGGATTGAGGATTGAGGATTGAGTATTGAAGATTGATTATTCAGGATTGAAGATTGACGATTGAGGATTGAGGATTGAGGATTGAGGAATGAGGATTGATGATTGAGGATTGAAGTTTGAGTATTGAGGATTGAGGATTGAGGATTGAGGATTGAGGATTGAGGTTTGAGGATTGAAGATTGAGGATTGAGGATTGAGGATTGAGGATTGAGGATTGAAGATTGAGGATTGGGTATTGAGGATTGAAGAATGAGGATTGAGTATTGAGTATTGAGGATTGAGTATTGACGATTGAGTATTGAGGATTGAAGATTGACGATTGAGGATTGAGGATTGAGGATTGAGTATTGAGGATTGAAGATTGAGTATTGAGGATTGAAGATTGAGGATTGAGGATTGAGGATTGAGGGTTGAGGATTGAAGATTGAGGATTGAGGATTGAGGATTGAAGTTTGATGATTGAAGATTGAGGATTGAGGATTGAGGATTGAGGATTGAGGATTGAAGATTGAGGATTGGGTATTGAGGATTGAAGAATGAGGATTGGGTATTGAGGATTGAAGAATGAGGATTGAGTATTGAGTATTGAGGATTGAGTATTGACGATTGTGTATTGAGGATTGAAGATTGACTATTGAGGATTGAGGATTGAGGATTGAGGATTGAGGATTGAGGATTGATTATTGAAGATTGAGTATTGAGTATTGAAGATTGCGGATTGAGGAATGAGGATTGAGGATTGAGGATTGAAGATTGCGTACTGAGGATTGAAGATTAAGATTGAGGATTGAGGATTGAGGATTGAGGATTGAGGATTGAGGATTGAGGATTGAGGGTTGCGTATTGAGGATAGAACATTGAGGATTGAGGATTGAGTATTGAGGATTGAGGATTGAGGATTGAAGATGGAGGATTGGGTATTGAGGATTGAAGAATGAGGATTGAGTATTGAAGATTGAGTATTCAGGATTGAAGATTGACGATTGAGGAGTGAGTATTGAAGATTGAGTATTTGGGACATAGGATTGAAGATTGAGGATTGAGGATTGAGGATTGTGGATTGAGGATTGAGGATTGAGGATTGAAGATTGAGGATTGGGTATTGAGGATTGAAGAGTGAGGATTGAGGATTGAGGATTGAGGATTGAGTATTGAAGATTGATTATTCAGGATTGAAGATTGACGATTGAGGATTGAGGATTGAGGATTGAGGAATGAGGATTGATGATTGAGGATTGAAGTTTGAGTATTGAGGATTGAAGATTGAGGATTGAGGATTGAGGATTGAGGTTTGAGGATTGAAGATTGAGGATTGAGGATTGAGGATTGAGGATTGAGGATTGAAGATTGAGGATTGGGTATTGAGGATTGAAGAATGAGGATTGAGTATTGAGTATTGAGGATTGAGTATTGACGATTGAGTATTGAGGATTGAAGATTGACGATTGAGGATTGAGGATTGAGGATTGATGATTGAGGATTGAAGTTTGAGTATTGAGGATTGAAGATTGAGGATTGAGGATTGAGGATTGAGGTTTGAGGATTGAAGATTGAGGATTGAGGATTGAGGATTGAGGATTGAGGATTGAAGATTGAGGATTGGGTATTGAGGATTGAAGAATGAGGATTGAGTATTGAGTATTGAGGATTGAGTATTGACGATTGAGTATTGAGGATTGAAGATTGACGATTGAGGATTGAGGATTGAGGATTGAGGATTGAGGATTGAGGATTGAAGATTGAGGATTGGGTATTGAGGATTGAAGAATGAGGATTGAGGATTGAGGATTGAGGATTGAGTATTGAAGATTGAGTATTCAGGATTGAAGATTGACGATTGAGGATTGAGGATTGAGGAATGAGGATTGATGATTGAGGATTGAAGTTTGAGTATTGAGGATTGAAGATTGAGGATTGAGGATTGAGGATTGAGGTTTGAGGATTGAAGATTGAGGATTGAGGATTGAGGATTGAGGATTGAGGATTGAAGATTGAGGATTGGGTATTGAGGATTGAAGAATGAGGATTGAGTATTGAGTATTGAGGATTGAGTATTGACGATTGACTATTGAGGATTGAAGATTGACGATTGAGGATTGAGGATTGAGGATTGATGATTGAGGATTGAAGTTTGAGTATTGAGGATTGAAGATTGAGGATTGAGGATTGAGGATTGAGGTTTGAGGATTGAAGTTTGAGGATTGAGGATTGAGGATTGAGGATTGAGGATTGAAGATTGAGGATTGGGTATTGAGGATTGAAGAATGAGGATTGAGTATTGAGTATTGAGGATTGAGTATTGACGATTGAGTATTGAGGATTGAAGATTGACGATTGAGGATTGAGGATTGAGGATTGAGGATTGAGGATTGAGGATTGAGGATTGAGGATTGAAGATTGAGTATTGAGTATTGAAGATTGAGGATTGAGGAATGAGGATTGAGGGTTGAGCATTGAAGATTGCGTACTGAGGATTGAAGATTAAGATTGAGGATTGAGGATTGAGGATTGAGGATTGAGGATTGAGGATTGAAGATTGAGTATTGAGGATTGAGGATTGAGGATTGAGAATTGAGGATTGAGGATTGAGGATTGAAGATTGAGGATTGGGTATTGAGGATTGAGGATAGAGGATTGAGGATTGAGTATTGAGGACTGAAGATTGAGTATTCAGGATTGAAGGTTGACGATTGAGGATTGAGGATTGAGGATTGAGGATTGAGGATTGATGATTGAGGATTGAAGTTTGAGTATTGAGGATTGAAGATTGAGGATTGAGGATTGAGGATTGAGGTTTGAGGATTGAAGAGTGAGGATTGAGGATTGAGGATTGAGGATTGAGGATTGAAGATTGAGGATTGGGTATTGAGGATTGAAGAATGAGGATTGAGTATTGAGTATTGAGGATTGAGTATTGACGATTGAGTATTGAGGATTGAAGATTGACGATTGAGGATTGAGGATTGAGGATTGAGGATTGAGGATTGAGGATTGAGGATTGAAGATTGAGCATTGAGTATTGAAGATTGAGGATTGAGGAATGAGGATTGAGGATTGAGGATTGAAGATTGCGTACTGAGGATTGAAGATTAAGATTGAAGATTGAGGATTGAGGATTGAGGATTGAGGATTGAGGATTGAAGATTGAGGATTGCGTATTGAGGATAGAACATTGAGGATTGAGGATTGAGTATTGAGGATTGAGGATTGAGGATTGAAGATTGAATATTGATGAATGAAGATTGAGGATCGAGGATTGAGTGTTGTGGATTGAGGACGAGGACTGAGGGTAGAGTCTTGATGTTTAAGGTCTGAGGATTGAGGATAGAGGATTGAGAATTGAGGATTGAGGAGTGAGGATTGAAGATTGAGGATTGGGTGTTGAGGATTGAAGAATGAGGATTGAGGATTGAGGATTGAGCATTGAGGATTGAAGATTGAGTATTGAGGATTGAAGATTGAGGATTGAGGATTGAGGATTGAGGATTGAGGATTGAGGATTGCGGATAGAAGATTGAGGATTGGGAATTGCGGATTGAACATTGAGGATTGAGGGTTGAAGATTAAGATTGAGGATTGAGGATTGAGGATTGAGGATTGAGGACTGAGTATTGAGGATTGAAGATTGGGTATTGAGGATTGAAGATTGAGGATTGAGGATTGAGCATTGAGGATTGAGGATTGAGGATTGAGGATTGAAGGTGGAGGGTTGGGTATTGAGGATTGAAGAATGAGGATTGAGTATTGAAGATTGAGTATTCAGGATTGAAGATTGACGATTGAGGAGTGAGTATTGAAGATTGAGTATTTGGGACATAGGATTGAAGATTGAGGATTGAGGATGGAGGATTGTGGATTGAGGATTGAGGATTGAGGATTGAAGATTGAGGATTGGGTATTGAGGATTGAAGAGTGAGGATTGAGGATTGAGGATTGAGGATTGAGTATTGAAGATTGATTATTCAGGATTGAAGATTGACGATTGAGGATTGAGGATTGAGGATTGAGGAATGAGGATTGATGATTGAGGATTGAAGTTTGAGTATTGAGGATTGAAGATTGAGGATTGAGGATTGAGGATTGAGGTTTGAGGATTGAAGATTGAGGATTGAGGATTGAGGATTGAGGATTGAGGATTGAAGATTGAGGATTGGGTATTGAGGATTGAAGAATGAGGATTGAGTATTGAGTATTGAGGATTGAGTATTGACGATTGAGTATTGAGGATTGAAGATTGACGATTGAGGATTGAGGATTGAGGATTGATGATTGAGGATTGAAGTTTGAGTATTGAGGATTGAAGATTGAGGATTGAGGATTGAGGATTGAGGTTTGAGGATTGAAGATTGAGGATTGAGGATTGAGGATTGAGGATTGAGGATTGAAGATTGAGGATTGGGTATTGAGGATTGAAGAATGAGGATTGAGTATTGAGTATTGAGGATTGAGTATTGACGATTGAGTATTGAGGATTGAAGATTGACGATTGAGGATTGAGGATTGAGGATTGAGGATTGAGGATTGAGGATTGAAGATTGAGGATTGGGTATTGAGGATTGAAGAATGAGGATTGAGGATTGAGGATTGAGGATTGAGTATTGAAGATTGAGTATTCAGGATTGAAGATTGACGATTGAGGATTGAGGATTGAGGATTGAGGAATGAGGATTGATGATTGAGGATTGAAGTTTGAGTATTGAGGATTGAAGATTGAGGATTGAGGATTGAGGATTGAGGTTTGAGGATTGAAGATTGAGGATTGAGGATTGAGGATTGAGGATTGAGGATTGAAGATTGAGGATTGGGTATTGAGGATTGAAGAATGAGGATTGAGTATTGAGTATTGAGGATTGAGTATTGACGATTGAGTATTGAGGATTGAAGATTGACGATTGAGGATTGAGGATTGAGGATTGAGGATTGAGGATTGAGGATTGAGGATTGAGGATTGAAGATTGAGTATTGAGTATTGAAGATTGAGGATTGAGGAATGAGGATTGAGGGTTGAGCATTGAAGATTGCGTACTGAGGATTGAAGATTAAGATTGAGGATTGAGGATTGAGGATTGAGGATTGAGGATTGAGGATTGAAGATTGAGTATTGAGGATTGAGGATTGAGGATTGAGAATTGAGGATTGAGGATTGAGGATTGAAGATTGAGGATTGGGTATTGAGGATTGAGGATAGAGGATTGAGGATTGAGTATTGAGGATTGAAGATTGAGTATGCAGGATTGAAGGTTGACGATTGAGGATTGAGGATTGAGGATTGAGGATTGAGGATTGATGATTGAGGATTGAAGTTTGAGTATTGAGGATTGAAGATTGAGGATTGAGGATTGAGGATTGAGGTTTGAGGATTGAAGAGTGAGGATTGAGGATTGAGGATTGAGGATTGAGGATTGAAGATTGAGGATTGGGTATTGAGGATTGAAGAATGAGGATTGAGTATTGAGTATTGAGGATTGAGTATTGACGATTGAGTATTGAGGATTGAAGATTGACGATTGAGGATTGAGGATTGAGGATTGAGGATTGAGGATTGAGGATTGAGGATTGAAGATTGAGTATTGAGTATTGAAGATTGAGGATTGAGGAATGAGGATTGAGGATTGAGGATTGAAGATTGCGTACTGAGGATTGAAGATTAAGATTGAAGATTGAGGATTGAGGATTGAGGATTGAGGATTGAGGATTGAAGATTGAGGATTGCGTATTGAGGATAGAACATTGAGGATTGAGGATTGAGTATTGAGGATTGAGGATTGAGGATTGAAGATTGAATATTGATGAATGAAGATTGAGGATCGAGGATTGAGTGTTGTGGATTGAGGACGAGGACTGAGGGTAGAGTCTTGATGTTTAAGGTCTGAGGATTGAGGATAGAGGATTGAGAATTGAGGATTGAGGAGTGAGGATTGAAGATTGAGGATTGGGTGTTGAGGATTGAAGAATGAGGATTGAGGATTGAGGATTGAGCATTGAGGATTGAAGATTGAGTATTGAGGATTGAAGATTGAGGATTGAGGATTGAGGATTGAAGATTGAGTATTGAGGATTGAAGATTGACGATTGAGGATTGAGGATTGAGGTCTGAGGATTGAGGATTGAGGATTGAGGATTGAGGATTGAGGATTGAGGATTGAGGATTGCGGATAGAAGATTGAGGATTGTGTATTGCGGATCGAACATTGAGAATTGAGGATTGAGGATTGAGGATTGAGGATTGAGAATTGAGGATTGAGGATTGAGGATTGAAGATTGAGGATTGGGTATTGAGGATTGAAGAATGAGGATTGAGGATTGAGGATTGCGGATTGAGGATTGAGGATTGAAGACTGAGTATTGAGGATTGTGTATTGCGGATTGAACATTGAGGATTGAGGATTGAGGATTGACGATTGAGGATTGGGAATTGAGGATTGAGGATTGAGGATTGAAGATTGAGGATTGAGTATTGACGATTGAGGATTGACGATTGAAGATTGAATATTGATGATAGAAGATTGAGGATCGAGGATTGAGTGTTGTGGATTGAGGACGAGGACTGAGGGTAGAGTATTGATGTTTAAGGTCTGAGGATTGAGGATTGAGGATTGAGAATTGAGGATTGAGGGTTGAGGATTGAAGATTGAGGATTGGGTGTTGAGGATTGAAGAATGAGGATTGAGGATTGAGGATTGAGTATTGAGGATTGAAGATTGAGTATTGAGGATTGGAGATTGAGGATTGAGGATTGAGGATTGAGGATTGAGGATTGAAGATTGAGGATTGAGGATTGAGGATTGAGGTTTGATGATTGAAGATTGAGGATTGAGGATTGAGGATTGAGGATTGAGGATTGAAGATTGAGGATTGGGTATTGAGGATTGAAGAATGAGGATTGAGTATAGAGTATTGAGGATTGAGTATTGACGATTGAGTATTGAGGATTGAAGATTGACTATTGAGGATTGGGGATTGAGGATTGAGGATTGAGGATTGAGGATTGAGGATTGAAGATTGAGTATTGAGTATTGAAGATTGCGGATTGAGGAATGAGGATTGACGATTGAGTATTGAGGATTGAAGATTGACGATTGAGGATTGAGGATTGAGGATTGAGGATTGAGGATTGAGGATTGAGGATTGAAGATTGAGTATTGAGTAATGAAGATTGAGGATTGAGGAATGAGGATTGAGGATTGAGGATTGAAGATGGAGGATTGGGTATTGAGGATTGAAGAATGAGGATTGAGTATTGAAGATTGAGTATTCAGGATTGAAGATTGACGATTGAGGAGTGAGTATTGAAGATTGAGTATTTGGGACATAGGATTGAAGATTGAGGATTGAGGATTGAGGATTGTGGATTGAGGATTGAGGATTGAGGATTGAAGATTGAGGATTGGGTATTGAGGATTGAAGAGTGAGTATTGAGGATTGAGGATTGAGGATTGAGTATTGAAGATTGATTATTCAGGATTGAAGATTGACGATTGAGGATTGAGGATTGAGGATTGAGGAATGAGGATTGATGATTGAGGATTGAAGTTTGAGTATTGAGGATTGAAGATTGAGGATTGAGGATTGAGGATTGAGGTTTGAGGATTGAAGATTGAGGATTGAGGATTGAGGATTGAGGATTGAGGATTGAAGATTGAGGATTGGGTATTGAGAATTGAAGAATGAGGATTGAGTATTGAGTATTGAGGATTGAGTATTGACGATTGAGTATTGAGGATTGAAGATTGACGATTGAGGATTGAGGATTGAGGATTGAGTATTGAGGATTGAAGGTTGAGTATTGAGGATTGAAGATTGAGGATTGAGGATTGAGGATTGAGGATTGAGGATTGAAGATTGAGGATTGAGGATTGAGGATTGAGGTTTGATGATTGAAGATTGAGGATTGAGGATTGAGGATTGAGGATTGAGGATTGAAGATTGAGTATTGGGTATTGAGGATTGAAGAATGAGGATTGAGTATTGAGTATTGAGGATTGAGTATTGACGATTGAGTATTGAGGATTGAAGATTGACTATTGAGGATTGAGGATTGAGGATTGAGGATTGAGGATTGAGGATTGAGGATTGAAGATTGAGTATTGAGTATTGAAGATTGCGGATTGAGGAATGAGGATTGAGGATTGAGGATTGAAGATTGCGTACTGAGGATTGAAGATTAAGATTGAGGATTGAGGATTGAGGATTGAGGATTGAGGATTGAGGATTGAGGATTGAGGGTTGCGTATTGAGGATAGAACATTGAGGATTGAGGATTGAGTATTGAGGATTGAGGATTGAGGATTGAAGATGGAGGATTGGGTATTGAGGATTGAAGAATGAGGATTGAGTATTGAAGATTGAGTATTCAGGATTGAAGATTGACGATTGAGGAGTGAGTATTGAAGATTGAGTATTTGGGACATAGGATTGAAGATTGAGGATTGAGGATTGAGGATTGTGGATTGAGGATTGAGGATTGAGGATTGAAGATTGAGGATTGGGTATTGAGGATTGAAGAGTGAGGATTGAGGATTGAGGATTGAGGATTGAGTATTGAAGATTGATTATTCAGGATTGAAGATTGACGATTGAGGATTGAGGATTGAGGATTGAGGAATGAGGATTGATGATTGAGGATTGCAGTTTGAGTATTGAGGATTGAAGATTGAGGATTGAGGATTGAGGATTGAGGTTTGAGGATTGAAGATTGAGGATTGAGGATTGAGGATTGAGGATTGAGGATTGAAGATTGAGGATTGGGTATTGAGGATTGAAGAATGAGGATTGAGTATTGAGTATTGAGGATTGAGTATTGACGATTGAGTATTGAGGATTGAAGATTGACGATTGAGGATTGAGGATTGAGGACTGATGATTGAGGATTGAAGTTTGAGTATTGAGGATTGAAGATTGAGGATTGAGGATTGAGGATTGAGGTTTGAGGATTGAAGATTGAGGATTGAGGATTGTGGATTGAGGATTGAGGATTGAAGATTGAGGATTGGGTATTGAGGATTGAAGAATGAGGATTGAGTATTGAGTATTGAGGATTGAGTATTGACGATTGAGTATTGAGGATTGAAGATTGACGATTGAGGATTGAGGATTGAGGATTGAGGATTGAGGATTGAGGATTGAAGATTGAGGATTGGGTATTGAGGATTGAAGAATGAGGATTGAGGATTGAGGATTGAGGATTGAGTATTGAAGATTGAGTATTCAGGATTGAAGATTGACGATTGAGGATTGAGGATTGAGGATTGAGGAATGAGGATTGATGATTGAGGATTGAAGTTTGAGTATTGAGGATTGAAGATTGAGGATTGAGGATTGAGGATTGAGGTTTGAGGATTGAAGATTGAGGATTGAGGATTGAGGATTGAGGATTGAGGATTGAAGATTGAGGATTGGGTATTGAGGATTGAAGAATGAGGATTGAGTATTGAGTATTGAGGATTGAGTATTGACGATTGAGTATTGAGGATTGAAGATTGACGATTGAGGATTGAGGATTGAGGATTGATGATTGAGGATTGAAGTTTGAGTATTGAGGATTGAAGATTGAGGATTGAGGATTGAGGATTGAGGTTTGAGGATTGAAGTTTGAGGATTGAGGATTGAGGATTGAGGATTGAGGATTGAAGATTGAGGATTGGGTATTGAGGATTGAAGAATGAGGATTGAGTATTGAGTATTGAGGATTGAGTATTGACGATTGAGTATTGAGGATTGAAGATTGACGATTGAGGATTGAGGATTGAGGATTGAGGATTGAGGATTGAGGATTGAGGATTGCGGATTGAGGATTGAGGATTGAAGACTGAGTATTGAGGATTGTGTATTGCGGATTGAACATTGAGGATTGAGGATTGAGGATTGAGGATTGACGATTGAGGATTGAGAATTGAGGATTGAGGATTGAGGATTGAAGATTGAGGATTGAGTATTGACGATTGAGGATTGACGATTGAAGATTGAATATTGATGATAGAAGATTGAGGATCGAGGATTGAGTGTTGTGGATTGAGGACGAGGACTGAGGGTAGAGTATTGATGTTTAAGGTCTGAGGATTGAGGGATTGAGGATTGAGAATTGAGGATTGAGGGTTGAGGATTGAAGATTGAGGATTGGGTGTTGAGGATTGAAGAATGAGGATTGAGGATTGAGGATTGAGTATGATGAGGATTGAAGATTGAGTATTGAGGATTGAAGATTGAGGATTGAGGATTGAGGATTGAGGATTGAGGATAGAGGATTGCGGATAGAAGATTGAGGATTGGGTATTGCGGATTGAACATTGAGGATTGAGGGTTGAGGATTGAGGATTGAGGATTGAGGACTGAAATTGAATATTGATGATTGAAGATTGAGGATTGAGGATTGAGGATTGAGGATTGAGGATTGAGGATTGAGGATTGAACATTGAGGATTGGGTATTGAGGATTGAAGAATGAGGAATGAGGATTGAGGATTGAAGATTGCGTACTGAGGATTGAAGATTAAGATTGAGGATTTAGGATTGAGGATTGAGGATTGAGGATTGAGGATTGAAGATTGAGGATTGCTTATTGGGATAGAACATTGAGGATTGAGGATTGAGGATTGAGGATTGAAGATTGAATATTGATGATTGAAGATTGAGGGTTGAGGATTGAGTGTTGTGGATTGAGGACGAGGACTGAGGGGTAGAGTATTGATGTTTATGGTCTGAGGATTGAGGATTGAGGATTGAGAATTGAGGATTGGGGATGAGGATTGAAGATTGAGGATTGGGTGTTGAGGATTGAAGAATGAGGATTGAGGATTGAGGATTGAGTATTGAGGATTGAAGGTTGAGTATTGAGGATTGAAGATTGAGGATTGAGGATTGAGGATTGAGGATTGAGGATTGCGGATAGAAGATTGAGGATTGGGTATTGCGGATTGAACATTGAGGATTGAGGGTTGAGGATTGAGGATTGAGGATTGGGGGACTGAAGAATGAATATTGATGATTGAAGATTGAGGATTGAGGATTGATGGTTGTGGATTGAGGACGAGGACTGAGGGTTGACTATCGCTGTTTGAGGTCTGAGGATTGAGGATTGAGGATTGAGAATTGAGGATTGAGGATTGAGGATTGAGGATTGAGGATTGAGGATTGAGGATTGAGAATTGAGGATTGAGGATTGAGGATTGAGGATTGAAGATTGAGGATTGGGTATTGAGTATTGAAGAATGAGGATTGAGGATTGAGGATTGCGGATTGAGGATTGTGGATTGAAGACTGAGTATTGAGGATTGAAGATTGAGGATTGTGGAGTGAGTATTGAATATTGAGGATTTGGGACTGAGGATTGAAGATTGATTATTGAGGATTGAGGATTGAGGATTGAAGATTGAGGATTGGGTATTGAGGATTGAAGAATGAGGATTGATGATTGAGGATTGAAGTTTGAGTATTGAGGATTGAAGATTGAGGATTGAGGATTGAGGATTGAGGTTTGAGGATTGAAGATTGAGGATTGAGGATTGAGGATTGAGGATTGAGGATTGAAGATTGAGGATTGGGTATTGAGGATTGAAGAATGAGGATTGAGTATTGAGTATTGAGGATTGAGTATTGACGATTGAGTATTGAGGATTGAAGATTGACGATTGAGGATTGAGGATTGAGGATTGATGATTGAGGATTGAAGTTTGAGTATTGAGGATTGAAGATTGAGGATTGAGGATTGAGGATTGAGGTTTGAGGATTGAAGATTGAGGATTGAGGATTGAGGATTGAGGATTGAGGATTGAAGATTGAGGATTGGGTATTGAGGATTGAAGAATGAGGATTGAGTATTGAGTATTGAGGATTGAGTATTGACGATTGAGTATTGAGGATTGAAGATTGACGATTGAGGATTGAGGATTGAGGATTGAGGGATTGAGGATTGAGGATTGAAGATTGAGGATTGGGTATTGAGGATTGAAGAGTGAGGATTGAGGATTGAGGATTGAGGATTGAGTATTGAAGATTGAGTAATCAGGATTGAAGATTGACGATTGAGGATTGAGGATTGAGGAATGAGGATTGATGATTGAGGATTGAAGTTTGAGTATTGAGGATTGAAGATTGAGGATTGAGGATTGAGGATTGAGGTTTGAGGATTGAAGATTGAGGATTGAGGATTGAGGATTGAGGATTGAGGATTGAAGATTGAGGATTGGGTATTGAGGATTGAAGAATGAGGATTGAGTATTGAGTATTGAGGATTGAGTATTGACGATTGACTATTGAGGATTGAAGATTGACGATTGAGGATTGAGGATTGAGGATTGATGATTGAGGATTGAAGTTTGAGTATTGAGGATTGAAGATTGCGGATCGAACATTGAGGATTGAGGATTGAGGATTGAGGATTGAGGATTGAGAATTGAGGATTGAGGATTGAGGATTGAAGATTGAGGATTGGGTATTGAGGATTGAAGAATGAGGATTGAGGATTGAGGATTGCGGATTGAGGATTGAGGATTGAAGACTGAGTATTGAGGATTGTGTATTGCGGATTGAACATTGAGGATTGAGGATTGAGGATTGAGGATTGACGATTGAGGATTGGGAAATTGAGGATTGAGGATTGAGGATTGAAGATTGAGGATTGAGTATTGACGATTGAGGATTGACGATTGAAGATTGAATACTGATGATAGAAGATTGAGGATCGAGGATTGAGTGTTGTGGATTGAGGACGAGGACTGAGGGTAGAGTATTGATGTTTAAGGTCTGAGGATTGAGGATTGAGGATTGAGAATTGAGGATTGAGGGTTGAGGATTGAAGATTGAGGATTGGGTGTTGAGGATTGAAGAATGAGGATTGAGGATTGAGGGATTGAGTATTGAGGATTGAAGATGAGTATTGAGGATTGGAGATTGAAGGATTGAGGATTGAGGATTGAGGATTGAGGATTGAAGATTGAGGATTGAGGATTGAGGATTGAGGTTTGATGATTGAAGATTGAGGATTGAGGATTGAGGATTGAGGATTGAGGATTGAAGATTGAGGATTGGGGTATTGAGGATTGAAGAATGAGGATTGAGTATAGAGTATTGAGGATTGAGTATTGACGATTGAGTATTGAGGATTGAAGATTGACTATTGAGGATTGGGGATTGAGGATTGAGGATTGAGGATTGAGGATTGAGGATTGAAGATTGAGTATTGAGTATTGAAGATTGCGGATTGAGGAATGAGGATTGAGGATTGAGGATTGAAGATTGCGTACTGAGGATTGAAGATTAAGATTGAGGATTGAGGATTGAGGATTGAGGATTGAGGATTGAGGATTGAGGATTGAGGGTTGCGTATTGAGGATAGAACATTGAGGATTGAGGATTGAGTATTGAGGATTGAGGATTGAGGATTGAAGATGGAGGATTGGGTATTGAGGATTGAAGAATGAGATTGAGTATTGAAGATTGAGTATTCAGATTGAAGATTGACGATTGAGGAGTGAGTATTGAAGATTGAGTATTTGGGACATAGGATTGAAGATTGAGGATTGAGGATTGAGGATTGTGGATTGAGGATTGAGGATTGAGGATTGAAGATTGAGGATTGGGTATTGAGGATTGAAGAGTGAGTATTGAGGATTGAGGATTGAGGATTGAGTATTGAAGATTGATTATTCAGGATTGAAGATTGACGATTGAGGATTGAGGATTGAGGATTGAGGAATGAGGATTGATGATTGAGGATTGAAGTTTGAGTATTGAGATTGAAGATTGAGGATTGAGGATTGAGGATTGAGGTTTGAGGATTGAAGATTGAGGATTGAGGATTGAGTATTGAGGATTGAGGATTGAAGATTGAGGATTGGGTATTGAGGATTGAAGAATGAGGATTGAGTATTGAGTATTGAGGATTGAGTATTGACGATTGAGTATTGAGGATTGAAGATTGACGATTGAGGATTGAGGATTGAGGATTGAGTATTGAGGATTGAAGGTTGAGTATTGAGGATTGAAGATTGAGGATTGAGGATTGAGGATTGAGGATTGAGGATTGAAGATTGAGGATTGAGGATTGAGGATTGAGGTTTGATGATTGAAGATTGAGGATTGAGGATTGAGGATTGAGGATTGAGGATTGAAGATTGAGTATTGGGTATTGAGGATTGAAGAATGAGGATTGAGTATTGAGTATTGAGGATTGAGTATTGACGATTGAGTATTGAGGATTGAAGATTGACTATTGAGGATTGAGGATTGAGGATTGAGGATTGAGGATTGAAGATTGAGTATTGAGTATTGAAGATTGCGGATTGAGGAATGAGGATTGAGGATTGAGGATTGAAGATTGCGTACTGAGGATTGAAGATTAAGATTGAGGATTGAGGATTGAGGATTGAGGATTGAGGATTGAGGATTGAGGATTGAGGGTTGCGTATTGAGGATAGAACATTGAGGATTGAGGATTGAGTATTGAGGATTGAGGATTGAGGATTGAAGATGGAGGATTGGGTATTGAGGATTGAAGAATGAGGATTGAGTATTGAAGATTGAGTATTCAGGATTGAAGATTGACGATTGAGGAGTGAGTATTGAAGATTGAGTATTTGGGACATAGGATTGAAGATTGAGGATTGAGGATTGAGGATTGTGGATTGAGGATTGAGGATTGAGGATTGAAGATTGAGGATTGGGTATTGAGGATTGAAGAGTGAGGATTGAGGATTGAGGATTGAGGATTGAGTATTGAAGATTGATTATTCAGGATTGAAGATTGACGATTGAGGATTGAGGATTGAGGATTGAGGAATGAGGATTGATGATTGAGGATTGAAGTTTGAGTATTGAGGATTGAAGATTGAGGATTGAGGATTGAGGATTGAGGTTTGAGGATTGAAGATTGAGGATTGAGGATTGAGGATTGAGGATTGAGGATTGAAGATTGAGGATTGGGTATTGAGGATTGAAGAATGAGGATTGAGTATTGAGTATTGAGGATTGAGTATTGACGATTGAGTATTGAGGATTGAAGATTGACGATTGAGGATTGAGGATTGAGGATTGATGATTGAGGATTGAAGTTTGAGTATTGAGGATTGAAGATTGAGGATTGAGGATTGAGGATTGAGGTTTGAGGATTGAAGATTGAGGATTGAGGATTGAGGATTGAGGATTGAGGATTGAAGATTGAGGATTGGGTATTGAGGATTGAAGAATGAGGATTGAGTATTGAGTATTGAGGATTGAGTATTGACGATTGATTATTGAGGATTGAAGATTGACGATTGAGGATTGAGGATTGAGGATTGAGGATTGAGGATTGAGGATTGAAGATTGAGGATTGGGTATTGAGGATTGAAGAATGAGGATTGAGGATTGAGGATTGAGGATTGAGTATTGAAGATTGAGTATTCAGGATTGAAGATTGACGATTGAGGATTGAGGATTGAGGATTGAGGAATGAGGATTGATGATTGAGGATTGAAGTTTGAGTATTGAGGATTGAAGATTGAGGATTGAGGATTGAGGATTGAGGTTTGAGGATTGAAGATTGAGGATTGAGGATTGAGGATTGAGGATTGAGGATTGAAGATTGAGGATTGGGTATTGAGGATTGAAGAATGAGGATTGAGTATTGAGTATTGAGGATTGAGTATTGACGATTGAGTATTGAGGATTGAAGATTGACGATTGAGGATTGAGGATTGAGGATTGATGATTGAGGATTGAAGTTTGAGTATTGAGGATTGAAGATTGAGGATTGAGGATTGAGGATTGAGGTTTGAGGATTGAAGTTTGAGGATTGAGGATTGAGGATTGAGGATTGAGGATTGAAGATTGAGGATTGGGTATTGAGGATTGAAGAATGAGGATTGAGTATTGAGTATTGAGGATTGAGTATTGACGATTGAGTATTGAGGATTGAAGATTGACGATTGAGGATTGAGGATTGAGGATTGAGGATTGAGGATTGAGGATTGAGGATTGAGGATTGAAGATTGAGTATTGAGTATTGAAGATTGAGGATTGAGTAATGAGGATTGAGGGTTGAGCATTGAAGATTGCGTACTGAGGATTGAAGATTAAGATTGAGGATTGAGGATTGAGGATTGAGGATTGAGGATTGAGGATTGAAGATTGAGTATTGAGGATTGAGGATTGAGGATTGAGAATTGAGGATTGAGGATTGAGGATTGAAGATTGAGGATTGGGTATTGAGGATTGAGGATAGAGGATTGAGGATTGAGTATTGAGGATTGAAGATTGAGTATTCAGGATTGAAGGTTGACGATTGAGGATTGAGGATTGAGGATTGAGGATTGAGGATTGATGATTGAGGATTGAGGATTGAGGATTGAAGATTGAGGATTGGGTATTGAGGATTGAAGAATGAGGATTGAGTATTGAGTATTGAGGATTGAGTATTGACGATTGAGTATTGAGGATTGAAGATTGACGATTGAGGATTGAGGATTGAGGATTGAGGATTGAGGATTGAGGATTGAGGATTGAAGATTGAGTATTGAGTATTGAAGATTGAGGATTGAGGAATGAGGATTGAGGATTGAGGATTGAAGATTGCGTACTGAGGATTGAAGATTAAGATTGAAGATTGAGGATTGAGGATTGAGGATTGAGGATTGAGGATTGAAGATTGAGGATTGCGTATTGAGGATAGAACATTGAGGATTGAGGATTGAGTATTGAGGATTGAGGATTGAGGATTGAAGATTGAATATTGATGAATGAAGATTGAGGATCGAGGATTGAGTGTTGTGGATTGAGGACGAGGACTGAGGGTAGAGTCTTGATGTTTAAGGTCTGAGGATTGAGGATAGAGGATTGAGAATTGAGGATTGAGGAGTGAGGATTGAAGATTGAGGATTGGGTGTTGAGGATTGAAGAATGAGGATTGAGGATTGAGGATTGAGCATTGAGGATTGAAGATTGAGTATTGAGGATTGAAGATTGAGGATTGAGGATTGAGGATTGAGGATTGAGGATTGAGGATTGCGGATAGAAGATTGAGGATTGGGAATTGCGGATTGAACATTGAGGATTGAGGGTTGAAGATTAAGATTGAGGATTGAGGATTGAGGATTGAGGATTGAGGACTGAGTATTGAGGATTGAAGATTGGGTATTGAGGATTGAAGATTGAGGATTGAGGATTGAGCATTGAGGATTGAGGATTGAGGATTGAGGATTGAAGGTGGAGGATTGGGTATTGAGGATTGAAGAATTAGGATTGAGGATTGAGGATTGAGGATTGAGGATTGAGGATTGAAGACTGAGTATTGAGGATTGAAGATTGAGGATTGGGTATTGAGGATTGAAGAATGAGGATTGAGGATTGAGGATTGAGGATTGAGGATTGAAGATTGAGTATTGAGGATTGAAGATTGACGATTGAGGATTGAGGATTGAGGTCTGAGGATTGAGGTGTATTGCGGATCGAACATTGAGGATTGAGGATTGAGGATTGAGGATTGAGGATTGAGAATTGAGGATTGAGGATTGAGGATTGAAGATTGAGGATTGGGTATTGAGGATTGAAGAATGAGGATTGAGGATTGAGGATTGCGGATTGAGGATTGAGGATTGAAGACTGAGTATTGAGGATTGTGTATTGCGGATTGAACATTGAGGATTGAGGATTGAGGATTGAGGATTGACGATTGAGGATTGAGAATTGAGGATTGAGGATTGAGGATTGAAGATTGAGGATTGAGTATTGACGATTGAGGATTGACGATTGAAGATTGAATATTGATGATAGAAGATTGAGGATCGAGGATTGAGTGTTGTGGATTGAGGACGAGGACTGAGGGTAGAGTATTGATGTTTAAGGTCTGAGGATTGAGGATTGAGGATTGAGAATTGAGGATTGAGGGTTGAGGATTGAAGATTGAGGATTGGGTGTTGAGGATTGAAGAATGAGGATTGAGGATTGAGGATTGAGTATTGAGGATTGAAGATTGAGTATTGAGGATTGAAGATTGAGGATTGAGGATTGAGGATTGAGGATTGAGGATAGAGGATTGCGGATAGAAGATTGAGGATTGGGTATTGCGGATTGAACATTGAGGATTGAGGGTTGAGGATTGAGGATTGAGGATTGAGGACTGAAATTGAATATTGATGATTGAAGATTGAGGATTGAGGATTGAGGATTGAGGATTGAGGATTGAGGATTGAGGATTGAACATTGAGGATTGGGTATTGAGGATTGAAGAATGAGGAATGAGGATTGAGGATTGAAGATTGCGTACTGAGGATTGAAGATTAAGATTGAGGATTTAGGATTGAGGATTGAGGATTGAGGATTGAGGATTGAAGATTGAGGATTGCTTATTGGGGATAGAACATTGAGGATTGAGGATTGAGGATTGAGGATTGAAGATTGAATATTGATGATTGAAGATTGAGGGTTGAGGATTGAGTGTTGTGGATTGAGGACGAGGACTGAGGGTAGAGTATTGATGTTTATGGTCTGAGGATTGAGGATTGAGGATTGAGAATTGAGGATTGGGGATTGAGGATTGAAGATTGAGGATTGGGTGTTGAGGATTGAAGAATGAGGATTGAGGATTGAGGATTGAGGATTGAGGATTGGGGACTGAAGAATGAATATTGATGATTGAAGATTGAGGATTGAGGATTGATGGTTGTGGATTGAGGACGAGGACTGAGGGTTGACTATCGCTGTTTGAGGTCTGAGGATTGAGGATTGAGGATTGAGAATTGAGGATTGAGGATTGAGGATTGAGGATTGAGGATTGAGGATTGAGGATTGAGAATTGAGGATTGAGGATTGAGGATTGAGGATTGAAGATTGAGGATTGGGTATTGAGTATTGAAGAATGAGGATTGAGGATTGAGGATTGCGGATTGAGGATTGTGGATTGAAGACTGAGTATTGAGGATTGAAGATTGAGGATTGTGGAGTGAGTATTGAATATTGAGGATTTGGGACTGAGGATTGAAGATTGATTATTGAGGATTGAGGATTGAGGATTGAAGATTGAGGATTGAGGATTGAAGATTGAGGATTGGGTATTGAGGATTGAAGAATGAGGATTGATGATTGAGGATTGAAGTTTGAGTATTGAGGATTGAAGATTGAGGATTGAGGATTGAGGATTGAGGTTTGAGGATTGAAGATTGAGGATTGAGGATTGAGGATTGAGGATTGAGGATTGAAGATTGAGGATTGGGTATTGAGGATTGAAGAATGAGGATTGAGTATTGAGTATTGAGGATTGAGTATTGACGATTGAGTATTGAGGATTGAAGATTGACGATTGAGGATTGAGGATTGAGGATTGATGATTGAGGATTGAAGTTTGAGTATTGAGGATTGAAGATTGAGGATTGAGGATTGAGGATTGAGGTTTGAGGATTGAAGATTGAGGATTGAGGATTGAGGATTGAGGATTGAGGATTGAAGATTGAGGATTGGGTATTGAGGATTGAAGAATGAGGATTGAGTATTGAGTATTGAGGATTGAGTATTGACGATTGAGTATTGAGGATTGAAGATTGACGATTGAGGATTGAGGATTGAGGATTGAGGATTGAGGATTGAGGATTGAAGATTGAGGATTGGGTATTGAGGATTGAAGAATGAGGATTGAGGATTGAGGATTGAGGATTGAGTATTGAAGATTGAGTATTCAGGATTGAAGATTGACGATTGAGGATTGAGGATTGAGGAATGAGGATTGATGATTGAGGATTGAAGTTTGAGTATTGAGGATTGAAGATTGAGGGTTGAGGATTGAGGATTGAGGTTTGAGGATTGAAGATTGAGGATTGAGGATTGAGGATTGAGGATTGAGGATTGAAGATTGAGGATTGGGTATTGAGGATTGAAGAATGAGGATTGAGTATTGAGTATTGAGGATTGAGTATTGACGATTGACTATTGAGGATTGAAGATTGACGATTGAGGATTGAGGATTGAGGATTGATGATTGAGGATTGAAGTTTGAGTATTGAGGATTGAAGATTGAGGATTGAGGATTGTGGATTGAGGTTTGAGGATTGAAGTTTGAGGATTGAGGATTGAGGATTGAGGATTGAGGATTGAAGATTGAGGATTGGGTATTGAGGATTGAAGAATGAGGATTGAGTATTGAGTATTGAGGATTGAGTATTGACGATTGAGTATTGAGGATTGAAGATTGACGATTGAGGATTGAGGATTGAGGATTGAGGATTGAGGATTGAGGATTGAGGATTGAGGATTGAAGATTGAGTATTGAGTATTGAAGATTGAGGATTGAGGAATGAGGATTGAGGGTTGAGCATTGAAGATTGCGTACTGAGGATTGAAGATTAAGATTGAGGATTGAGGATTGAGGATTGAGGATTGAGGATTGAGGATTGAAGAATGAGTATTGAGGATTGATAGATTGAGGATTGAGAATTGAGGATTGAGGATTGAGGATTGAAGATTGAGGATTGGGTATTGAGGATTGAGGATAGAGGATTGAGGATTGAGTATTGAGGACTGAAGATTGAGTATTCAGGATTGAAGGTTGACGATTGAGGATTGAGGATTGAGGATTGAGGATTGAGGATTGATGATTGAGGATTGAAGTTTGAGTATTGAGGATTGAAGATTGAGGATTGAGGATTGAGGATTGAGGTTTGAGGATTGAAGAGTGAGGATTGAGGATTGAGGATTGAGGATTGAGGATTGAAGATTGAGGATTGGGTATTGAGGATTGAAGAATGAGGATTGAGTATTGAGTATTGAGGATTGAGTATTGACGATTGAGTATTGAGGATTGAAGATTGACGATTGAGGATTGAGGATTGAGGATTGAGGATTGAGGATTGAGGATTGAGGATTGAAGATTGAGCATTGAGTATTGAAGATTGAGGATTGAGGAATGAGGATTGAGGATTGAGGATTGAAGATTGCGTACTGAGGATTGAAGATTAAGATTGAAGATTGAGGATTGAGGATTGAGGATTGAGGATTGAGGATTGAAGATTGAGGATTGCGTATTGAGGATAGAACATTGAGGATTGAGGATTGAGTATTGAGGATTGAGGATTGAGGATTGAGGAATGAGGATTGAGGATTGAGGATTGAAGATTGCGTACTGAGGATTGAAGATTAAGATTGAGGATTGAGGATTGAGGATTGAGGATTGAGGATTGAGGATTGAGGATTGAAGATTGAGTATTGAGTATTGAAGATTGAGGATTGAGGAATGAGGATTGAGGGTTGAGCATTGAAGATTGCGTACTGAGGATTGAAGATTAAGATTGAGGATTGAGGATTGAAGATTGAGTATTGAGGATTGAAGATTGAGGATTGAGGATTGAGCATTGAGGATTGAGGATTGAGGATTGAGGATTGAAGGCGGAGGATTGGGTATTGAGGATTGAAGAATTAGGATTGAGGATTGAGGATTGAGGATTGAGGATTGAGGATTGAAGACTGAGTATTGAGGATTGAAGATTGAGGATTGGGTATTGAGGATTGAAGAATGAGGATTGAGGATTGAGGATTGAGGATTGAGGATTGAAGATTGAGTATTGAGGATTGAAGATTGACGATTGAGGATTGAGGATTGAGGTCTGAGGATTGAGGATTGAGGATTGAGGATTGAGGATTGAGGATTGAGGATTGAGGATTGAGGATTGCGGATAGAAGATTGAGGATTGTGTATTGCGGATCGAACATTGAGGATTGAGGATTGAGGATTGAGGATTGAGGATTGAGAATTGAGGACTGAGGATAGAGGATTGAAGATTGAGGATTGGGTATTGAGGATTGAAGAATGAGGATTGAGGATTGAGGATTGCGGATTGAGGATTGAGGATTGAAGACTGAGTATTGAGGATTGTGTATTGCGGATTGAACATTGAGGATTGAGGATTGAGGATTGAGGATTGACGATTGAGGATTGAGAATTGAGGATTGAGGATTGAGGATTGAAGATTGAGGATTGAGTATTGACGATTGAGGATTGACGATTGAACATTGAATATTGATGATAGAAGATTGAGGATCGAGGATTGAGTGTTGTGGATTGAGGACGAGGACTGAGGGTAGAGTATTGATGTTTAAGGTCTGAGGATTGAGGATTGAGGATTGAGAATTGAGGATTGAGGGTTGAGGATTGAAGATTGAGGATTGGGTGTTGAGGATTGAAGAATGAGGATTGAGGATTGAGGATTGAGTATTGAGGATTGAAGATTGAGTATTGAGGATTGAAGATTGAGGATTGAGGATTGAGGATTGAGGATTGAGGATTGAAGATTGAGGATTGAGGATTGAGGATTGAGGTTTGATGATTGAAGACTGAGGATTGAGGATTGAGGATTGAGGATTGAGGATTGAAGATTGAGGATTGGGTATTGAGGATTGAAGAATGAGGATTGAGTATAGAGTATTGAGGATTGAGTATTGACGATTGAGTATTGAGGATTGAAGATTGACTATTGAGGATTGGGGATTGAGGATTGAGGATTGAGGATTGAGGATTGAGGATTGAAGATTGAGTATTGAGTATTGAAGATTGCGGATTGAGGAATGAGGATTGAGGATTGAGGATTGAAGATTGCGTACTGAGGATTGAAGATTAAGATTGAGGATTGAGGATTGAGGATTGTGGATTGAGGATTGAGGATTGAGGATTGAGGGTTGCGTATTGAGGATAGAACATTGAGGATTGAGGATTGAGTATTGAGGATTGAGGATTGAGGATTGAAGATGGAGGATTGGGTATTGAGGATTGAAGAATGAGGATTGAGTATTGAAGATTGAGTATTCAGGATTGAAGATTGACGATTGAGGAGTGAGTATTGAAGATTGAGTATTTGGGACATAGGATTGAAGATTGAGGATTGAGGATTGAGGATTGTGGATTGAGGATTGAGGATTGAGGATTGAAGATTGAGCATTGGGTATTGAGGATTGAAGAGTGAGGATTGAGGATTGAGGATTGAGGATTGAGTATTGAAGATTGATTATTCAGGATTGAAGATTGACGATTGAGGATTGAGGATTGAGGATTGAGGAATGAGGATTGATGATTGAGGATTGAAGTTTGAGTATTGAGGATTGAGGATTGAGGATTGAGGATTGAGGATTGAGGTTTGAGGATTGAAGATTGAGGATTGAGGATTGAGGATTGAGGATTGAGGATTGAAGATTGAGGATTGGGTATTGAGGATTGAAGAATGAGGATTGAGTATTGAGTATTGAGGATTGAGTATTGACGATTGAGTATTGAGGATTGAAGATTGACTATTGAGGATTGAGGATTGAGGATTGAGGATTGAGGATTGAGGATTGATTATTGAAGGTTGAGTATTGAGTATTGAAGATTGCGGATTGAGGAATGAGGATTGAGGATTGAGGATTGAAGATTGCGTACTGAGGATTGAAGATTAAGATTGAGGATTGAGTATTGAGTATTGAGGATTGAGTATTGACGATTGAGTATTGAGGATTGAAGATTGACGATTGAGGATTGAGGATTGAGGATTGATGATTGAGGATTGAAGTTTGAGTATTGAGGATTGAAGATTGAGGATTGAGGATTGAGGATTGAGGTTTGAGGATTGAAGATTGAGGATTGAGGATTGAGGATTGAGGATTGAGGATTGAAGATTGAGGATTGGGTATTGAGGATTGAAGAATGAGGATTGAGTATTGAGTATTGAGGATTGAGTATTGACGATTGAGTATTGACGATTGAGTATTGAGGATTGAAGATTGACGATTGAGGATTGAGGATTGAGGATTGAGGATTGAGGATTGAGGATTGAAGATTGAGGATTGGGTATTGAGGATTGAAGAATGAGGATTGAGGATTGAGGATTGAGGATTGAGTATTGAAGATTGAGTATTCAGGATTGAAGATTGACGATTGAGGATTGAGGTTTGAGGAATGAGGATTGATGATTGAGGATTGAAGTTTGAGTATTGAGGATTGAAGATTGAGGATTGAGGATTGAGGATTGAGGTTTGAGGATTGAAGATTGAGGATTGAGGATTGAGGATTGAGGATTGAGGATTGAAGATTGAGGATTGGGTATTGAGGATTGAAGAATGAGGATTGAGTATTGAGTATTGAGGATTGAGTATTGACGATTGACTATTGAGGATTGAAGATTGACGATTGAGGATTGAGGATTGAGGATTGATGATTGAGGATTGAAGTTTGAGTATTGAGGATTGAAGATTGAGGATTGAGGATTGAGGATTGAGGTTTGAGGATTGAAGTTTGAGGATTGAGGATTGAGGATTGAGGATTGAGGATTGAAGATTGAGGATTGGGTATTGAGGATTGAAGAATGAGGATTGAGTATTGAGTATTGAGGATTGAGTATTGACGATTGAGTATTGAGGATTGAAGATTGACGATTGAGGATTGAGGATTGAGGATTGAGGATTGAGGATTGAGGATTGAGGATTGAGGATTGAAGATTGAGTATTGAGTATTGAAGATTGAGGATTGAGGAATGAGGATTGAGGGTTGAGCATTGAAGATTGCGTACTGAGGATTGAAGATTAAGATTGAGGATTGAGGATTGAGGATTGAGGATTGAGGATTGAGGATTGAAGATTGAGTATTGAGGATTGAGGATTGAGGATTGAGAATTGAGGATTGAGGATTGAGGATTGAAGATTGAGGATTGGGTATTGAGGATTGAGGATAGAGGATTGAGGATTGAGTATTGAGGACTGAAGATTGAGTATTCAGGATTGAAGGTTGACGATTGAGGATTGAGGATTGAGGATTGAGGATTGAGGATTGATGATTGAGGATTGAAGTTTGAGTATTGAGGATTGAAGATTGAGGATTGAGGATTGAGGATTGAGGTTTGAGGATTGAAGAGTGAGGATTGAGGATTGAGGATTGAGGATTGAGGATTGAAGATTGAGGATTGGGTATTGAGGATTGAAGAATGAGGATTGAGTATTGAGTATTGAGGATTGAGTATTGACGATTGAGTATTGAGGATTGAAGATTGACGATTGAGGATTGAGGATTGAGGATTGGGGATTGAGGATTGAGGATTGAGGATTGAAGATTGAGCATTGAGTATTGAAGATTGAGGATTGAGGAATGAGGATTGAGGATTGAGGATTGAAGATTGCGTACTGAGGATTGAAGATTAAGATTGAAGATTGAGGATTGAGGATTGAGGATTGAGGATTGAGGATTGAAGATTGAGGATTGCGTATTGAGGATAGAACATTGAGGATTGAGGATTGAGTATTGAGGATTGAGGATTGAGGATTGAAGATTGAATATTGATGAATGAAGATTGAGGATCGAGGATTGAGTGTTGTGGATTGAGGACGAGGACTGAGGGTAGAGTCTTGATGTTTAAGGTCTGAGGATTGAGGATAGAGGATTGAGAATTGAGGATTGAGGAGTGAGGATTGAAGATTGAGGATTGGGTGTTGAGGATTGAAGAATGAGGATTGAGGATTGAGGATTGAGCATTGAGGATTGAAGATTGAGTATTGAGGATTGAAGATTGAGGATTGAGGATTGAGGATTGAGGATTGAGGATTGAGGATTGCGGATAGAAGATTGAGGATTGGGAATTGCGGATTGAACATTGAGGATTGAGGGTTGAAGATTAAGATTGAGGATTGAGGATTGAGGATTGAGGATTGAGGACTGAGTATTGAGGATTGAAGTTTGGGTATTGAGGATTGAAGATTGAGGATTGAGGATTGAGCATTGAGGATTGAGGATTGAGGATTGAGGATTGAAGGTGGAGGGTTGGGTATTGAGGATTGAAGAATGAGGATTGAGTATTGAAGATTGAGTATTCAGGATTGAAGATTGACGATTGAGGAGTGAGTATTGAAGATTGAGTATTTGGGACATAGGATTGAAGATTGAGGATTGAGGATGGAGGATTGTGGATTGAGGATTGAGGATTGAGGATTGAAGATTGAGGATTGGGTATTGAGGATTGAAGAGTGAGGATTGAGGATTGAGGATTGAGGATTGAGTATTGAAGATTGATTATTCAGGATTGAAGATTGACGATTGAGGATTGAGGATTGAGGATTGAGGAATGAGGATTGATGATTGAGGATTGAAGTTTGAGTATTGAGGATTGAAGATTGAGGATTGAGGATTGAGGATTGAGGTTTGAGGATTGAAGATTGAGGATTGAGGATTGAGGATTGAGGATTGAGGATTGAAGATTGAGGATTGGGTATTGAGGATTGAAGAATGAGGATTGAGTATTGAGTATTGAGGATTGAGTATTGACGATTGAGTATTGAGGATTGAAGATTGACGATTGAGGATTGAGGATTGAGGATTGATGATTGAGGATTGAAGTTTGAGTATTGAGGATTGAAGATTGAGGATTGAGGATTGAGGATTGAGGTTTGAGGATTGAAGATTGAGGATTGAGGATTGAGGATTGAGGATTGAGGATTGAAGATTGAGGATTGGGTATTGAGGATTGAAGAATGAGGATTGAGTATTGAGTATTGAGGATTGAGTATTGACGATTGAGTATTGAGGATTGAAGATTGACGATTGAGGATTGAGGATTGAGGATTGAGGATTGAGGATTGAGGATTGAAGATTGAGGATTGGGTATTGAGGATTGAAGAATGAGGATTGAGGATTGAGGATTGAGGATTGAGTATTGAAGATTGAGTATTCAGGATTGAAGATTGACGATTGAGGATTGAGGATTGAGGATTGAGGAATGAGGATTGATGATTGAGGATTGAAGTTTGAGTATTGAGGATTGAAGATTGAGGATTGAGGATTGAGGATTGAGGTTTGAGGATTGAAGATTGAGGATTGAGGATTGAGGATTGAGGATTGAGGATTGAAGATTGAGGATTGGGTATTGAGGATTGAAGAATGAGGATTGAGTATTGAGTATTGAGGATTGAGTATTGACGATTGAGTATTGAGGATTGAAGATTGACGATTGAGGATTGAGGATTGAGGATTGAGGGTTGAGGATTGAGGATTGAGGATTGAGGATTGAAGATTGAGTATTGAGTATTGAAGATTGAGGATTGAGGAATGAGGATTGAGGGTTGAGCATTGAAGATTGCGTACTGAGGATTGAAGATTAAGATTGAGGATTGAGGATTGAGGATTGAGGATTGAGGATTGAGGATTGAAGATTGAGTATTGAGGATTGAGGATTGAGGATTGAGAATTGAGGATTGAGGATTGAGGATTGAAGATTGAGGATTGGGTATTGAGGATTGAGGATAGAGGATTGAGGATTGAGTATTGAGGATTGAAGATTGAGTATGCAGGATTGAAGGTTGACGATTGAGGATTGAGGATTGAGGATTGAGGATTGAGGATTGATGATTGAGGATTGAAGTTTGAGTATTGAGGATTGAAGATTGAGGATTGAGGATTGAGGATTGAGGTTTGAGGATTGAAGAGTGAGGATTGAGGATTGAGGATTGAGGATTGAGGATTGAAGATTGAGGATTGGGTATTGAGGATTGAAGAATGAGGATTGAGTATTGAGTATTGAGGATTGAGTATTGACGATTGAGTATTGAGGATTGAAGATTGACGATTGAGGATTGAGGATTGAGGATTGAGGATTGAGGATTGAAGATTGAGGATTGGGTATTGAGGATTGAAGAGTGAGTATTGAGGATTGAGGATTGAGGATTGAGTATTGAATATTGATTATTCAGGATTGAAGATTGACGATTGAGGATTGAGGATTGAGGATTGAGGAATGAGGATTGATGATTGAGGATTGAAGTTTGAGTATTGAGGATTGAAGATTGAGGATTGAGGATTGAGGATTGAGGTTTGAGGATTGAAGATTGAGGATTGAGGATTGAGGATTGAGGATTGAGGATTGAAGATTGAGGATTGGGTATTGAGGATTGAAGAATGAGGATTGAGTATTGAGTATTGAGGATTGAGTATTGACGATTGAGTATTGAGGATTGAAGATTGACGATTGAGGATTGAGGATTGAGGATTGAGTATTGAGGATTGAAGGTTGAGTATTGAGGATTGAAGATTGAGGATTGAGGATTGAGGATTGAGGATTGAGGTTTGAAGATTGAGGATTGAGGATTGAGGATTGAGGTTTGATGATTGAAGATTGAGGATTGAGGATTGAGGATTGAGGATTGAGGATTGAAGATTGAGTATTGGGTATTGAGGATTGAAGAATGAGGATTGAGTATTGAGTATTGAGGATTGAGTATTGACGATTGAGTATTGAGGATTGAAGATTGACTATTGAGGATTGAGGATTGAGGATTGAGGATTGAGGATTGAGGATTGAGGATTGAAGATTGAGTATTGAGTATTGAAGATTGCGGATTGAGGAATGAGGATTGAGGATTGAGGATTGAAGATTGCGTACTGAGGATTGAAGATTAAGATTGAGGATTGAGGATTGAGGATTGAGGATTGAGGATTGAGGATTGAGGATTGAGGGTTGCGTATTGAGGATAGAACATTGAGGATTGAGGATTGAGTATTGAGGATTGAGGATTGAGGATTGAAGATGGAGGATTGGGTATTGAGGATTGAAGAATGAGGATTGAGTATTGAAGATTGAGTATTCAGGATTGAAGATTGACGATTGAGGAGTGAGTATTGAAGATTGAGTATTTGGGACATAGGATTGAAGATTGAAGATTGAGGATTGAGGATTGTGGATTGAGGATTGAGGATTGAGGATTGAAGATTGAGGATTGGGTATTGAGGATTGAAGAGTGAGGATTGAGGATTGAGGATTGAGGATTGAGTATTGAAGATTGATTATTCAGGATTGAAGATTGACGATTGAGGATTGAGGATTGAGGATTGAGGAATGAGGATTGATGATTGAGGATTGAAGTTTGAGTATTGAGGATTGAAGATTGAGGATTGAGGATTGAGGATTGAGGTTTGAGGATTGAAGATTGAGGATTGAGGATTGAGGATTGAGGATTGAGGATTGAAGATTGAGGATTGGGTATTGAGGATTGAAGAATGAGGATTGAGTATTGAGTATTGAGGATTGAGTATTGACGATTGAGTATTGAGGATTGAAGATTGACGATTGAGGATTGAGGATTGAGGATTGATGATTGAGGATTGAAGTTTGAGTATTGAGGATTGAAGATTGAGGATTGAGGATTGAGGATTGAGGTTTGAGGATTGAAGATTGAGGATTGAGGATTGAGGATTGAGGATTGAGGATTGAAGATTGAGGATTGGGTATTGAGGATTGAAGAATGAGGATTGAGTATTGAGTATTGAGGATTGAGTATTGACGATTGAGTATTGAGGATTGAAGATTGACGATTGAGGATTGAGGATTGAGGATTGAGGATTGAGGATTGAGGATTGAAGATTGAGGATTGGGTATTGAGGATTGAAGAATGAGGATTGAGGATTGAGGATTGAGGATTGAGTATTGAAGATTGAGTATTCAGGATTGAAGATTGACGATTGAGGATTGAGGATTGAGGATTGAGGAATGAGGATTGATGATTGAGGATTGAAGTTTGAGTATTGAGGATTGAAGATTGAGGATTGAGGATTGAGGATTGAGGTTTGAGGATTGAAGATTGAGGATTGAGGATTGAGGATTGAGGATTGAGGATTGAAGATTGAGGATTGGGTATTGAGGATTGAAGAATGAGGATTGAGTATTGAGTATTGAGGATTGAGTATTGACGATTGAGTATTGAGGATTGAAGATTGACGATTGAGGATTGAGGATTGAGGATTGATGATTGAGGATTGAAGTTTGAGTATTGAGGATTGAAGATTGAGGATTGAGGATTGAGGATTGAGGTTTGAGGATTGAAGTTTGAGGATTGAGGATTGAGGATTGAGGATTGAGGATTGAAGATTGAGGATTGGGTATTGAGGATTGAAGAATGAGGATTGAGTATTGAGTATTGAGGATTGAGTATTGACGATTGAGTATTGAGGATTGAAGATTGACGATTGAGGATTGAGGATTGAGGATTGAGGATTGAGGATTGAGGATTGAGGATTGAGGATTGAAGATTGAGTATTGAGTATTGAAGATTGAGGATTGAGTAATGAGGATTGAGGGTTGAGCATTGAAGATTGCGTACTGAGGATTGAAGATTAAGATTGAGGATTGAGGATTGAGGATTGAGGATTGAGGATTGAGGATTGAAGATTGAGTATTGAGGATTGAGGATTGAGGATTGAGAATTGAGGATTGAGGATTGAGGATTGAAGATTGAGGATTGGGTATTGAGGATTGAGGATAGAGGATTGAGGATTGAGTATTGAGGATTGAAGATTGAGTATTCAGGATTGAAGGTTGACGATTGAGGATTGAGGATTGAGGATTGAGGATTGAGGATTGATGATTGAGGATTGAGGATTGAGGATTGAAGATTGAGGATTGGGTATTGAGGATTGAAGAATGAGGATTGAGTATTGAGTATTGAGGATTGAGTATTGACGATTGAGTATTGAGGATTGAAGATTGACGATTGAGGATTGAGGATTGAGGATTGAGGATTGAGGATTGAGGATTGAGGATTGAAGATTGAGTATTGAGTATTGAAGATTGAGGATTGAGGAATGAGGATTGAGGATTGAGGATTGAAGATTGCGTACTGAGGATTGAAGATTAAGATTGAAGATTGAGGATTGAGGATTGAGGATTGAGGATTGAGGATTGAAGATTGAGGATTGCGTATTGAGGATAGAAAATTGAGGATTGAGGATTGAGTATTGAGGATTGAGGATTGAGGATTGAAGATTGAATATTGATGAATGAAGATTGAGGATCGAGGATTGAGTGTTGTGGATTGAGGACGAGGACTGAGGGTAGAGTCTTGATGTTTAAGGTCTGAGGATTGAGGATAGAGGATTGAGAATTGAGGATTGAGGAGTGAGGATTGAAGATTGAGGATTGGGTGTTGAGGATTGAAGAATGAGGATTGAGGATTGAGGATTGAGCATTGAGGATTGAAGATTGAGTATTGAGGATTGAAGATTGAGGATTGAGGATTGAGGATTGAGGATTGAGGATTGAGGATTGCGGATAGAAGATTGAGGATTGGGAATTGCGGATTGAACATTGAGGATTGAGGGTTGAAGATTAAGATTGAGGATTGAGGATTGAGGATTGAGGATTGAGGACTGAGTATTGAGGATTGAAGATTGGGTATTGAGGATTGAAGATTGAGGATTGAGGATTGAGCATTGAGGATTGAGGATTGAGGATTGAGGATTGAAGGTGGAGGATTGGGTATTGAGGATTGAAGAATTAGGATTGAGGATTGAGGATTGAGGATTGAGGATTGAGGATTGAGGATTGAAGACTGAGTATTGAGGATTGAAGATTGAGGATTGGGTATTGAGGATTGAAGAATGAGGATAGAAGATTGAGGATTGTGTATTGCGGATCGAACATTGAGGATTGAGGATTGAGGATTGAGGATTGAGGATTGAGAATTGAGGATTGAGGATTGAGGATTGAAGATTGAGGATTGGGTATTGAGGATTGAAGAATGAGGATTGAGGATTGAGGATTGCGGATTGAGGATTGAGGATTGAAGACTGAGTATTGAGGATTGTGTATTGCGGATTGAACATTGAGGATTGAGGATTGAGGATTGAGGATTGACGATTGAGGATTGAGAATTGAGGATTGAGGATTGAGGATTGAAGATTGAGGATTGAGTATTGACGATTGAGGATTGACGATTGAAGATTGAATATTGATGATAGAAGATTGAGGATCGAGGATTGAGTGTTGTGGATTGAGGACGAGGACTGAGGGTAGAGTATTGATGTTTAAGGTCTGAGGATTGAGGATTGAGGATTGAGAATTGAGGATTGAGGGTTGAGGATTGAAGATTGAGGATTGGGTGTTGAGGATTGAAGAATGAGGATTGAGGATTGAGGATTGAGTATTGAGGATTGAAGATTGAGTATTGAGGATTGAAGATTGAGGATTGAGGATTGAGGATTGAGGATTGAGGATAGAGGATTGCGGATAGAAGATTGAGGATTGGGTATTGCGGATTGAACATTGAGGATTGAGGGTTGAGGATTGAGGATTGAGGATTGAGGACTGAAATTGAATATTGATGATTGAAGATTGAGGATTGAGGATTGAGGATTGAGGATTGAGGATTGAGGATTGAGGATTGAACATTGAGGATTGGGTATTGAGGATTGAAGAATGAGGAATGAGGATTGAGGATTGAAGATTGCGTACTGAGGATTGAAGATTAAGATTGAGGATTTAGGATTGAGGATTGAGGATTGAGGATTGAGGATTGAAGATTGAGGATTGCTTATTGGGGATAGAACATTGAGGATTGAGGATTGAGGATTGAGGATTGAAGATTGAATATTGATGATTGAAGATTGAGGGTTGAGGATTGAGTGTTGTGGATTGAGGACGAGGACTGAGGGTAGAGTATTGATGTTTATGGTCTGAGGATTGAGGATTGAGGATTGAGAATTGAGGATTGGGGATTGAGGATTGAAGATTGAGGATTGGGTGTTGAGGATTGAAGAATGAGGATTGAGGATTGAGGATTGAGTATTGAGGATTGAAGGTTGAGTATTGAGGATTGAAGATTGAGGATTGAGGATTGAGGATTGAGGATTGAGGATTGCGGATAGAAGATTGAGGATTGGGTATTGCGGATTGAACATTGAGGATTGAGGGTTGAGGATTGAGGATTGAGGATTGGGGACTGAAGAATGAATATTGATGATTGAAGATTGAGGATTGAGGATTGATGGTTGTGGATTGAGGACGAGGACTGAGGGTTGACTATCGCTGTTTGAGGTCTGAGGATTGAGGATTGAGGATTGAGAATTGAGGATTGAGGATTGAGGATTGAGGATTGAGGATTGAGGATTGAGGATTGAGAATTGAGGATTGAGGATTGAGGATTGAGGATTGAAGATTGAGGATTGGGTATTGAGTATTGAAGAATGAGGATTGAGGATTGAGGATTGCGGATTGAGGATTGTGGATTGAAGACTGAGTATTGAGGATTGAAGATTGAGGATTGTGGAGTGAGTATTGAATATTGAGGATTTGGGACTGAGGATTGAAGATTGATTATTGAGGATTGAGGATTGAGGATTGAAGATTGAGGATTGAGGATTGAAGATTGAGGATTGGGTATTGAGGATTGAAGAATGAGGATTGAGGATTGAGGATTGAGGATTGAGTGTTGAAGATTGAGTATTCAGGATTGAAGATTGACGATTGAGGATTGAGAATTGAGGATTGAGGGTTGAGGATTGATGATTGAGGATTGCGTATTGAGGATAGAACATTGAGGATTGAGGATTGAGTATTGAGGATTGAGGATTGAGGATTGAAGATTGAATATTGATGATTGAAGATTGAGGATCGAGGATTGAGTGTTGTGGATTGAGGACGAGGACTGAGGGTAGAGTATTGATGTTTAAGGTCGGAGGATTGAGGACTGAGGATTGAGAATTGAGGATTGAGGATTGAGGATTGAAGATTGAGAATTGGGTGTTGAGGATTGAAGAATGAGGATTGAGGATTGAGGATTGAGTATTGAGGATTGAAGATTGAGTGTTGAGGATTGAAGATTGAGGATTGAGGATTGAGGATTGAGGATTGAGGATTGCGGATAGAAGATTGAGGATTGGGTATTGCGGATTGAACATTGAGGATTGAGGATTGAGGATTGAGGATTGACGGTTGAGGACTGAAGAGTGAATATTGATGATTGAATGTTGAGGATTGAGGATTGATGGTTGTGGATTGAGGACGAGGACTGAGGGTTGACTATTGCTGTTTGAGGTCTGAGGATTGAGGATTGAGGATTGAGAATTGGGGATTGAGGATTGAGGATTGAAGATTGAGGTTTGGGTATTGAGGATTGAAGAATGTGGATTGAGGATTGAGGACTGAGGATTGAGGATTGAAGACTGAGTGTTGAGGGTTGAGTGATGAGAATTGATGTTTGTGGATAGAGATTTGAAGATTGCAGATTGAGTATTGAGTATTGAAAACTTTGAATTGATGATATTCTCTTGAGGGTTGAGGATTGACAACTGATTGTTCAGGACTGAGGGCTGAAGGTTGAGGATTCAGGATTGTGGTTTGAGGACCGAGGATTGAGGATTGAGGATTGAGGATTGAGAATTGAAGATTGAGGATTGAGTATTGGGGGTTGTGGATTGAGGACGAGGACTGACGGTTGAGTAATGATGTTTGAGGTCTGAGGATTGAGGGTTGAGGGTTGAGAATTGAGGATTGAGGATTGAAGATTGAGTATTGGGTATTGAGGATTGAAGAATGAGGATTGAGTATTGAGTATTGAGGATTGAGGATTGAAGATTGAGTATTGAGGATTGAAGATTGACGATTGAGGATTGAGGATTGAGGATTGAGGATTGAGGATTGAGGATTGAGGATTGATGATTGAGTATTGAGGATTGAAGATTGAGGATTGAGGATTGAGGGTTGAGGATTGAGGATTGAGAATTGAAGATTGAGGATTGAGTATTGGGGGTTGTGGATTGAGGACGAGGACTGACGGTTGAGTAATGATGTTTGAGGTCTGAGGATTGAGGAATGAGGATTGAGAATTGAGGATTGAGGATTGAGGATTGAAGATTGAGGATTGGGTGTTGAGGATTGAAGAATGACGATTGAGTATTGAGGATTGAGGATTTAGGGTTGTGGATTGAGGACGAGGACTGAGGGTTGAGCATTGATGTTTGAAGTCCGAGGATTCAGGATTGAGGATTGAGAATTGAGGATTGAGGATTGAGGATTGAAGATTGAGGATTCGGTATTGAGGATTGAAGAATGAGGATTGAGGATTGAGGATTGAGGATTGAAGATTGAATATTGATGATTGAAAATTGAGGATCGAGGATTGAGCGTTGTGGATTGAGGACGAGGACTGAGGGTTGAGTATTGATGTTTGAGGTCTGAGGATTGAGGAATGAGGATTGAGAATTGAGGGTTGAGGATTGAGGATTGGAGATTGAGGATTGGGTGTTGAGGATTGAAGAATGAGGATTGAGGATTGAGGATTGAGGATTGAGGATTGAAGATTGCCTACTGAGGATTGAAGATTAAGATTGAGGATTGAGGATTGAGGATTGCGGATTGAGGATTGAGGATTGAAGATTGAGGATTGCGTATTGAGGATAGAACATTGAGGATTGAGGATTGAGTATTGAGGATTGAGGATTGAGGATTGAAGATTGAATATTGATGATTGAAGGTTGAGGATCGAGGATTGAGTGTTGTGGATTGAGGACGAGGACTGAGGGTAGAGTATTGATGTTTAAGGTCTGAGGATTGAGGATTGAGGATTGAGAATTGAGGATTGAGGATTGAGGATTGAAGATTGAGGATTGGGTGTTGAGGATTGAAGAATGAGGATTGAGGATTGAGGATTGAGTATTGAGAATTGAAGGTTGAGTATTGAGGATTGAAGATTGAGGATTGAGGATTGAGGATTGAGGATTGAGGATTGAGGATTGCGGATAGAAGATTGAGGATTGGGTATTGCGGATTGAACATTGAGGATTGAGGGTTGAGGATTGAGGATTGAGGATTGAGGACTGAAGATTGAATACTGATGATTGAAGATTGAGGATTGAGGATTGATGGTTGTGGATTGAGGACGAGGACTGAGGGTTGACTATTGCTGTTTTAGGTCTGAGGATTGAGGATTGAGGATTGAGAATTGAGGATTGAGGATTGAGGATTGAGGATTGAGGATTGGGGATTGAGGATTGAGAATTGAGGATTGAGGATTGAGGATTGAAGATTGAGGATTGGGTATTGAGGATTGAAGAATGAGGATTGAGGACTGAGGATTGCGGATTGAGGATTCAGGATTGAAGACTGAGTATTGAGGATTGAAGATTGAGGATTGAGGATTGAGTATTGAAGATTGAGGATTTGGGACTGAGGATTGAAGATTGACTATTGAGAATTGAGGATTGAGGATTGAGGATTAAGGATTGAGGATTGAAGATTGAGGATTGGGTATTGAGGATTGAAGAATGAGGATTGAGGATTGAGGACTAAGGATTGAGTATTGAAGATTGAGTATTCAGGATTGAAGACTGACGATTGAGGATTGAGGATTGAGGATTGAGGATTGAGGATTGATGATTGAGGATTGAAGATTGAGTATTGAGGATTGAAGATTGAGGATTGAGGATTGAGGATTGAGGTTTGAGGATTGAAGATTGAGGATTGAGGATTGAGGATTGAGGATTGAGGATTGAGTATTGAGGATTGAGGATTGAGGATTGAAGATCGAATATTGATGATTGAAGATTGAGGATCGAGGATTGAGCGTTGTGGATTGAGGACGAGGACTGAGGGTTGAGCATTGATGTTTGAGGTCTGAGGATTGAGGAATGAGGATTGAGAATTGAGGGTTGAGGATTGAAGATTGAGGATTGAGGATTGAGGATTGAGGTTTGAAGACTGAGTATTGAGGATTGAAGGTTGAGGATTGAGGAGTGAGTATTGAAGATTGAGGATTTGGGACTGAGGATTGAAGATTGAGGATTGAGGATTGAGGATTGAGGATTGAGGATTGAGGATTGAGGATTGAGGATTGAGGATTGAAGATTGAGGATTGGGTATTGAGGATTGAAGAATGAGGATTGAGGATTGAGGATTGAGGATTGAGGATTGAGGATTGAGGATTGAGGATTGAAGATTGAGGATTGGGTATTGAGGATTGAAGAATGAGGATTGAGTATTCAGTATTAAGGATTGAGGATTGAAGATTGAGTGTTGAGGAGTGAGTATTGAAGATTGAGGATTTTGGACTGAGGATTGAAGATTGAGGATTGAGGATTGAGGATTGAGGATTGAGGATTGAGGATTGAGGATTGAAGATTGAGCATTGGGTATTGAGGATTGAAGAATGAGGATTGAGGATTGAGGATTGAGGATTGAGTATTGAAGATTGAGTATTCAGGATTGAAGATTGACGATTGAGGATTGAGGATTGAGGATTGAAGATTGAGGATTCGGTATTGAGGATTGAAGAATGAGGATTGAGGATTGAGGATTGCGGATAGAAGATTGAGGATTGGGTATTGCGGATTCAACATTGAGGATTGAGGATTGAGGATTGAGGATTGAGGATTGAGGATTGAGGATTGAGAATTGAGGATTGAGGATTCAGGATTGAAGATTGAGGATTGGGTATTGAGGATTGAGGATTGAGGATTGAGGATTGATGGTTGTGGATTGAGGACGAGGACTGAGGGTTGACTATTGCTGTTTTAGGTCTGAGGATTGAGGATTGAGGATTGAGAATTGAGGATTGAGGATTGAGGATTGAGGATTGAGAATTGGGGATTGAGGATTGAGAATTGAGGATTGAGGATTGAGGATTGAAGATTGAGGATTGGGTATTGAGGATTGAAGAATGAGGATTGAGGACTGAGGATTGCGGATTGAGGATTCAGGATTGAAGACTGAGTATTGAGGATTGAAGATTGAGGATTGAGGATTGAGTATTGAAGATTGAGGATTTGGGACTGAGGATTGAAGATTGACTATTGAGAATTGAGGATTGAGGATTGAGGATTGAGGATTGAGGATTGAAGATTGAGGATTGGGTATTGAGGATTGAAGAATGAGGATTGAGGATTGAGGACTAAGGATTGAGTATTGAAGATTGAGTATTCAGGATTGAAGACTGACGATTGAGGATTGAGGATTGAGGATTGAGGATTGAGGATTGATGATTGAGGATTGAAGATTGAGTATTGAGGATTGAAGATTGAGGATTGAGGATTGAGGATTGAGGTTTGAGGATTGAAGATTGAGGATTGAGGATTGAGGATTGAGGATTGAGGATTGAGGATTGAGTATCGAGGATTGAGGATTGAGGATTGAAGATCGAATATTGATGATTGAAGATTGAGGATCGAGGATTGAGCGTTGTGGATTGAGGACGAGGACTGAGGGTTGAGTATTGATGTTTGAGGTCTGAGGATTGAGGAATGAGGATTGAGAATTGAGGGTTGAGGATTGAAGATTCAAGATTGAGGATTGGGTGTTGAGGATTGAAGAATGAGGATTGAGGCTTGAGGATTGAGGATTGGGGATTGAAGATTGAGTATTGAGGATTGAAGATTGAGGATTGAGGATTGAGGATTGATGATTGAGGATTGAGGATTGAGGATTGCGGATAGAAGATTGAGGACTGGGTATTGCGGATTGAACATTGAGGATTGAGGATTGAGTATTGAGGATTGAGGATTGAGGATTGAGAATTGAGGATTGAGGATTGAGGATTGAAGATTGAGGATTGGGTATTGAGGATTGATGAATGAGGATTGAGGATTGAGGATTGCGGATTGAGGATTGAGGATTGAAGACTGAGTATTGAGGATTGAAGATTGAGGATTGAGGAGTGAGTATTGAAGATTGAGGATTTGGGACTGAGGATTGAAGATTGAGGATTGAGGATTGAGGATTAAGGATTGAGGATTGAGTACTGAGGATTGAAGATTGAGGATTGAGGATTGAGGATTGAGGAATGTGGATTGAGGATAGAGGATTGAAGATTGAGGATTGGGTATTGAGGATCGAAGTATGAGGATTGAGGATTGAGGATTGAGGATTGAGGATTGAGGATTGAGGATTGAGGATTGAGGATTGAGGATTGAGGATTGAAGATTGAGGATTGGGTATTGAGGATTGAAGAATGAGGATTGAGGATTGAGGATTGAGGATTGAGGATTGAGGATTGAGGATTGAGGATTGAAGATTGAGGATTGGGTATTGAGGATTGAAGAATGAGGATTGAGTATTCAGTATTGAGGATTGAGGATTGAAGATTGAGTGTTGAGGAGTGAGTATTGAAGATTGAGGATTTTGGACTGAGGATTGAAGATTGAGGATTGAGGATTGAGGATTGAGGATTGAGGATTGAGGATTGAGGATTGAAGATTGAGCATTGGGTATTGAGGATTGAAGAATGAGGATTGAGGATTGAGGATTGAGGATTGAGTATTGAAGATTGAGTATTCAGGATTGAAGATTGACGATTGAGGATTGAGGATTGAGGATTGAAGATTGAGGATTCGGTATTGAGGATTGAAGAATGAGGATTGAGGATTGAGGATTGCGGATAGAAGATTGAGGATTGGGTATTGCGGATTCAACATTGAGGATTGAGGATTGAGGATTGAGGATTGAGGATTGAGGATTGAGGATTGAGAATTGAGGATTGAGGATTCAGGATTGAAGATTGAGGATTGGGTATTGAGGATTGAGGAATGAGGATTGAGGATTGAGGATTGCGGATTGAGGATTGAGGATTGAAGACTGAGTATTGAGGATTGAAGATTGAGGATTGAGGATTGAAGATTGAAGATTGAGGATTGCGTATTGAGGATAGAACATTGAGGATTGAGGATTGAGTATTGAGGATTGAGGATTGAGGATTGAAGATTGAATATTGATGATTGAAGATTGATGATCGAGGATTGAGTGTTGTGGATTGTGGACGAGGACTGAGGGTAGTGTATTGATGTTTAAGGTCTGAGGATTGAGGATTGAGGATTGAGAATTGAGGATTGAGGATTGAGGATTGAAGATTGAGGATTGGGTATTGATGATTGAAGAATGAGGATTGAGGATTGAGGATTGAAGGTTGCGGATTGAGGATTGAAGACTGAGTATTGAGGATTGAAGATTGAGGATTGAGGAGTGAGTATTGAAGATTGAGGATTTGGGACTGAGGATTGAAGATTGAGGATTGAGGATTGAGGATTGAGGATTGAGGATTGAGGATTGAGGATTGAAGATTGAGGATTGGGTATTGAGGATTGAAGAATGAGGATTGAGAATTGAGGATTGAGGATTGAGTATTGAAGATTGAGTATTCAGGATTGAAGATTGACGATTGAGGATTGAGGATTGAAGATTGAGGATTCGGTATTGAGGATTGAAGAATGAGGATTGAGGAGTGAGGACTGAGGATTCAGGATTGCAGATTGAGTATTGAGGATTGAAGATTGAGGACTGAGGATTGAGGATTGAGGATTGACGAATGAGGATTGAGGATTGAGGATTGAGTATTGAGGATTGAGGATTGAGGATTGAAGATTGAATATTGATGATTGAAGATTGAGGATCGAGGATTGAGCGTTGTGGATTGAGGACGAGGACTGAGGGTTGAGTATTGATGTTTGAGGTCTGAGGATTGAGGAATGAGGATTGAGAATTGAGGGTTGAGGATTGAGGATTGAAGATTGAGGATTGGGTGTTGAGGATTGAGGATTGAGGATTGCGGATAGAAGGTTGAGGATTGGGTATTGCGGATTGAACATTGAGGATTAAGGATTGAGGATTGAGGATTGAGGATTGAGGATTGAGAATTGAGGATTGAGGATTGAGGATTGAAGATAGAGGATTGGGTATTGAGGATTGAAGAATGAGGATTGAGGATTGAGGATTGCGGATTGAGGATTGAGGATTGAAGACTGAGTATTGAGGATTGAAGATTGAGGATTGGGGAGTGAGTATTGAAGTTTGAGGATTTGGAACTGAGTATTCAAGATTGAGGATTGAGGATTGAGGATTGAGGATTGAGGATTGACGATTGAGGATTGAAGATTGAGGATTGGGTATTGAGGATTGAAGAATGAGGATTGAGGATTGAGGATTGTGGATTGAGTATTGAAGATTGAGTATTCAGGATTGAAGATTGACGATTGAGTATTGATGATTGAGGATTGAGGATAGAGGATTGATGATTGAGGATTGAAGTTTGAGTATTGAGGATTGAAGATTGAGGATTGAGGATTGAGGATTGAGGTTTGAGGATTGAAGATTGAGGATTGAGGATTGAGGATTGAGGATTGAGGATTGAAGATTGAGGATTGGGTACTGAGGATTGAAGAATGAGGATTGAGTATTGAGTATTGAGGATTGAGTATTGACGATTGAGTATTGAGGATTGAAGATTGACGATTGAGGATTGAGGATTGAGGATTGAGGATTGAGGATTGAGGATTGATGATTGAGGATTGAAGATTGAGTATTGAGTGTTGAAGATTGAGGATTGAGGAATGAGGATTGAGGATTGAGGATTGAAGATTGCGTACTGAGGATTGAAGATTAAGATTGAGGATTGAGGATTGAGGATTGAGGATTGAGGATTGAGGATTGAAGATTGAGGATTGGGTATTGAGGACTGAAGAATGAGGATTGAGGATTGAGGATTGCGGATTGAGGATTGAGGATTGAAGACTGAGTATTGAGGATTGAAGATTGAGGATTGTGGAGTGAGTATTGAATATTGAGGATTTGGGACTGAGGATTGAAGATTGATTATTGAGGATTGAGGATTGAGGATTGAAGATTGAGGATTGAGGATTGAAGATTGAGGATTGGGTATTGAGGATTGAAGAATGAGGATTGAGGATTGAGGATTGAGGATTGAGTGTTGAAGATTGAGTATTCAGGATTGAAGATTGACGATTGAGTATTGATGATTGAGGATTGAGGATTGAGGATTGAAGACTGAGTATTGAGGATTGAGGATTGAGTATTGAGGATTGAGGATTGAGGATTGAAGATTGAATATTGATGATTGAAGATTGAGGATCGAGGATGGAGTGTTGTGGATTGAGGACGAGGGCTGAGGGTAGAGTATTGATGTTTAAGGTCGGAGGATTGAGGACTGAGGATTGAGAATTGAGGATTGAGGATTGAGGATTGAAGATTGAGGATTGGGTGTTGAGGATTGAAGAATGAGGATTGAGGATTGAGGATTGAGTATTGAGGATTGAAGATTGAGTGTTGAGGATTGAAGATTGAGGATTGAGGATTGAGGATTGAGGATTGAGGATTGCGGATAGAAGATTGAGGATTGGGTATTGCGGATTGAACATTGAGGATTGAGGATTGAGGATTGAGGATTGACGGTTGAGGACTGAAGATTGAATATTGATGATTGAATGTTGAGGATTGAGGATTGATGGTTGTGGATTGAGGACGAGGACTGAGGGTTGACTATTGCTGTTTGAGGTCTGAGGATTGAGGATTGAGGATTGAGAATTGGGGATTGAGGATTGAGGATTGAAGATTGAGGTTTGGGTATTGAGGATTGAAGAATGTGGATTGAGGATTGAGGACTGAGGATTGAGGATTGAAGACTGAGTGTTGAGGGTTGAGTGATGAGAATTGATGTTTGTGGATAGAGATTTGAAGATTGCAGATTGAGTATTGAGTATTGAAAACTGTGAATTGATGATATTCTCTTGAGGGTTGAGGATTGACAACTGATTGTTCAGGACTGAGGGCTGAATGTTGAGGATTCAGGATTGTGGTTTGAGGACCGAGGATTGAGGATTGAGGATTGAGGATTGAGAATTGAAGATTGAGGATTGAGTATTGGGGGTTGTGGATTGACGACGAGGACTGACGGTTGAGTAATGATGTTTGAGGTCTGAGGATTGAGGGTTGAGGGTTGAGAATTGAGGATTGAGGATTGAAGATTGAGTATTGGGTATTGAGGATTGAAGAATGAGGATTGAGTATTGAGTATTGAGGATTGAGGATTGAAGATTGAGTATTGAGGATTGAAGATTGACGATTGAGGATTGAGGATTGAGGATTGAGGATTGAGGATTGAGGATTGAGGATTGATGATTGAGTATTGAGGATTGAAGATTGAGGATTGAGGATTGAGGGTTGAGGATTGAGGATTGAGAATTGAAGATTGAGGATTGAGTATTGGGGGTTGTGGATTGAGGACGAGGACTGACGGTTGAGTAATGATGTTTGAGGTCTGAGGATTGAGGAATGAGGATTGAGAATTGAGGATTGAGGATTGAGGATTGAAGATTGAGGATTGGGTGTTGAGGATTGAAGAATGACGATTGAGTATTGAGGATTGAGGATTTAGGGTTGTGGATTGAGGACGAGGACTGAGGGTTGAGTATTGATGTTTGAAGTCCTAGGATTCAGGATTGAGGATTGAGAATTGAGGATTGAGGATTGAGGATTGAATATTGAGGATTCGGTATTGAGGATTGAAGAATGAGGATTGAGGATTGAGGATTGAGGATTGAAGATTGAATATTGATGATTGAAAATTGAGGATCGAGGATTGAGCGTTGTGGATTGAGGACGAGGACTGAGGGTTGAGTATTGATGTTTGAGGTCTGAGGATTGAGGAATGAGGATTAAGAATTGAGGGTTGAGGATTGAGGATTGGAGATTGAGGATTGGGTGTTGAGGATTGAAGAATGAGGATTGAGGATTGAGGATTGAGGATTGAGGATTGAAGATTGCGTACTGAGGATTGAAGATTAAGTTTGAGGATTGAGGATTGAGGATTGCGGATTGGGGATTGAGGATTGAAGATTGAGGATTGCGTATTGAGGATAGAACATTGAGGATTGAGGATTGAGTATTGAGGATTGAGGATTGAGGATTGAAGATTGAATATTGATGATTGAAGGTTGAGGATCGAGGATTGAGTGTTGTGGATTGAGGACGAGGACTGAGGGCAGAGTATTGATGTTTAAGGTCTGAGGATTGAGGATTGAGGATTGAGAATTGAGGATTGAGGATTGAGGATTGAAGATTGAGGATTGGGTGTTGAGGATTGAAGAAAGAGGATTGAGGATTGAGGATTGAGTATTGAGAATTGAAGGTTGAGTATTGAGGATTGAAGATTGAGGATTGAGGATTGAGGATTGAGGATTGAGGATTGAGGATTGCGGATAGAAGATTGAGGATTGGGTATTGCGGATTGAACATTGAGGATTGAGGGTTGAGGATTGAGGATTGAGGATTGAGGACTGAAGATTGAATATTGATGATTGAATATTGAGGATTGAGGATTGATGGTTGTGGATTGAGGACGAGGACTGAGGGTTGACTATTGCTGTTTTAGGTCTGAGGATTGAGGATTGAGGATTGAGAATTGAGGATTGAGGATTGAGGATTGAGGATTGAGGATTGGGGATTGAGGATTGAGAATTGAGGATTGAGGATTGAGGATTGAAGATTGAGGATTGGGTATTGAGGATTGAAGAATGAGGATTGAGGATTGAGGATTGCGGATTGAGGATTCAGGATTGAAGACTGAGTATTGAGGATTGAAGATTGAGGATTGAGGATTGAGTATTGAAGATTGAGGATTTGGGACTGAGGATTGAAGATTGACTATTGAGAATTGAGGATTGAGGATTGAGGATTGAGGATTGAGGATTGAAGATTGAGGATTGGGTATTGAGGATTGAAGAATGAGGATTGAGGATTGAGGATTAAGGATTGAGTATTGAAGACTGAGTATTCAGGATTGAAGACTGACGATTGAGGATTGAGGATTGAGGATTGAGGATTGAGGATTGATGATTGAGGATTGAAGATTGAGTATTGAGGATTGAAGATTGAGGATTGAGGATTGAGGATTGAGGTTTGAGGATTGAAGATTGAGGATTGAGGATTGAGGATTGAGGATTGAGGATTGAGTATTGAGGATTGAGGATTGAGGATTGAAGATCGAATATTGATGATTGAAGATTGAGGATCGAGGATTGAGCGTTGTGGATTGAGGACGAGGACTGAGGGTTGAGTATTGATGTTTGAGGTCTGAGGATTGAGGAATGAGGATTGAGAATTGAGGGTTGAGGATTGAAGATTGAAGATTGAGGATTGGGTGTTGAGGATTGAAGAATGAGGATTGAGGATTGAGGATTGAGCATTGGGGATTGAAGATTGAGTATTGAGGATTGAAGATTGAGGATTGAGGATTGAGGATTGATGATTGAGGATTGAGGATTGAGGATTGCGGATAGAAGATTGAGGACTGGGTATTGCGGATTGAACATTGAGGATTGAGGATTGAGTATTGAGGATTGAGGATTGAGGATTGAGAATTGAGGATTGAGGATTGAGGATTGAAGATTGAGGATTGGGTATTGAGGATTGATGAATGAGGATTGAGGATTGAGGATTGCGGATTGAGGATTGAGGATTGAAGACTGAGTATTGAGGATTGAAGATTGAGGATTGAGGAGTGAGTATTGAAGATTGAGGATTTGGGACTGAGGATTGAAGATTGAGGATTGAGGATTGAGGATTAAGGATTGAGGATTGAGTACTGAGGATTGAAGATTGAGGATTGAGGATTGAGGATTGAGGAATGTGGATTGAGGATTGAGGATTGAAGATTGAGGATTGGGTATTGAGGATCGAAGAATGAGGATTGAGGATTGAGGATTGAGGATTGAGGTTTGAAGACTGAGTATTGAGGATTGAAGGTTGAGGATTGAGGAGTGAGTATTGAAGATTGAGGATTTGGGACTGAGGATTGAAGATTGAGGATTGAGGATTGAGGATTGAGGATTGAGGATTGAGGATTGAGGATTGAAGATTGAGGATTGGGTATTGAGGATTGAAGAATGAGGATTGAGGATTGAGGATTGAGGATTGAGGATTGAGGATTGAGGATTGAGGATTGAAGATTGAGGATTGGGTATTGAGGATTGAAGAATGAGGATTGAGTATTCAGTATTGAGGATTGAGGATTGAAGATTGAGTGTCGAGGAGTGAGTATTGAAGATTGAGGATTTTGGACTGAGGATTGAAGATTGAGGATTGAGGATTGAGGATTGAGGATTGAGGATTGAGGATTGAGGATTGAAGATTGAGCATTGGGTATTGAGGATTGAAGAATGAGGATTGAGGATTGAGGATTGAGGATTGAGTATTGAAGATTGAGTATTCAGGATTGAAGATTGACGATTGAGGATTGAGGATTGAGGATTGAAGATTGAGGATTCGGTATTGAGGATTGAAGAATGAGGATTGAGGATTGAGGATTGCGGATAGAAGATTGAGGATTGGGTATTGCGGATTCAACATTGAGGATTGAGGATTGAGGATTGCGGATTGAGGATTGAGGATTGAGGATTGAGAATTGAGGATTGAGGATTCAGGATTGAAGATTGAGGATTGGGTATTGAGGATTGAAGAATGAGGATTGAGGATTGAGGATTGGGGATTGAGGATTGAGGATTGAAGACTGAGTATTGAGGATTGAAGAATGAGGATTGAGTATTCAGTATTGAGGATTGAGGATTGAAGATTGAGTGTTGAGGAGTGAGTATTGAAGATTGAGGATTTTGGACTGAGGATTGAAGATTGAGGATTGAGGATTGAGGATTGAGAATTGAGGGTTGAGGATTGAAGATTGAAGATTGAGGATTGGGTGTTGAGGATTGAAGAATGAGGATTGAGGATTGAGGATTGAGCATTGGGGATTGAAGATTGAGTATTGAGGATTGAAGATTGAGGATTGAGGATTGAGGATTGATGATTGAGGATTGAGGATTGAGGATTGCGGATAGAAGATTGAGGACTGGGTATTGCGGATTGAACATTGAGGATTGAGGATTGAGTATTGAGGATTGAGGATTGAGGATTGAGAATTGAGGATTGAGGATTGAGGATTGAAGATTGAGGATTGGGTATTGAGGATTGATGAATGAGGATTGAGGATTGAGGATTGCGGATTGAGGATTGAGGATTGAAGACTGAGTATTGAGGATTGAAGATTGAGGATTGAGGAGTGAGTATTGAAGATTGAGGATTTGGGACTGAGGATTGAAGATTGAGGATTGAGGATTGAGGATTAAGGATTGAGGATTGAGTACTGAGGATTGAAGATTGAGGATTGAGGATTGAGGATTGAGGAATGTGGATTGAGGATTGAGGATTGAAGATTGAGTATTGGGTATTGAGGATCGAAGAATGAGGATTGAGGATTGAGGATTGAGGATTGAGGTTTGAAGACTGAGTATTGAGGATTGAAGGTTGAGGATTGAGGAGTGAGTATTGAAGATTGAGGATTTGGGACTGAGGATTGAAGATTGAGGATTGAGGATTGAGGATTGAGGATTGAGGATTGAGGATTGAGGATTGAAGATTGAGGATTGGGTATTGAGGATTGAAGAATGAGGATTGAGGATTGAGGATTGAGGATTGAGGATTGAGGATTGAGGATTGAGGATTGAAGATTGAGGATTGGGTATTGAGGATTGAAGAATGAGGATTGAGTATTCAGTATTGAGGATTGAGGATTGAAGATTGAGTGTTGAGGAGTGAGTATTGAAGATTGAGGATTTTGGACTGAGGATTGAAGATTGAGGATTGAGGATTGAGGATTGAGGATTGAGGATTGAGGATTGAGGATTGAAGATTGAGCATTGGGTATTGAGGATTGAAGAATGAGGATTGAGGATTGAGGATTGAGGATTGAGTATTGAAGATTGAGTATTCAGGATTGAAGATTGACGATTGAGGATTGAGGATTGAGGATTGAAGATTGAGGATTCGGTATTGAGGATTGAAGAATGAGGATTGAGGATTGAGGATTGCGGATAGAAGATTGAGGATTGGGTATTGCGGATTCAACATTGAGGATTGAGGATTGAGGATTGCGGATTGAGGATTGAGGATTGAGGATTGAGAATTGAGGATTGAGGATTCAGGATTGAAGATTGAGGATTGGGTATTGAGGATTGAAGAATGAGGATTGAGGATTGAGGATTGGGGATTGAGGATTGAGGATTGAAGACTGAGTATTGAGGATTGAAGATTGAGGATTGAGGATTGAAGATTGAGGATTGCGTATTGAGGATAGAACATTGAGGATTGAGGATTGAGTATTGAGGATTGAGGATTGAGGATTGAAGATTGAATATTGATGATTGAAGATTGATGATCGAGGATTGAGTGTTGTGGATTGAGGACGAGGACTGAGGGTAGAGTATTGATGTTTAAGGTCTGAGGATTGAGGATTGAGGATTGAGAATTGAGGATTGAGGATTGAGGATTGAAGATTGAGGATTGGGTATTGATGATTGAAGAATGAGGATTGAGGATTGAGGATTGAAGGTTGCGGATTGAGGATTGAAGACTGAGTATTGAGGATTGAAGATTGAGGATTGAGGAGTGAGTATTGAAGATTGAGGATTTGGGACTGAGGATTGAAGATTGAGGATTGAGGATTGAGGATTGAGGATTGAGGATTGAGGATTGAGGATTGAGGATTGAGGATTGAAGATTGAGGATTGGGTATTGAGGATTGAAGAATGAGGATTGAGGATTGAGGATTAAGGATTGAGTATTGAAGACTGAGTATTCAGGATTGAAGACTGACGATTGAGGATTGAGGATTGAGGATTGAGGATTGAGGATTGATGATTGAGCATTGGGTATTGAGGATTGAAGAATGAGGATTGAGGATTGAGGATTGAGCATTGGGGATTGAAGATTGAGTATTGAGGATTGAAGATTGAGGATTGAGGATTGAGGATTGATAATTGAGGATTGAGGATTGAGGATTGCGGATAGAAGATTGAGGACTGGGTATTGCGGATTGAACATTGAGGATTGAGGATTGAGTATTGAGGATTGAGGATTGAGGATTGAGAATTGAGGATTGAGGATTGAGGATTGAAGATTGAGGATTGGGTATTGAGGATTGATGAATGAGGATTGAGGATTGAGGATTGCGGATTGAGGATTGAGGATTGAAGACTGAGTATTGAGGATTGAAGATTGAGGATTGAGGAGTGAGTATTGAAGATTGAGGATTTGGGACTGAGGATTGAAGATTGAGGATTGAGGATTGAGGATTAAGGATTGAGGATTGAGTACTGAGGGTTGAAGATTGAGGATTGAGGATTGAGGATTGAGGAATGTGGATTGAGGATTGAGGATTGAAGATTGAGGATTGGGTATTGAGGTTCGAAGAATGAGGATTGAGGATTGAGGATTGAGGATTGTGGTTTGAAGACTGAGTATTGAGGATTGAAGGTTGAGGATTGAGGAGTGAGTATTGAAGATTGAGGATTTGGGACTGAGGATTGAAGATTGGGGATTGAGGATTGAGGATTGAGGATTGAGGATTGAGGATTGAGGATTGAAGATTGAGGATTGGGTATTGAGGATTGAAGAATGAGGATTGAGGATTGAGGATTGAGGATTGAGGATTGAGGATTGAGGATTGAGGATTGAAGATTGAGGATTGGGTATTGAGGATTGAAGAATGAGGATTGAGTATTCAGTATTGAGGATTGAGGATTGAAGATTGAGTGTTGAGGAGTGAGTATTGAAGATTGAGGATTTTGGACTGAGGATTGAAGATTGAGGATTGAGGATTGAGGATTGAGGATTGAGGATTGAGGATTGAGGATTGAAGATTGAGCATTGGGTATTGAGGATTGAAGAATGAGGATTGAGGATTCAGGATTGAGGATTGAGTATTGAAGATTGAGTATTCAGGATTGAAGATTGACGATTGAGGATTGAGGATTGAGGATTGAAGATTGAGGATTCGGTATTGAGGATTGAAGAATGAGGATTGAGGATTGAGGATTGCGGATAGAAGATTGAGGATTGGGTATTGCGGATTCAACATTGAGGATTGAGGATTGAGGATTGAGGATTGAGGATTGAGGATTGAGGATTGAGAATTGAGGATTGAGGATTCAGGATTGAAGATTGAGGATTGGGTATTGAGGATTGAAGAATGAGGATTGAGGATTGAGGATTGCGGATTGAGGATTGAGGATTGAAGACTGAGTATTGAGGATTGAAGATTGAGGATTGAGGATTGAAGATTGAGGATTGCGTATTGAGGATAGAACATTGAGGATTGAGGATTGAGTATTGAGGATTGAGGATTGAGGATTGAAGATTGAATATTGATGATTGAAGATTGATGATCGAGGATTGAGTGTTGTGGATTGAGGACGAGGACTGAGGGTAGAGTATTGATGTTTAAGGTCTGAGGATTGAGGATTGAGGATTGAGAATTGAGGATTGAGGGTTGAGGATTGAAGATTGACGATTGGGTGTTGAGGATTGAAGAATGAGGATTGAGGATTGAGGATTGAGTATTGAGGATCGAAGATTGAGTATTGAGGATTGCGTATTGAGGATAGAACATTGAGGATTGAGGATTGAGTATTGAGGATTGAGGATTGAGGATTGAAGATTGAATATTGATGATTGAAGATTGATGATCGAGGATTGAGTGTTGTGGATTGAGGACGAGGACTGAGGGTAGAGTATTGATGTTTAAGGTCTGAGGATTGAGGATTGAGGATTGAGAATTGAGGATTGAGGATTGAGGATTGAAGATTGAGGATTGGGTATTGATGATTGAAGAATGAGGATTGAGGATTGAGGATTGAAGGTTGCGGATTGAGGATTGAAGACTGAGTATTGAGGATTGAAGATTGAGGATTGAGGAGTGAGTATTGAAGATTGAGGATTTGGGACTGAGGATTGAAGATTGAGGATTGAGGATTGAGGATTGAGGATTGAGGATTGAGGATTGAGGATTGAGGATTGAGGATTGAAGATTGAGGATTGGGTATTGAGGATTGAAGAATGAGGATTGAGGATTGAGGATTAAGGATTGAGTATTGAAGACTGAGTATTCAGGATTGAAGACTGACGATTGAGGATTGAGTACTGAGGGTTGAAGATTGAGGATTGAGGATTGAGGATTGAGGAATGTGGATTGAGGATTGAGGATTGAAGACTGAGTATTGAGGATTGAAGATTGAGGATTGAGGAGTGAGTATTGAAGATTGAGGATTTGGGACTGAGGATTGAAGATTGAGGATTGAGGATTGAGGATTAAGGATTGAGGATTGAGTACTGAGGATTGAAGATTGAGGATTGAGGATTGAGGATTGAGGAATGTGGATTGAGGATTGAGGATTGAAGATTGAGGATTGGGTATTGAGGATCGAAGAATGAGGATTGAGGATTGAGGATTGAGGATTGAGGTTTGAAGACTGAGTATTGAGGATTGAAGGTTGAGGATTGAGGAGTGAGTATTGAAGATTGAGGATTTGGGACTGAGGATTGAAGATTGAGGATTGAGGATTGAGGATTGAGGATTGAGGATTGAGGATTGAGGATTGAAGATTGAGGATTGGGTATTGAGGATTGAAGAATGAGGATTGAGGATTGAGGATTGAGGATTGAGGATTGAGGATTGAGGATTGAGGATTGAAGATTGAGGATTGGGCATTGAGGATTGAAGAATGAGGATTGAGTATTCAGTATTGAGGATTGAGGATTGAAGATTGAGTGTTGAGGAGTGAGTATTGAAGATTGAGGATTTTGGACTGAGGATTGAAGATTGTGGATTGAGGATTGAGGATTGAGGATTGAGGATTGAGGATTGAGGATTGAAGATTGAGCATTGGGTATTGAGGATTGAAGAATGAGGATTGAGGATTGAGGATTGAGGATTGAGTATTGAAGATTGAGTATTCAGGATTGAAGATTGACGATTGAGGATTGAGGATTGAGGATTGAAGATTGAGGATTCGGTATTGAGGATTGAAGAATGAGGATTGAGGATTGAGGATTGCGGATAGAAGATTGAGGATTGGGTATTGCGGATTCAACATTGAGGATTGAGGATTGAGGATTGAGGATTGAGGATTGAGGATTGAGGATTGAGAATTGAGGATTGAGGATTCAGGATTGAAGATTGAGGATTGGGTATTGAGGATTGAAGAATGAGGATTGAGGATTGAGGATTGCGGATTGAGGATTGAGGATTGAAGACTGAGTATTGAGGATTGAAGATTGAGGATTGAGGATTGAAGATTGAGGATTGCGTATTGAGGATAGAACATTGAGGATTGAGGATTGAGTATTGAGGATTGAGGATTGAGGATTGAAGATTGAATATTGATGATTGAAGATTGATGATCGAGGATTGAGTGTTGTGGATTGAGGACGAGGACTGACGGTAGAGTATTGATGTTTAAGGTCTGAGGATTGAGGATTGAGGATTGAGAATTGAGGATTGAGGATTGAGGATTGAAGATTGAGGATTGGGTATTGATGATTGAAGAATGAGGATTGAGGATTGAGGATTGAAGGTTGCGGATTGAGGATTGAAGACTGAGTACTGAGGATTGAAGATTGAGGATTGAGGAGTGAGTATTGAAGATTGAGGATTTGGGACTGAGGATTGAAGATTGAGGATTGAGGATTGAGTATTGAAGACTGAGTATTCAGGATTGAAGACTGACGATTGAGGATTGAGGATTGAGGATTGAGGATTGAGGATTGAGGATTGAGTATTGAGGAATGTGGATTGAGGATTGAGGATTGAAGATTGAGGATTGGGTATTGAGGATCGAAGAATGAGGATTGAGGATTGAGGATTGAGGATTGAGGATTGAGGTTTGAAGACTGAGTATTGAGGATTGAAGGTTGAGGATTGAGGAGTGAGTATTGAAGATTGAGGATTTGGGACTGAGGATTGAAGATTGAGGATTGAGGATTGAGGATTGAGGATTGAGGATTGAGGATTGAGGATTGAAGATTGAGGATTGGGTATTGAGGATTGAAGAATGAGGATTGAGGATTGAGGATTGAGGATTGAGGATTGAGGATTGAGGATTGAGGATTGAAGATTGAGGATTGGGTATTGAGGATTGAAGAATGAGGATTGAGTATTCAGTATTGAGGATTGAGGATTGAAGATTGAGTGTTGAGGAGTGAGTATTGAAGATTGAGGATTTTGGACTGAGGATTGAAGATTGAGGATTGAGGATTGAGGATTGAGGATTGAGGATTGAGGATTGAGGATTGAAGATTGAGCATTGGGTATTGAGGATTGAAGAATGAGGATTGAGGATTGAGGATTGAGGATTGAGTATTGAAGATTGAGTATTCAGGATTGAAGATTGACGATTGAGGATTGAGGATTGAGGATTGAAGATTGAGGATTCGGTATTGAGGATTGAAGAATGAGGATTGAGGATTGAGGATTGCGGATAGAAGATTGAGGATTGGGTATTGCGGATTCAACATTGAGGATTGAGGATTGAGGATTGAGGATTGAGGATTGAGGATTGAGGATTGAGAATTGAGGATTGAGGATTCAGGATTGAAGATTGAGGATTGGGTATTGAGGATTGAAGAATGAGGATTGAGGATTGAGGATTGCGGATTGAGGATTGAGGATTGAAGACTGAGTATTGAGGATTGAAGATTGAGGATTGAGGATTGAAGATTGAGGATTGCGTATTGAGGATAGAACATTGAGGATTGAGGATTGAGTATTGAGGATTGAGGATTGAGGATTGAAGATTGAATATTGATGATTGAAGATTGATGATCGAGGAGTGAGTGTTGTGGATTGAGGACGAGGACTGAGGGTAGAGTATTGATGTTTAAGGTCTGAGGATTGAGGATTGAGGATTGAGAATTGAGGATTGAGGATTTAGGATTGAAGATTGAGGATTGGGTATTGATGATTGAAGAATGAGGATTGAGGATTGAGGATTGAAGGTTGCGGATTGAGGATTGAAGACTGAGTATTGAGGATTGAAGATTGAGGATTGAGGAGTGAGTATTGAAGATTGAGGATTTGGGACTGAGGATTGAAGATTGAGGATTGAGGATTGAGGATTGAGGATTGAGGATTGAGGATTGAGGATTGAAGATTGAGGATTGGGTATTGAGGATTGAAGAATGAGGATTGAGAATTGAGGATTGAGGATTGAGTATTGAAGATTGAGTATTCAGGATTGAAGATTGACGATTGAGGATTGAGGATTGAAGATTGAGGATTCGGTATTGAGGATTGAAGAATGAGGATTGAGGAGTGAGGACTGAGGATTCAGGATTGCAGATTGAGTATTGAGGATTGAAGATTGAGGACTGAGGATTGAGGATTGAGGATTGACGAATGAGGATTGAGGATTGAGGATTAAGTATTGAGGATTGAGGATTGAGGATTGAAGATTGAATATTGATGATTGAAGATTGAGGATCGAGGATTGAGCGTTGTGGATTGAGGACGAGGACTGAGGGTTGAGTATTTATGTTTGAGGTCTGAGGATTGAGGAATGAGGATTGAGAATTGAGGGTTGAGGATTGAGGATTGAAGATTGAGGATTGGGTGTTGAGGATTGAGGATTGAGGATTGCGGATAGAAGGTTGAGGATTGGGTATTGCGGATTGAACATTGAGGATTAAGGATTGAGGATTGAGGATTGAGGATTGAGGATTGAGAATTGAGGATTGAGGATTGAGGATTGAAGATAGAGGATTGGGTATTGAGGATTGAAGAATGAGGATTGAGGATTGAGGATTGCGGATTGAGGATTGAGGATTGAAGACTGAGTATTGAGGATTGAAGATTGAGGATTGGGGAGTGAGTATTGAAGTTTGAGGATTTGGAACTGAGGATTGAAGATTGAGGATTGAGGATTGAGGATTGAGGATTGAGGATTGACGATTGAGGATTGAAGATTGAGGATTGGGTATTGAGGATTGAAGAATGAGGATTGAGGATTGAGGATTGTGGATTGAGTATTGAAGATTGAGTATTCAGGATTGAAGATTGACGATTGAGTATTGATGATTGAGGATTGAGGGTAGAGGATTGATGATTGAGGATTGAAGTTTGAGTATTGAGGATTGAAGATTGAGGATTGAGGATTGAGGATTGAGGTTTGAGGATTGAAGATTGAGGATTGAGGATTGAGGATTGAGGATTGAGGATTGAAGATTGAGGATTGGGTACTGAGGATTGAAGAATGAGGATTGAGTATTGAGTATTGAGGATTGAGTATTGACGATTGAGTATTGAGGATTGAAGGTTGACGATTGAGGATTGAGGATTGAGGATTGAGGATTGAGGATTGAGGATTGAGGATTGAAGATTGAGTATTGAGTGTTGAAGATTGAGGATTGAGGAATGAGGATTGAGGATTGAGGATTGAAGATTGCGTACTGAGGATTGAAGATTAAGATTGAGGATTGAGGATTGAGGATTGAGGATTGAGGATTGAGGATTGAAGATTGAGGATTGGGTATTGAGGATTGAAGAATGAGGATTGAGGATTGAGGATTGCGGATTGAGGATTGAGGATTGAAGACTGAGTATTGAGGATTGAAGATTGAGGATTGTGGAGTGAGTATTGAATATTGAGGATTTGGGACTGAGGATTGAAGATTGATTATTGAGGATTGAGGATTGAGGATTGAAGATTGAGGATTGAGGATTGAAGATTGAGGATTGGGTATTGAGGATTGAAGAATGAGGATTGAGGATTGAGGATTGAGGATTGAGTGTTGAAGATTGAGTATTCAGGATTGAAGATTGACGATTGAGGATTGAGAATTGAGGATTGAGGGTTGAGGATTCATGATTGAGGATTGCGTATTGAGGATAGAACATTGAGGATTGAGGATTGAGTATTGAGGATTGAGGATTGAGGATTGAAGATTGAATATTGATGATTGAAGATTGAGGATCGAGGATGGAGTGTTGTGGATTGAGGACGAGGGCTGAGGGTAGATTATTGATGTTTAAGGTCGGAGGATTGAGGACTGAGGATTGAGAATTGAGGATTGAGGATTGAGGATTGAAGATTGAGGATTGGGTGTTGAGGATTGAAGAATGAGGATTGAGGATTGAGGATTGAGTATTGAGGATTGAAGATTGAGTGTTGAGGATTGAAGATTGAGGATTGAGGATTGAGGATTGAGGATTGAGGATTGCGGATAGAAGATTGAGGATTGGGTATTGCGGATTGAACATTGAGGATTGAGGATTGAGGATTGAGGATTGACGGTTGAGGACTGAAGATTGAATATTGATGATTGAATGTTGAGGATTGAGGATTGATGGTTGTGGATTGAGGACGAGGACTGAGGGTTGACTATTGCTGTTTGAGGTCTGAGGATTGAGGATTGAGGATTGAGAATTGGGGATTGAGGATTGAGGATTGAAGATTGAGGTTTGGGTATTGAGGATTGAAGAATGTGGATTGAGGATTGAGGACTGAGGATTGAGGATTGAAGACTGAGTGTTGAGGGTTGAAGATTGAGGATTGACGATTGAGGATTGATGATTGAGGATTGAGGATTGAGGATTGCGGATAGAAGATTGAGGACTGGGTATTGCGGATTGAACATTGAGGATTGAGGATTGAGTATTGAGGATTGAGGATTGAGGATTGAGAATTGAGGATTGAGGATTGAGGATTGAAGATTGAGGATTGGGTATTGAGGACTGATGAATGAGGATTGAGGATTGAGGATTGCGGATTGAGGATTGAGGATTGAAGACTGAGTATTGAGGATTGAAGATTGAGGATTGAGGAGTGAGTATTGAAGATTGAGGATTTGGGACTGAGGATTGAAGATTGAGGATTGAGGATTGAGGATTAAGGATTGAGGATTGAGTACTGAGGTCTGAAGATTGAGGATTGAGGATTGAGTATTGAGGAATGTGGATTGAGGATTGAGGATTGAAGATTGAGGATTGGGTATTGAGGATCGAAGAATGAGGATTGAGGATTGAGGATTGAGGATTGAGGATTGAGGTTTGAAGACTGAGTATTGAGGATTGAAGGTTGAGGATTGAGGAGTGAGTATTGAAGATTGAGGATTTGGGACTGAGGATTGAAGATTGAGGATTGAGGATTGAGGATTGAGGATTGAGGATTGAGGATTGAGGATTGAAGATTGAGGATTGGGTATTGAGGATTGAAGAATGAGGATTGAGGATTGAGGATTGAGGATTGAGGATTGAGGATTGAGGATTGAGGATTGAAGATTGAGGATTGGGTATTGAGGATTGAAGAATGAGGATTGAGTATTCAGTATTGAGGATTGAGGATTGAAGATTGAGTGTTGAGGAGTGAGTATTGAAGATTGAGGATTTTGGACTGAGGATTGAAGATTGAGGATTGAGGATTGAGGATTGAGGATTGAGGATTGAGGATTGAGGATTGAAGATTGAGCATTGGGTATTGAGGATTGAAGAATGAGGATTGAGGATTGAGGATTGAGGATTGAGTATTGAAGATTGAGTATTCAGGATTGAAGATTGACGATTGAGGATTGAGGATTGAGGATTGAAGATTGAGGATTCGGTATTGAGGATTGAAGAATGAGGATTGAGGATTGAGGATTGCGGATAGAAGATTGAGGATTGGGTATTGCGGATTCAACATTGAGGATTGAGGATTGAGGATTGAGGATTGAGGATTGAGGATTGAGGATTGAGAATTGAGGATTGAGGATTCAGGATTGAAGATTGAGGATTGGGTATTGAGGATTGAAGAATGAGGATTGAGGATTGAGGATTGCGGATTGAGGATTGAGGATTGAAGACTGAGTATTGAGGATTGAAGATTGAGGATTGAGGATTGAAGATTGAGGATTGCGTATTGAGGATAGAACATTGAGGATTGAGGATTGAGTATTGAGGATTGAGGATTGAGGATTGAAGATTGAATATTGATGATTGAAGATTGATGATCGAGGATTGAGTGTTGTGGATTGAGGACGAGGACTGAGGGTAGAGTATTGATGTTTAAGGTCTGAGGATTGAGGATTGAGGATTGAGAATTGAGGATTGAGGATTTAGGATTGAAGATTGAGGATTGGGTATTGATGATTGAAGAATGAGGATTGAGGATTGAGGATTGAAGGTTGCGGATTGAGGATTGAAGACTGAGTATTGAGGATTGAAGATTGAGGATTGAGGAGTGAGTATTGAAGATTGAGGATTTGGGACTGAGGATTGAAGATTGAGGATTGAGGATTGAGGATTGAGGATTGAGGATTGAGGATTGAGGATTGAAGATTGAGGATTGGGTATTGAGGATTGAAGAATGAGGATTGAGAATTGAGGATTGAGGATTGAGTATTGAAGATTGAGTATTCAGGATTGAAGACTGACGATTGAGGATTGAGGATTGAGGATTGAGGATTCGGTATTGAGGATTGAAGAATGAGGATTGAGGAGTGAGGACTGAGGATTCAGGATTGCAGATTGAGTATTGAAGATTGAAGATTGAGGACTGAGGATTGAGGATTGAGGATTGACGAATGAGGATTGAGGATTGAGGATTAAGTATTGAGGATTGAGGATTGAGGATTGAAGATTGAATATTGATGATTGAAGATTGAGGATCGAGGATTGAGCGTTGTGGATTGAGGACGAGGACTGAGGGTTGAGTATTTATGTTTGAGGTCTGAGGATTGAGGAATGAGGATTGAGAATTGAGGGTTGAGGATTGAGGATTGAAGATTGAGGATTGGGTGTTGAGGATTGAGGATTGAGGATTGCGGATAGAAGGTTGAGGATTGGGTATTGCGGATTGAACATTGAGGATTAAGGATTGAGGATTGAGGATTGAGGATTGAGGATTGAGAATTGAGGATTGAGGATCGAGGATTGAAGATAGAGGATTGGGTATTGAGGATTGAAGAATGAGGATTGAGGATTGAGGATTGCGGATTGAGGATTGAGGATTGAAGACTGAGTATTGAGGATTGAAGATTGAGGATTGGGGAGTGAGTATTGAAGTTTGAGGATTTGGAACTGAGGATTGAAGATTGAGGATTGAGGATTGAGGATTGAGGATTGAGGATTGACGATTGAGGATTGAAGATTGAGGATTGGGTATTGAGGATTGAAGAATGAGGATTGAGGATTGAGGATTGTGGATTGAGTATTGAAGATTGAGTATTCAGGATTGAAGATTGACGATTGAGTATTGATGATTGAGGATTGAGGGTAGAGGATTGATGATTGAGGATTGAAGTTTGAGTATTGAGGATTGAAGATTGAGGATTGAGGATTGAGGATTGAGGTTTGAGGATTGAAGATTGAGGATTGAGGATTGAGGATTGAGGATTGAGGATTGAAGATTGAGGATTGGGTACTGAGGATTGAAGAATGAGGATTGAGTATTGAGTATTGAGGATTGAGTATTGACGATTGAGTATTGAGGATTGAAGGTTGACGATTGAGGATTGAGGATTGAGGATTGAGGATTGAGGATTGAGGATTGAGGATTGAAGATTGAGTATTGAGTGTTGAAGATTGAGGATTGAGGAATGAGGATTGAGGATTGAGGATTGAAGATTGCGTACTGAGGATTGAAGATTAAGATTGAGGATTGAGGATTGAGGATTGAGGATTGAGGATTGAGGATTGAAGATTGAGGATTGGGTATTGAGGATTGAAGAATGAGGATTGAGGATTGAGGATTGCGGATTGAGGATTGAGGATTGAAGACTGAGTATTGAGGATTGAAGATTGAGGATTGTGGAGTGAGTATTGAATATTGAGGATTTGGGACTGAGGATTGAAGATTGATTATTGAGGATTGAGGATTGAGGATTGAAGATTGAGGATTGAGGATTGAAGATTGAGGATTGGGTATTGAGGATTGAAGAATGAGGATTGAGGATTGAGGATTGAGGATTGAGTGTTGAAGATTGAGTATTCAGGATTGAAGATTGACGATTGAGGATTGAGAATTGAGGATTGAGGGTTGAGGATTCATGATTGAGGATTGCGTATTGAGGATAGAACATTGAGGATTGAGGATTGAGTATTGAGGATTGAGGATTGAGGATTGAAGATTGAATATTGATGATTGAAGATTGAGGATCGAGGATGGAGTGTTGTGGATTGAGGACGAGGGCTGAGGGTAGATTATTGATGTTTAAGGTCGGAGGATTGAGGACTGAGGATTGAGAATTGAGGATTGAGGATTGAGGATTGAAGATTGAGGATTGGGTGTTGAGGATTGAAGAATGAGGATTGAGGATTGAGGATTGAGTATTGAGGATTGAAGATTGAGTGTTGAGGATTGAAGATTGAGGATTGAGGATTGAGGATTGAGGATTGAGGATTGCGGATAGAAGATTGAGGATTGGGTATTGCGGATTGAACATTGAGGATTGAGGATTGAGGATTGAGGATTGACGGTTGAGGACTGAAGATTGAATATTGATGATTGAATGTTGAGGATTGAGGATTGATGGTTGTGGATTGAGGACGAGGACTGAGGATTGACTATTGCTGTTTGAGGTCTGAGGATTGAGGATTGAGGATTGAGAATTGGGGATTGAGGATTGAGGATTGAAGATTGAGGTTTGGGTATTGAGGATTGAAGAATGTGGATTGAGGATTGAGGACTGAGGATTGAGGATTGAAGACTGAGTGTTGAGGGTTGATTGATGAGAATTGATGTTTGTGGATAGAGATTTGAAGATTGCAGATTGAGTATTGAGTATTGAAATCTGTGACTTGATGATATTCTCTTGAGGGTTGAGGATTGACAACTGATTGTTCAGGACTGAGGGCTGAATGTTAAGGATTCAGGATTGTGGTTTGAGGACCGAGGATTGAGGATTGAGGATTGAGGATTGAGAATTGAAGATTGAGGATTGAGTATTGGGGGTTGTGGATTGACGACGAGGACTGACGGCTGAGTAATGATGTTTGAGGTCTGAGGATTGAGGGTTGAGGGTTGAGAATTGAGGATTGAGGATTGAAGATTGAGTATTGGGTATTGAGGATTGAAGAATGAGGATTGAGTATTGAGTATTGAGGATTGAGGATTGAAGATTGAGTATTGAGGATTGAAGATTGACGATTGAGGATTGAGGATTGAGGATTGAGGATTGAGGATTGAGGATTGGGGATTGATGATTGAGTATTGAGGATTGAAGATTGAGGATTGAGGATTGAGGGTTGAGGATTGAGGATTGAGAATTGAAGATTGAGAATTGAGTATTGGGGGTTGTGGATTGAGGACGAGGACTGACGGTTGAGTAATGATGTTTGAGGTCTGAGGATTGAGGAATGAGGATTGAGAATTGAGGATTGAGGATTGAGGATTGAAGATTGAGGATTGGGTGTTGAGGATTGAAGAATGACGATTGAGTATTGAGGATTGAGGATTTAGGGTTGTGGATTGAGGACGAGGACTGAGGGTTGAGTATTGATGTTTGAAGTACGAGGATTCAGGATTGAGGATTGAGAATTGAGGATTGAGGATTGAGGATTGAAGATTGAGGATTCGGTATTGAGGATTGAAGAATGAGGATTGAGGATTGAGGATTGAGGATTGAAGATTGAATATTGATGATTGAAAATTGAGGATCGAGGATTGAGCGTTGTGGATTGAGGACGAGGACTGAGGGTTGAGTATTGATGTTTGAGGTCTGAGGATTGAGGAATGAGGATTAAGAATTGAGGGTTGAGGATTGAGGATTGGAGATTGAGGATTGGGTGTTGAGGATTGAAGAATGAGGATTGAGGATTGAGGATTGAGGATTGAGGATTGAAGATTGCGTACTGAGGATTGAAGATTAAGATTGAGGATTGAGGATTGAGGATTGCGGATTGGGGATTGAGGATTGAAGATTGAGGATTGCGTATTGAGGATAGAACATTGAGGATTGAGGATTGAGTATTGAGGATTGAGGATTGAGGATTGAAGATTGAATATTGATGATTGAAGGTTGAGGATCGAGGATTGAGTGTTGTGGATTGAGGACGAGGACTGAGGGCAGAGTATTGATGTTTAAGGTCTGAGGATTGAGGATTGAGGATTGAGAATTGAGGATTGAGGATTGAGGATTGAAGATTGAGGATTGGGTGTTGAGGATTGAAGAATGAGGATTGAGGATTGAGGATTGAGTATTGAGAATTGAAGGTTGAGTATAGAGGATTGAAGATTGAGGATTGAGGATTGAGGATTGAGGATTGAGGATTGAGGATTGCGGATAGAAGATTGAGGATTGGGTATTGCGGATTGAACATTGAGGATTGAGGGTTGAGGATTGAGGATTGAGGATTGAGGACTGAAGATTGAATATTGATGATTGAAGATTGAGGATTGAGGATTGCTGGTTGTGGATTGAGGACGAGGACTGAGGGTTGACTATTGCTGTTTTAGGTCTGAGGATTGAGGATTGAGGATTGAGAATTGAGGATTGAGGATTGAGGATTGAGGATTGAGGATTGGGGATTGAGGATTGAGAATTGAGGATTGAGGATTGAGGATTGAAGATTGAGGATTGGGTATTGAGGATTGAAGAATGAGGATTGAGGATTGAGGATTGCGGATTGAGGATTGAGGATTGAGGATTGAGAATTGAGGATTGAGGATTCAGGATTGAAGATTGAGGATTGGGTATTGAGGATTGAAGAATGAGGATTGAGGATTGAGGATTGAGAATTGAGGATTGAGGATTGAGGATTGAAGATTGAGGATTGGGTATTGATGATTGAAGAATGAGGATTGAGGATTGAGGATTGAAGGTTGCGGATTGAGGATTGAAGACTGAGTATTGAGGATTGAAGATTGAGGATTGAGGAGTGAGTATTGAAGATTGAGGATTTGGGACTGAGGATTGAAGATTGAGGATTGAGGATTGAGGATTGAGGATTGAGAATTGAGGATTGAGGATTGAGGATTGAGGATTGAGGATTGAGGATTGAGGATTGAGAATTGAGGATTGAGGATTGAGGATTGAGGATTGAAGATTGAGGATTGGGTATTGAGGATTGAAGAATGAGGATTGAGGATTGAGGATTGCGGATTGAGGATTGAGGATTGAAGACTGAGTATTGAGGATTGAAGATTGAGGATTGTGGAGTGAGTATTGAATATTGAGGATTTGGGACTGAGGATTGAAGATTGATTATTGAGGATTGAGGATTGAGGATTGAAGATTGAGGATTGGGTATTGAGGATTAAAAGAATGAGGATTGAGGATTGAGGATTGAGGATTGAGTGTTGAAGATTGAGTATTCAGGATTGAAGATTGACGATTGAGGATTGAGGATTGAGGATTGAGGGTTGAGGATTGATGATTGAGGATTGCGTATTGAGGATAGAACATTGAGGATTGAGGATTGAGTATTGAGGATTGAGGATTGAGGATTGAAGATTGAATATTGATGATTGAAGATTGAGGATCGAGGATTGAGTGTTGTCGATTGAGGACGAGGACTGAGGGTAGAGTATTGATGTTTATGGTCGGAGGATTGAGGACTGAGGATTGAGAATTGAGGATTGAGGATTGAGGATTGAAGATTGAGGATTGGGTGTTGAGTATTGAAGAATGAGGATTGAGGATTGAGGATTGAGTATTGAGGATTGAAGATTGAGTGTTGAGGATTGAAGATTAAGGATTGAGGATTGAGGATTGAGGATTGAGGATTGAGGATAGAAGATTGAGGATTGGGTATTGCGGATTGAACATTGAGGATTGAGGATTGAGGATTGAGGATTGACGGTTGAGGACTGAATATTGAATATTGATGATTGAATATTGAGGATTGAGGATTGATGGTTGTGGATTGAGGACGAGGACTGAGGGTTGACTATTGCTGTTTGAGGTCTGAGGATTGAGGATTGAGGATTGAGAATTGGGGATTGAGGATTGAGGATTGAAGATTGAGGTTTGGGTATTGAGGATTGAAGAATGTGGATTGAGGATTGAGGACTGAGGATTGAGGATTGAAGACTGAGTGTTGAGGGTTGAGTGATGAGGATTGATGTTTGTGGATAGAGATTTGAAGATTGCAGATTGAGTATTGAGTATTGAAAACTGTGAATTGATGATATTCTCTTGAGGGTTGAGGATTGACAACTGATTGTTCAGGACTGAGGGCTGAAGGTTGAGGATTCAGGATTGTGGTTTGAGGACCGAGGATTGAGGATTGAGGATTGAGGATTGAGAATTGAAGATTGAGGATTGAGTATTGGGGGTTGTGGATTGAGGACGAGGACTGACGGTTGAGTAATGATGTTTGAGGTCTGAGGATTGAGGGTTGAGGATTGAGGATTGAGGAGTGAGTATTGAAGATTGAGGATTTGGGACTGAGGATTGAAGATTGAGGATTGAGGATTGAGGATTGAGGATTGAGGATTGAGGATTGAGGATTGAAGATGGAGGATTGGGTATTGAGGATTGAAGAATGAGGATTGAGGATTGAGGATTGAGGATTGAGGATTGAGGATTGAAGACTGAGTATTGAGGATTGAAGATTGAGGATTGGGTATTGGGGATTGAAGAATGAAGATTGAGGATTGAGGATTGAGGATTGAGGATTGAAGATTGAGTATTGAGGATTGAAGATTGACGATTGAGAATTGAGGATTGAGGTCTGAGGATTGCGGATTGAGGATTGAGGATTGAGGATTGAGGATTGAGGATTGAGTATTGCGGATAGAAGATTGAGGATTGGCTATTGCGGATTGAAGATTGACGATTGAGGATTGAGGATTGAGGATTGAGGATTGACGATTGATGATTGAGGATTGAAGTTTGAGTATTGAGGATTGAAGATTGAGGATTGAGGATTGAGGATTGAGGTTTGATGATTGAAGATTGAGGATTGAGGATTGAGGATTGAGGATTGAGGATTGAAGATTGAGGATTGGGTATTGAGGATTGAAGAATGAGGATTGAGTATTGAGTATTGAGGATTGAGTATTGACGATTGAGTATTGGGGATTGAAGATTGACTATTGAGGATTGAGGATTGAGGATTGAGGATTGAGGATTGAGGATTGAGGATTGAAGATTGAGTATTGAGTATTGAAGATTGCGGATTGAGGAATGAGGATTGAGGATTGAGGATTTAAGATTGCGTACTGAGGATTGAAGAATAAGATTGAGGATTGAGGATTGAGGATTGAGGATTGAGGATTGAGGATTGAGGGTTGCGTATTGAGGATAGAACATTGAGGATTGAGGATTGAGTATTGAGGATTGAGGATTGAGGATTGAAGATGGAGGATTGGGTATTGAGGATTGAAGAATGAGGATTGAGTATTGAAGATTGAGTATTCAGGATTGAAGATTGACGATTGAGGAGTGAGTATTGAAGATTGAGTATTTGGGACATAGGATTGAAGATTGAGGATTGAGGATTGAGGATTGTGGATTGAGGATTGAGGATTGAGGATTGAAGATTGAGGATTGAGGATTGAGGATTGAGGATTGAGGATTGAGGATTGCGGATAGATGATTGAGGATTGGGTATTGCGGATTGAACATTGAGGATTGAAGATTGAGGATTGGGTACTGAGGATTGAAGAATGAGGATTGAGTATTGAGTATTGAGGATTGAGTATTGACGATTGAGTATTGAGGATTGAAGATTGACGATTGAGGATTGAGGATTGAGGATTGAAGATTGAGTATTGAGGATTGAAGATTGAGGATTGAGGAATGAGGATTGATGATTGAGGATTGAAGTTTGAGTATTGAGGATTGAAGATTGAGGATTGAGGATTGAGGATTGAGGTTTGAGGATTGAAGATTGAGGATTGAGGATTGAGGATTGAGGATTGAGGATTGAAGATTGAGGATTGGGTATTGAGGATTGAAGAATGAGGATTGAGTATTGAGTATTGAGGATTGAGTATTGACGATTGAGTATTGAGGATTGAAGATTGACGATTGAGGATTGAGGATTGAGGATTGATGATTGAGGATTGAAGTTTGAGTATTGAGGATTGAAGATTGAGGATTGAGGATTGAGGATTGAGGATTGAGGTTTGAGGATTGAAGTTTGAGGATTGAGGATTGAGGATTGAGGATTGAGGATTGAAGATTGAGGATTGGGTATTGAGGATTGAAGAATGAGGATTGAGTATTGAGTATTGAGGATTGAGTATTGACGATTGAGTATTGAGGATTGAAGATTGACGATTGAGGATTGAGGATTGAGGATTGAGGATTGAGAATTGAGGATTGAGGATTGAGGATTGAAGATTGAGTATTGAGTATTGAAGATTGAGGACTGAGGAATGAGGATTGAGGGTTGAGCATTGAAGATTGCGTACTGAGGATTGAAGATTAAGATTGAGGATTGAGGATTGAGGATTGAGGATTGGGAATTGCGGATTGAACATTGAGGATTGAGGGTTGAAGATTAAGATTGAGGATTGAGGATTGAGGATTGAGGACTGAGTATTGAGGATTGAAGATTGAGTATTGAGGATTGAAGATTGAGGATTGAGGATTGAGCATTGAGGATTGAGGATTGAGGATTGAGGATTGAAGGTGGAGGATTGGGTATTGAGGATTGAAGAATTAGGATTGAGGATTGAGGATTGAGGATTGAGGATTGAGGATTGAAGACTGAGTATTGAGGATTGAAGATTGAGGATTGGGTATTGAGGATTGAAGAATGAGGATTGAGGATTGAGGATTGAGGATTGAGGATTGAAGATTGAGTATTGAGGATTGAAGATTGACGATTGAGGATTGAGGATTGAGGTCTGAGGATTGAGGATTGAGGATTGAGGATTGAGGATTGAGGATTGAGGATTGAGGATTGCGGATAGAAGATTGAGGATTGTGTATTGCGGATCGAACATTGAGGATTGAGGATTGAGGATTGAGGATTGAGGATTGAGAATTGAGGATTGAGGATTGAGGATTGAAGATTGAGGATTGGGTATTGAGGATTGAAGAATGAGGATTGAGGATTGAGGATTGCGGATTGAGGATTGAGGATTGAAGACTGAGTATTGAGGATTGTGTATTGCGGATTGAACATTGAGGATTGAGGATTGAGGATTGAGGATTGACGATTGAGGATTGAGAATTGAGGATTGAGGATTGAGGATTGAAGATTGAGGATTGAGTATTGACGATTGAGGATTGACGATTGAAGATTGAATATTGATGATAGAAGATTGAGGATCGAGGATTGAGTGTTGTGGATTGAGGACGAGGACTGAGGGTAGAGTATTGATGTTTAAGGTCTGAGGATTGAGGATTGAGGATTGAGAATTGAGGATTGAGGGTTGAGGATTGAAGATTGAGGATTGGGTGTTGAGGATTGAAGAATGAGGATTGAGGATTGAGGATTGAGTATTGAGGATTGAAGATTGAGTATTGAGGATTGAAGATTGAGGATTGAGGATTGAGGATTGAGGATTGAGGATTGAGGATTGCGGATAGAAGATTGAGGATTGGGTATTGCGGATTGAACATTGAGGATTGAGGGTTGAGGATTGAGGATTGAGGATTGAGGACTGAAATTGAATATTGATGATTGAAGATTGAGGCTTGAGGATTGAGGATTGAGGATTGAAGATGGAGGATTGGGTATTGAGGATTGAAGAATGAGGATTGAGTATTGAAGATTGAGTATTCAGGATTGAAGATTGACGATTGAGGAGTGAGTATTGAAGATTGAGTATTTGGGACATAGGATTGAAGATTGAGGATTGAGGATTGAGGATTGTGGATTGAGGATTGAGGATTGAGGATTGAAGATTGAGGATTGGGTATTGAGGATTGAAGAGTGAGGATTGAGGATTGAGGATTGAGGATTGAGTATTGAAGATTGATTATTCAGGATTGAAGATTGACGATTGAGGATTGAGGATTGAGGATTGAGGAATGAGGATTGATGATTGAGGATTGAAGTTTGAGTATTGAGGATTGAAGATTGAGGATTGAGGATTGAGGATTGAGGTTTGAGCATTGAAGATTGAGGATTGAGGATTGAGGATTGAGGATTGAGGATTGAAGATTGAGGGTTGGGTATTGAGGATTGAAGAATGAGGATTGAGTATTGAGTATTGAGGATTGAGTATTGACGATTGAGTATTGAGGATTGAAGATTGACGATTGAGGATTGAGGATTGAGGATTGATGATTGTGGATTGAAGTTTGAGTATTGAGGATTGAAGATTGAGGATTGAGGATTGAGGATTGAGGTTTGAGGATTGAAGATTGAGGATTGAGGATTGAGGATTGAGGATTGAGGATTGAAGATTGAGGATTGGGTATTGAGGATTGAAGAATGAGGATTGAGTACTGAGTATTGAGGATTGAGTATTGACGATTGAGTATTGAGGATTGAAGATTGACGATTGAGGATTGAGGATTGAGGATTGAGGATTGAGGATTGAGGATTGAAGATTGAGGATTGGGTATTGAGGATTGAAGAATGAGGATTGAGGATTGAGGATTGAGGATTGAGTATTGAAGATTGAGTATTCAGGATTGAAGATTGACGATTGAGGATTGAGGATTGAGGATTGAGGAATGAGGATTGATGATTGAGGATTGAAGTTTGAGTATTGAGGATTGAAGATTGAGGATTGAGGATTGAGGATTGAGGTTTGAGGATTGAAGATTGAGGATTGAGGATTGAGGATTGAGGATTGATGATTGAAGATTGAGGATTGGGTATTGAGGATTGAAGAATGAGGATTGAGTATTGAGTATTGAGGATTGAGTATTGACGATTGAGTATTGAGGATTGAAGATTGACAATTGAGGATTGAGGATTGAGGATTGATGATTGAGGATTGAAGTTTGAGTATTGAGGATTGAAGATTGAGGATTGAGGATTGAGGATTGAGGTTTGAGGATTGAAGTTTGAGGATTGAGGATTGAGGATTGAGGATTGAGGATTGAAGATTGAGGATTGGGTATTGAGGATTGAAGAATGAGGATTGAGTATTGAGTATTGAGGATTGAGTATTGACGATTGAGTATTGAGGATTGAAGATTGACGCTTGAGGATTGAGGATTGAGGATTGAGGATTGAGGATTGAGGATTGAAGATTGAGTATTGAGTATTGAAGATTGAGGACTGAGGAATGAGGATTGAGGGTTGAGCATTGAAGATTGCGTACTGAGGATTGAAGATTAAGATTGAGGATTGAGGATTGAGGATTGAGGATTGGGAATTGCGGATTGAACATTGAGGATTGAGGGTTGAAGATTAAGATTGAGGATTGAGGATTGAGGATTGAGGACTGAGTATTGAGGATTGAAGATTGAGTATTGAGGATTGAAGATTGAGGATTGAGGATTGAGCATTGAGGATTGAGGATTGAGGATTGAGGATTGAAGGTGGAGGATTGGGTATTGAGGATTGAAGAATTAGGATTGAGGATTGAGGATTGAGGATTGAGGATTGAGGATTGAAGACTGAGTATTGAGGATTGAAGATTGAGGATTGGGTATTGAGGATTGAAGAATGAGGATTGAGGATTGAGGATTGAGGATTGAGGATTGAAGATTGAGTATTGAGGATTGAAGATTGACGATTGAGGATTGAGGATTGAGGTCTGAGGATTGAGGATTGAGGATTGAGGATTGAGGATTGAGGATTGAGGATTGAGGATTGCGGATAGAAGATTGAGGATTGTGTATTGCGGATCGAACATTGAGGATTGAGGATTGAGGATTGAGGATTGAGGATTGAGAATTGAGGATTGAGGATTGAGGATTGAAGATTGAGGATTGGGTATTGAGGATTGAAGAATGAGGATTGAGGATTGAGGATTGCGGATTGAGGATTGAGGATTGAAGACTGAGTATTGAGGATTGTGTATTGCGGATTGAACATTGAGGATTGAGGATTGAGGATTGAGGATTGACGATTGAGGATTGAGAATTGAGGATTGAGGATTGAGGATTGAAGATTGAGGATTGAGTATTGACGATTGAGGATTGACGATTGAAGATTGAATATTGATGATAGAAGATTGAGGATCGAGGATTGAGTGTTGTGGATTGAGGACGAGGACTGAGGGTAGAGTATTGATGTTTAAGGTCTGAGGATTGAGGATTGAGGATTGAGAATTGAGGATTGAGGGTTGAGGATTGAAGATTGAGGATTGGGTGTTGAGGATTGAAGAATGAGGATTGAGGATTGAGGATTGAGTATTGAGGATTGAAGATTGAGTATTGAGGATTGAAGATTGAGGATTGAGGATTGAGGATTGAGGATTGAGGATTGAGGATTGAGGATTGCGGATAGAAGATTGGGGATTGGGTATTGCGGATTGAACATTGAGGATTGAGGGTTGAGGATTGAGGATTGAGGATTGAGGACTGAAATTGAATATTGATGATTGAAGATTGAGGATTGAGGATTGAGGATTGAGGATTGAAGATGGAGGATTGGGTATTGAGGATTGAAGAATGAGGATTGAGTATTGAAGATTGAGTATTCAGGATTGAAGATTGACGATTGAGGAGTGAGTATTGAAGATTGAGTATTTGGGACATAGGATTGAAGATTGAGGATTGAGGATTGAGGATTGTGGATTGAGGATTGAGGATTGAGGATTGAAGATTGAGGATTGGGTATTGAGGATTGAAGAGTGAGGATTGAGGATTGAGGATTGAGGATTGAGTATTGAAGATTGATTATTCAGGATTGAAGATTGACGATTGAGGATTGAGGATTGATGATTGAGGAATGAGGATTGATGATTGAGGATTGAAGTTTGAGTATTGAGGATTGAAGATTGAGGATTGAGGATTGAGGATTGAGGTTTGAGGATTGAAGATTGAGGATTGAGGATTGAGGATTGAGGATTGAGGATTGAAGATTGAGGATTGGGTATTGAGGATTGAAGAATGAGGATTGAGTATTGAGTATTGAGGATTGAGTATTGACGATTGAGTATTGAGGATTGAAGATTGACGATTGAGGATTGAGGATTGAGGATTGATGATTGTGGATTGAAGTTTGAGTATTGAGGATTGAAGATTGAGGATTGAGGATTGAGGATTGAGGTTTGAGGATTGAAGATTGAGGATTGAGGATTGAGGATTGAGGATTGAGGATTGAAGATTGAGGATTGGGTATTGAGGATTGAAGAATGAGGGTTGAGTACTGAGTATTGAGGATTGAGTATTGACGATTGAGTATTGAGGATTGAAGATTGACGATTGAGGATTGAGGATGGAGGATTGAGGATTGAGGATTGAGGATTGAAGATTGAGGATTGGGTATTGAGGATTGAAGAATGAGGATTGAGGATTGAGGATTGAGGATTGAGTATTGAAGATTGAGTATTCAGGATTGAAGATTGACGATTGAGGATTGAGGATTGAGGATTGAGGAATGAGGATTGATGATTGAGGATTGAAGTTTGAGTATTGAGGATTGAAGATTGAGGATTGAGGATTGAGGATTGAGGTTTGAGGATTGAAGATTGAGGATTGAGGATTGAGGATTGAGGATTGAGGATTGAAGATTGAGGATTGGGTATTGAGGATTGAAGAATGAGGATTGAGTATTGAGTATTGAGGATTGAGTATTGACGATTCAGTATTGAGGATTGAAGATTGACGATTGAGGATTGAGGATTGAGGATTGATGATTGAGGATTGAAGTTTGAGTATTGAGGATTGAAGATTGAGGATTGAGGATTGAGGATTGAGGTTTGAGGATTGAAGTTTGAGGATTGAGGATTGAGGATTGAGGATTGAGGATTGAAGATTGAGGATTGGGTATTGAGGATTGAAGAATGAGGATTGAGTATTGAGTATTGAGGATTGAGTATTGACGATTGAGTATTGAGGATTGAAGATTGACGATTGAGGATTGAGGATTGAGGATTGAGGATTGAGGATTGAGGATTGAGGATTGAGGATTGAAGATTGAGTATTGAGTATTGAAGATTGAGGACTGAGGAATGAGGATTGAGGGTTGAGCATTGAAGATTGCGTACTGAGGATTGAAGATTAAGATTGAGGATTGAGGATTGAGGATTGAGGATTGGGAATTGCGGATTGAACATTGAGGATTGAGGGTTGAAGATTAAGATTGAGGATTGAGGATTGAGGATTGAGGACTGAGTATTGAGGATTGAAGATTGAGTATTGAGGATTGAAGATTGAGGATTGAGGATTGAGCATTGAGGATTGAGGATTGAGGATTGAGGATTGAAGGTGGAGGATTGGGTATTGAGGATTGAAGAATTAGGATTGAGGATTGAGGATTGAGGATTGAGGATTGAGGATTGAAGACTGAGTATTGAGGATTGAAGATTGAGGATTGGGTATTGAGGATTGAAGAATGAGGATTGAGGATTGAGGATTGAGGATTGAGGATTGAAGATTGAGTATTGAGGATTGAAGATTGACGATTGAGGATTGAGGTCTGAGGATTGAGGATAGAGGATTGAGGATTGAGGATTGAGGATTGAGGATTGAGGATTGCGGATAGAAGATTGAGGATTGTGTATTGCGGATCGAACATTGAGGATTGAGGATTGAGGATTGAGGATTGAGGATTGAGAATTGAGGATTGAGGATTGAGGATTGAAGATTGAGGATTGGGTATTGAGGATTGAAGAATGAGGATTGAGGATTGAGGATTGCGGATTGAGGATTGAGGATTGAAGACTGAGTATTGAGGATTGTGTATTGCGGATTGAACATTGAGGATTGAGGATTGAGGATTGAGGATTGACGATTGAGGATTGAGAATTGAGGATTGAGGATTGAGGATTGAAGATTGAGGATTGAGTATTGACGATTGAGGATTGACGATTGAAGATTGAATATTGATGATAGAAGATTGAGGATCGAGGATTGAGTGTTGTGGATTGAGGACGAGGACTGAGGGTAGAGTATTGATGTTTAAGGTCTGAGGATTGAGGATTGAGGATTGAGAATTGAGGATTGAGGGTTGAGGATTGAAGATTGAGGATTGGGTGTTGAGGATTGAAGAATGAGGATTGAGGATTGAGGATTGAGTATTGAGGATTGAAGATTGAGTATTGAGGATTGAAGATTGAGGATTGAGGATTGAGGATTGAGGATTGAGGATTGAGGATTGCGGATAGAAGATTGAGGATTGGGTATTGCGGATTGAACATTGAGGATTGAGGGTTGAGGATTGAGGATTGAGGATTGAGGACTGAAATTGAATATTGATGATTGAAGATTGAGGATTGAGGATTGAGGATTGAGGATTGAGGATTGAGGATTGAGGATTGAACATTGAGGATTGGGTATTGAGGATTGAAGAATGAGGATTGAGGATTGAGGATTGAAGATTGCGTACTGAGGATTGAAGATTAAGATTGAGGATTTAGGATTGAGGATTGAGGATTGAGGATTGAGGATTGAAGATTGAGGATTGCTTATTGGGGATAGAACATTGAGGATTGAGGATTGAGGATTGAGGATTGAAGATTGAATATTGATGATTGAAGATTGAGGGTTGAGGATTGAGTGTTGTGGATTGAGGACGAGGACTGAGGGTAGAGTATTGATGTTTATGGTCTGAGGATTGAGGATTGAGGATTGAGAATTGAGGATTGGGGATTGAGGATTGAAGATTGAGGATTGGGTGTTGAGGATTGAAGAATGAGGATTGAGGATTGAGGATTGAGTGTTGAGGATTGAAGGTTGAGTATTGAGGATTGAAGATTGAGGATTGAGGATTGAGGATTGAGGATTGAGGATTGCGGATAGAAGATTGAGGATTGGGTATTGCGGATTGAACATTGAGGATTGAGGGTTGAGGATTGAGGATTGAGGATTGGGGACTGAAGAATGAATATTGATGATTGAAGATTGAGGATTGAGGATTGATGGTTGTGGATTGAGGACGAGGACTGAGGGTTGACTATCGCTGTTTGAGGTCTGAGGATTGAGGATTGAGGATTGAGAATTGAGGATTGAGGATTGAGGATTGAGGATTGAGGATTGAGGATTGAGGATTGAGAATTGAGGATTGAGGATTGAGGATTGAGGATTGAAGATTGAGGATTGGGTATTGAGGATTGAAGAATGAGGATTGAGGATTGAGGATTGCGGATTGAGGATTGAGGATTGAAGACTGAGTATTGAGAATTGAAGATTGAGGATTGTGGAGTGAGTATTGAATATTGAGGATTTGGGACTGAGGATTGAAGATTGACTATTGAGGATTGAGGATTGAGGATTGAAGATTGAGGATTGAGGATTGAAGATTGAGGATTGGGTATTGAGGATTGAAGAATGAGGATTGAGGATTGAGGATTGAGGATTGAGTGTTGAAGATTGAGTATTCAGGATTGAAGATTGACGATTGAGGATTGAGAATTGAGGATTGAGGGTTGAGGATTGATGATTGAGGATTGCGTATTGAGGATAGAACATTGAGGATTGAGGATTGAGTATTGAGGATTGAGGATTGAGGATTGAAGATTGAATATTGATGATTGAAGATTGAGGATCGAGGATTGAGTGTTGTGGATTGAGGACAAGGACTGAGGGTAGAGTATTGATGTTTAAGGTCGGAGGATTGAGGACTGAGGATTGAGAATTGAGGATTGAGGATTGAGGATTGAAGATTGAGGGTTGGGTATTGAGGATTGAAGAATGAGGATTGAGTATTGAGTATTGAGGATTGAGTATTGACGATTGAGTATTGAGGATTGAAGATTGACGATTGAGGATTGAGGATTGAGGATTGATGATTGTGGATTGAAGTTTGAGTATTGAGGATTGAAGATTGAGGATTGAGGATTGAGGATTGAGGTTTGAGGATTGAAGATTGAGGATTGAGGATTGAGGATTGAGGATTGAGGATTGAAGATTGAGGATTGGGTATTGAGGATTGAAGAATGAGGATTGAGTACTGAGTATTGAGGATTGAGTATTGACGATTGAGTATTGAGGATTGAAGATTGACGATTGAGGATTGAGGATTGAGGATTGAGGATTGAGGATTGAGGATTGAAGATTGAGGATTGGGTATTGAGGATTGAAGAATGAGGATTGAGGATTGAGGATTGAGGATTGAGTATTGAAGATTGAGTATTCAGGATTGAAGATTGACGATTGAGGATTGAGGATTGAGGATTGAGGAATGAGGATTGATGATTGAGGATTGAAGTTTGAGTATTGAGGATTGAAGATTGAGGATTGAGGATTGAGGATTGAGGTTTGAGGATTGAAGATTGAGGATTGAGGATTGAGGATTGAGGATTGAGGATTGAAGATTGAGGATTGGGTATTGAGGATTGAAGAATGAGGATTGAGTATTGAGTATTGAGGATTGAGTATTGACGATTGAGTATTGAGGATTGAAGATTGACAATTGAGGATTGAGGATTGAGGATTGATGATTGAGGATTGAAGTTTGAGTATTGAGGATTGAAGATTGAGGATTGAGGATTGAGGATTGAGGTTTGAGGATTGAAGTTTGAGGATTGAGGATTGAGGATTGAGGATTGAGGATTGAAGATTGAGGATTGGGTATTGAGGATTGAAGAATGAGGATTGAGTATTGAGTATTGAGGATTGAGTATTGACGATTGAGTATTGAGGATTGAAGATTGACGCTTGAGGATTGAGGATTGAGGATTGAGGATTGAGGATTGAGGATTGAAGATTGAGTATTGAGTATTGAAGATTGAGGACTGAGGAATGAGGATTGAGGGTTGAGCATTGAAGATTGCGTACTGAGGATTGAAGATTAAGATTGAGGATTGAGGATTGAGGATTGAGGATTGGGAATTGCGGATTGAACATTGAGGATTGAGGGTTGAAGATTAAGATTGAGGATTGAGGATTGAGGATTGAGGACTGAGTATTGAGGATTGAAGATTGAGTATTGAGGATTGAAGATTGAGGATTGAGGATTGAGCATTGAGGATTGAGGATTGAGGATTGAGGATTGAAGGTGGAGGATTGGGTATTGAGGATTGAAGAATTAGGATTGAGGATTGAGGATTGAGGATTGAGGATTGAGGATTGAAGACTGAGTATTGAGGATTGAAGATTGAGGATTGGGTATTGAGGATTGAAGAATGAGGATTGAGGATTGAGGATTGAGGATTGAGGATTGAAGATTGAGTATTGAGGATTGAAGATTGACGATTGAGGATTGAGGATTGAGGTCTGAGGATTGAGGATTGAGGATTGAGGATTGAGGATTGAGGATTGAGGATTGAGGATTGCGGATAGAAGATTGAGGATTGTGTATTGCGGATCGAACATTGAGGATTGAGGATTGAGGATTGAGGATTGAGGATTGAGAATTGAGGATTGAGGATTGAGGATTGAAGATTGAGGATTGGGTATTGAGGATTGAAGAATGAGGATTGAGGATTGAGTATTGCGGATTGAGGATTGAGGATTGAAGACTGAGTATTGAGGATTGTGTATTGCGGATTGAACATTGAGGATTGAGGATTGAGGATTGAGGATTGACGATTGAGGATTGAGAATTGAGGATTGAGGATTGAGGATTGAAGATTGAGGATTGAGTATTGACGATTGAGGATTGACGATTGAAGATTGAATATTGATGATAGAAGATTGAGGATCGAGGATTGAGTGTTGTGGATTGAGGACGAGGACTGAGGGTAGAGTATTGATGTTTAAGGTCTGAGGATTGAGGATTGAGGATTGAGAATTGAGGATTGAGGGTTGAGGATTGAAGATTGAGGATTGGGTGTTGAGGATTGAAGAATGAGGATTGAGGATTGAGGATTGAGTATTGAGGATTGAAGATTGAGTATTGAGGATTGAAGATTGAGGATTGAGGATTGAGGATTGAGGATTGAGGATTGAGGATTGAGGATTGCGGATAGAAGATTGAGGATTGGGTATTGCGGATTGAACATTGAGGATTGAGGGTTGAGGATTGAGGATTGAGGATTGAGGACTGAAATTGAATATTGATGATTGAAGATTGAGGATTGAGGATTGAGGATTGAGGATTGAAGATGGAGGATTGGGTATTGAGGATTGAAGAATGAGGATTGAGTATTGAAGATTGAGTATTCAGGATTGAAGATTGACGATTGAGGAGTGAGTATTGAAGATTGAGTATTTGGGACATAGGATTGAAGATTGAGGATTGAGGATTGAGGATTGTGGATTGAGGATTGAGGATTGAGGATTGAAGATTGAGGATTGGGTATTGAGGATTGAAGAGTGAGGATTGAGGATTGAGGATTGAGGATTGAGTATTGAAGATTGATTATTCAGGATTGAAGATTGACGATTGAGGATTGAGGATTGATGATTGAGGAATGAGGATTGATGATTGAGGATTGAAGTTTGAGTATTGAGGATTGAAGATTGAGGATTGAGGATTGAGGATTGAGGTTTGAGGATTGAAGATTGAGGATTGAGGATTGAGGATTGAGGATTGAGGATTGAAGATTGAGGATTGGGTATTGAGGATTGAAGAATGAGGATTGAGTATTGAGTATTGAGGATTGAGTATTGACGATTGAGTATTGAGGATTGAAGATTGACGATTGAGGATTGAGGATTGAGGATTGATGATTGTGGATTGAAGTTTGAGTATTGAGGATTGAAGATTGAGGATTGAGGATTGAGGATTGAGGTTTGAGGATTGAAGATTGAGGATTGAGGATTGAGGATTGAGGATTGAGGATTGAAGATTGAGGATTGGGTATTGAGGATTGAAGAATGAGGATTGAGTACTGAGTATTGAGGATTGAGTATTGACGATTGAGTATTGAGGATTGAAGATTGACGATTGAGGATTGAGGATGGAGGATTGAGGATTGAGGATTGAGGATTGAAGATTGAGGATTGGGTATTGAGGATTGAAGAATGAGGATTGAGGATTGAGGATTGAGGATTGAGTATTGAAGATTGAGTATTCAGGATTGAAGATTGACGATTGAGGATTGAGGATTGAGGATTGAGGAATGAGGATTGATGATTGAGGATTGAAGTTTGAGTATTGAGGATTGAAGATTGAGGATTGAGGATTGAGGATTGAGGTTTGAGGATTGAAGATTGAGGATTGAGGATTGAGGATTGAGGATTGAGGATTGAAGATTGAGGATTGGGTATTGAGGATTGAAGAATGAGGATTGAGTATTGAGTATTGAGGATTGAGTATTGACGATTCAGTATTGAGGATTGAAGATTGACGATTGAGGATTGAGGATTGAGGATTGATGATTGAGGATTGAAGTTTGAGTATTGAGGATTGAAGTTTGAGGATTGAGGATTGAGGATTGAGGTTTGAGGATTGAAGTTTGAGGATTGAGGATTGAGGATTGAGGATTGAGGATTGAAGATTGAGGATTGGGTATTGAGGATTGAAGAATGAGGATTGAGTATTGAGTATTGAGGATTGAGTATTGACGATTGAGTATTGAGGATTGAAGATTGACGATTGAGGATTGAGGATTGAGGATTGAGGATTGAGGATTGAGGATTGAGGATTGAGGATTGAAGATTGAGTATTGAGTATTGAAGATTGAGGACTGAGGAATGAGGATTGAGGGTTGAGCATTGAAGATTGCGTACTGAGGATTGAAGATTAAGATTGAGGATTGAGGATTGAGGATTGAGGATTGGGAATTGCGGATTGAACATTGAGGATTGAGGGTTGAAGATTAAGATTGAGGATTGAGGATTGAGGATTGAGGACTGAGTATTGAGGATTGAAGATTGAGTATTGAGGATTGAAGATTGAGGATTGAGGATTGAGCATTGAGGATTGAGGATTGAGGATTGAAGGTGGAGGATTGGGTATTGAGGATTGAAGAATTAGGATTGAGGATTGAGGACTGAGGATTGAGGATTGAGGATTGAAGACTGAGTATTGAGGATTGAAGATTGAGGATTGGGTATTGAGGATTGAAGAATGAGGATTGAGGATTGAGGATTGAGGATTGAGGATTGAAGATTGAGTATTGAGGATTGAAGATTGACGATTGAGGATTGAGGTCTGAGGATTGAGGATAGAGGATTGAGGATTGAGGATTGAGGATTGAGGATTGAGGATTGCGGATAGAAGATTGAGGATTGTGTATTGCGGATCGAACATTGAGGATTGAGGATTGAGGATTGAGGATTGAGGATTGAGAATTGTGGATTGAGGATTGAGGATTGAAGATTGAGGATTGGGTATTGAGGATTGAAGAATGAGGATTGAGGATTGAGGATTGCGGATTGAGGATTGAGGATTGAAGACTGAGTATTGAGGATTGTGTATTGCGGATTGAACATTGAGGATTGAGGATTGAGGATTGAGGATTGACGATTGAGGATTGAGAATTGAGGATTGAGGATTGAGGATTGAAGATTGAGGATTGAGTATTGACGATTGAGGATTGACGATTGAAGATTGAATATTGATGATAGAAGATTGAGGATCGAGGATTGAGTGTTGTGGATTGAGGACGAGGACTGAGGGTAGAGTATTGATGTTTAAGGTCTGAGGATTGAGGATTGAGGATTGAGAATTGAGGATTGAGGGTTGAGGATTGAAGATTGAGGATTGGGTGTTGAGGATTGAAGAATGAGGATTGAGGATTGAGGATTGAGTATTGAGGATTGAAGATTGAGTATTGAGGATTGAAGATTGAGGATTGAGGATTGAGGATTGAGGATTGAGGATTGAGGATTGCGGATAGAAGATTGAGGATTGGGTATTGCGGATTGAACATTGAGGATTGAGGGTTGAGGATTGAGGATTGAGGATTGAGGACTGAAATTGAATATTGATGATTGAAGATTGAGGATTGAGGATTGAGGATTGAGGATTGAGGATTGAGGATTGAGGATTGAACATTGAGGATTGGGTATTGAGGATTGAAGAATGAGGATTGAGGATTGAGGATTGAAGATTGCGTACTGAGGATTGAAGATTAAGATTGAGGATTTAGGATTGAGGATTGAGGATTGAGGATTGAGGATTGAAGATTGAGGATTGCTTATTGGGGATAGAACATTGAGGATTGAGGATTGAGGATTGAGGATTGAAGATTGAATATTGATGATTGAAGATTGAGGGTTGAGGATTGAGTGTTGTGGATTGAGGACGAGGACTGAGGGTAGAGTATTGATGTTTATGGTCTGAGGATTGAGGATTGAGGATTGAGAATTGAGGACTGGGGATTGAGGATTGAAGATTGAGGATTGGGTGTTGAGGATTGAAGAATGAGGATTGAGGATTGAGGATTGAGTGTTGAGGATTGAAGGTTGAGTATTGAGGATTGAAGATTGAGGATTGAGGATTGAGGATTGAGGATTGAGGATTGCGGATAGAAGATTGAGGATTGGGTATTGCGGATTGAACATTGAGGATTGAGGGTTGAGGATTGAGGATTGAGGATTGGGGACTGAAGAATGAATATTGATGATTGAAGATTGAGGATTGAGGATTGATGGTTGTGGATTGAGGACGAGGACTGAGGGTTGACTATCGCTGTTTGAGGTCTGAGGATTGAGGATTGAGGATTGAGAATTGAGGATTGAGGATTGAGGATTGAGGATTGAGGATTGAGGATTGAGGATTGAGAATTGAGGATTGAGGATTGAGGATTGAGGATTGAAGATTGAGGATTGGGTATTGAGGATTGAAGAATGAGGATTGAGGATTGAGGATTGCGGATTGAGGATTGAGGATTGAAGACTGAGTATTGAGAATTGAAGATTGAGGATTGTGGAGTGAGTATTGAATATTGAGGATTTGGGACTGAGGATTGAAGATTGACTATTGAGGATTGAGGATTGAGGATTGAAGATTGAGGATTGAGGATTGAAGATTGAGGATTGGGTATTGAGGATTGAAGAATGAGGATTGAGGATTGAGGATTGAGGATTGAGTGTTGAAGATTGAGTATTCAGGATTGAAGATTGACGATTGAGGATTGAGAATTGAGGATTGAGGGTTGAGGATTGATGATTGAGGATTGCGTATTGAGGATAGAACATTGAGGATTGAGGATTGAGTATTGAGGATTGAGGATTGAGGATTGAAGATTGAATATTGATGATTGAAGATTGAGGATCGAGGATTGAGTGTTGTGGATTGAGGACAAGGACTGAGGGTAGAGTATTGATGTTTAAGGTCGGAGGATTGAGGACTGAGGATTGAGAATTGAGGATTGAGGATTGAGGATTGAAGATTGAGGATTGGGTGTTGAGGATTGAAGAATGAGGATTGAGGATTGAGGATTCAGTATTGAGGATTGAAGATTGAGTGTTGAGGATTGAAGATTGAGGATTGAGGATTGAGGATTGAGGATTGAGGATTGCGGATAGAAGATTGAGGATTGGGTATTGCGGATTGAACATTGAGGATTGAGGATTGAGGATTGAGGATTGACGGTTGAGGACTGAAGATTGAATATTGATGATTGAATGTTGAGGATTGAGGATTGATGGTTGTGGATTGAGGACGAGGACTGAGGGTTGACTATTGCTGTTTGAGGTCTGAGGATTGAGGATTGAGGATTGAGAATTGGGGATTGAGGATTGAGGATTGAAGATTGAGGATTGGGTATTGAGGATTGAAGAATGAGGATTGAGGATTGAGGATTGAGGATTGAGGATTGAAGATTGAGTATTGAGGATTGAAGATTGACGATTGAGGATTGAGGATTGAGGTCTGAGGATTGAGGATTGAGGATTGAGGATTGAGGATTGAGGATTGAGGATTGAGTATTGCGGATAGAAGATTGAGGATTGGGTATTGCGGATTGAAGATTGACGATTGAGGATTGAGGATTGAGGATTGAGGATTGAGGATTGACGATTGATGATTGAGGATTGAAGTTTGAGTATTGAGGATTGAAGATTGAGGATTGAGGATTGAGGATTGAGGTTTGATGATTGAAGATTGAGGATTGAGGATTGAGGATTGAGGATTGAGGATTGAAGATTGAGGATTGGGTATTGAGGATTGAAGAATGAGGATTGAGTATTGAGTATTGAGGATTGAGTATTGACGATTGAGTATTGAGGATTGAAGATTGACTATTGAGGATTGAGGATTGAGGATTGAGGATTGAGGATTGAGGATTGAGGATTGAAGATTGAGTATTGAGTATTGAAGATTGCGGATTGAGGAATGAGGATTGAGGATTGAGGATTGAAGATTGCGTACTGAGGATTGAAGATTAAGATTGAGGATTGAGGATTGAGGATTGAGGATTGAGGATTGAGGATTGAGGATTGAGGGTTGCGTATTGAGGATAGAACATTGAGGATTGAGGATTGAGTATTGAGGATTGAGGATTGAGGATTGAAGATGGAGGATTGGGTATTGAGGATTGAAGAATGAGGATTGAGTATTGAAGATTGAGTATTCAGGATTGAAGATTGACGATTGAGGAGTGAGTATTGAAGATTGAGTATTTGGGACATAGGATTGAAGATTGAGGATTGAGGATTGAGGATTGTGGATTGAGGATTGAGGATTGAGGATTGAAGATTGAGGATTGGGTATTGAGGATTGAAGAGTGAGGATTGAGGATTGAGGATTGAGGATTGAGTATTGAAGATTGATTATTCAGGATTGAAGATTGACGATGAGGATTGAGGATTGAGGATTGAGGAATGAGGATTGATGATTGAGGATTGAAGTTTGAGTATTGAGGATTGAAGATTGAGGATTGAGGATTGAGGATTGAGGTTTGAGGATTGAAGATTGAGGATTGAGGATTGAGGATTGAGGATTGAGGATTGAAGATTGAGGATTGGGTATTGAGGATTGAAGAATGAGGATTGAGTATTGAGTATTGAGGATTGAGTATTGACGATTGAGTATTGAGGATTGAAGATTGACGATTGAGGATTGAGGATTGAGGATTGATGATTGAGGATTGAAGTTTGAGTATTGAGGATTGAAGATTGAGGATTGAGTATTGAGGATTGAGGTTTGAGGATTGAAGATTGAGGATTGAGGATTGAGGATTGAGGATTGAGGATTGAAGATTGAGGATTGGGTATTGAGGATTGAAGAATGAGGATTGAGTACTGAGTATTGAGGATTGAGTATTGACGATTGAGTATTGAGGATTGAAGATTGACGATTGAGGATTGAGGATTGAGGATTGAGGATTGAGGATTGAGGATTGAAGATTGAGGATTGGGTATTGAGGATTGAAGAATGAGGATTGAGGATTGAGGATTGAGGATTGAGTATTGAAGATTGAGTATTCAGGATTGAAGATTGACGATTGAGGATTGAGGATTGAGGATTGAGGAATGAGGATTGATGATTGAGGATTGAAGTTTGAGTATTGAGGATTGAAGATTGAGGATTGAGGATTGAGGATTGAGGTTTGAGGATTGAAGATTGAGGATTGAGGATTGAGGATTGAGGATTGAGGATTGAAGATTGAGGATTGGGTATTGAGGATTGAAGAATGAGGATTGAGTATTGAGGATTGAGGATTGAGTATTGACGATTGAGTATTGAGGATTGAAGATTGACGATTGAGGATTGAGGATTGAGGATTGATGATTGAGGATTGAAGTTTGGGTATTGAGGATTGAAGATTGAGGATTGAGGATTGAGGATTGAGGTTTGAGGATTGAAGTTTGAGGATTGAGGATTGAGGATTGAGGATTGAGGATTGAGGATTGAGGATTGGGTATTGAGGATTGAAGAATGAGGATTGAGTATTGAGTATTGAGGATTGAGTATTGACGATTGAGTATTGAGGATTGAAGATTGACGATTGAGGATTGAGGATTGAGGATTGAGGATTGAGGATTGAGGATTGAGGATTGAGGATTGAAGATTGAGTATTGAGTATTGAAGATTGAGGATTGAGGAATGAGGATTGAGGGTTGAGCATTGAAGATTGCGCACTGAGGATTGAAGATTAAGATTGAGGATTGAGGATTGAGGATTGAGGATTGAGGATTGAGGATTGAAGATTGAGTATTGAGGATTGAGGATTGAGGATTGAGAATTGAGGATTGAGGATTGAGGATTGAAGATTGAGGATTGGGTATTGAGGATTGAGGATAGAGGATTGAGGATTGAGTATTGAGGATTGAAGATTGAGTATTCAGGATTGAAGGTTGACGATTGAGGATTGAGGATTGAGGATTGAGGATTGAGGATTGATGATTGAGGATTGAAGTTTGAGTATTGAGGATTGAAGATTGAGGATTGAGGATTCAGGATTGAGGTTTGAGGATTGAAGAGTGAGGATTGAGGATTGAGGATTGAGGATTGAGGATTGAAGATTGAGGATTGGGTATTGAGGATTGAAGAATGAGGATTGAGTATTGAGTATTGAGGATTGAGTATTGACGATTGAGTATTGAGGATTGAAGATTGACGATTGAGGATTGAGGATTGAGGATTGAGGATTGAGGATTGAGGATTGAGGATTGAAGATTGAGTATTGAGTATTGAAGATTGAGGATTGAGGAATGAGGATTGCGGATTGAGGATTGAAGATTGCGTACTGAGGATTGAAGATTAAGATTGAAGATTGAGGATTGAGGATTGAGGATTGAGGATTGAGGATTGAAGATTGAGGATTGCGTATTGAGGATAGAACATTGAGGATTGAGGATTGAGTATTGAGGATTGAGGATTGAGGATTGAAGATTGAATATTGATGAATGAAGATTGAGGATCGAGGATTGAGTGTTGTGGATTGAGGACGAGGACTGAGGGTAGAGTCTTGATGTTTAAGGTCTGAGGATTGAGGATAGAGGATTGAGAATTGAGGATTGAGGAGTGAGGATTGAAGATTGAGGATTGGGTGTTGAGGATTGAAGAATGAGGATTGAGGATTGAGGATTGAGCATTGAGGATTGAAGATTGAGTATTGAGGATTGAAGATTGAGGATTGAGGATTGAGGATTGAGGATTGAGGATTGAGGATTGCGGATAGAAGATTGAGGATTGGGAATTGCGGATTGAACATTGAGGATTGGGGGTTGAAGATTAAGATTGAGGATTGAGGATTGAGGATTGAGGACTGAGTATTGAGGATTGAAGATTGAGTATTGAGGATTGAAGATTGAGGATTGAGGATTGAGCATTGAGGATTGAAGATTGAGGATTGAGGATTGAAGGTGGAGGATTGGGTATTGAGGATTGAAGAATTAGGATTGAGGATTGAGGATTGAGGATTGAGGATTGAGGATTGAAGACTGAGTATTGAGGATTGAAGATTGAGGATTGGGTATTGAGGATTGAAGAATGAGGATTGAGGATTGAGGATTGAGGATTGAGGATTGAAGATTGAGTATTGAGGATTGAAGATTGACGATTGAGGATTGAGGATTGAGGTCTGAGGATTGAGGATTGAGGATTGAGGATTGAGGATTGAGGATTGAGGATTGAGGATTGAGGATTGCGGATAGAAGATTGAGGATTGTGTATTGCGGATCGAACATTGAGGATTGAGGATTGAGGATTGAGGATTGAGGATTGAGAATTGAGGATTGAGGATTGAGGATTGAAGATTGAGGATTGGGTATTGAGGATTGAAGAATGAGGATTGAGGATTGAGGATTGCGGATTGAGGATTGAGGATTGAAGACTGAGTATTGAGGATTGTGTATTGCGGATTGAACATTGAGGATTGAGGATTGAGGATTGAGGATTGACGATTGAGGATTGAGAATTGAGGATTGAGGATTGAGGATTGAAGATTGAGGATTGAGTATTGACGATTGAGGATTGACGATTGAAGATTGAATATTGATGATAGAAGATTGAGGATCGAGGATTGAGTGTTGTGGATTGAGGACGAGGACTGAGGGTAGAGTATTGATGTTTAAGGTCTGAGGATTGAGGATTGAGGATTGAGAATTGAGGATTGAGGGTTGAGGATTGAAGATTGAGGATTGGGTGTTGAGGATTGAAGAATGAGGATTGAGGATTGAGGATTGAGTATTGAGGATTGAAGATTGAGTATTGAGGATTGAAGATTGAGGATTGAGGATTGAGGATTGAGGATTGCGGATAGAAGATTGAGGATTGGGTATTGCGGATTGAACATTGAGGATTGAGGGTTGAGGATTGAGGATTGAGGATTGAGGACTGAAATTGAATATTGATGATTGAAGATTGAGGATTGAGGATTGAGGATTGAGGATTGAGGATTGAGGATTGAGGATTGAACATTGAGGATTGGGTATTGAGGATTGAAGAATGAGGATTGAGGATTGAGGATTGAAGATTGCGTACTGAGGATTGAAGATTAAGATTGAGGATTTAGGATTGAGGATTGAGGATTGAGGATTGAGGATTGAAGATTGAGGATTGCTTATTGGGGATAGAACATTGAGGATTGAGGATTGAGGATTGAGGATTGAAGATTGAATATTGATGATTGAAGATTGAGGGTTGAGGATTGAGTGTTGTGGATTGAGGACGAGGACTGAGGGTAGAGTATTGATGTTTATGGTCTGAGGATTGAGGATTGAGGATTGAGAATTGAGGATTGGGGAATGAGGATTGAAGATTGAGGATTGGGTGTTGAGGATTGAAGAATGAGGATTGAGGATTGAGGATTGAGTGTTGAGGATTGAAGGTTGAGTATTGAGGATTGAAGATTGAGGATTGAGGATTGAGGATTGAGGATTGAGGATTGCGGATAGAAGATTGAGGATTGGGTATTGCGGATTGAACATTGAGGATTGAGGGTTGAGGATTGAGGATTGAGGATTGGGGACTGAAGAATGAATATTGATGATTGAAGATTGAGGATTGAGGATTGATGGTTGTGGATTGAGGACGAGGACTGAGGGTTGACTATCGCTGTTTGAGGTCTGAGGATTGAGGATTGAGGATTGAGAATTGAGGATTGAGGATTGAGGATTGAGGATTGAGGATTGAGGATTGAGGATTGAGAATTGAGGATTGAGGATTGAGGATTGAGGATTGAAGATTGAGGATTGGGTATTGAGGATTGAAGAATGAGGATTGAGGATTGAGGATTGCGGATTGAGGATTGAGGATTGAAGACTGAGTATTGAGAATTGAAGATTGAGGATTGTGGAGTGAGTATTGAATATTGAGGATTTGGGACTGAGGATTGAAGATTGATTATTGAGGATTGAGGATTGAGGATTGAAGATTGAGGATTGAGGATTGAAGATTGAGGATTGGGTATTGAGGATTGAAGAATGAGGATTGAGGATTGAGGATTGAGGATTGAGTGTTGAAGATTGAGTATTCAGGATTGAAGATTGACGATTGAGGATTGAGAATTGAGGATTGAGGGTTGAGGATTGATGATTGAGGATTGCGTATTGAGGATAGAACATTGAGGATTGAGGATTGAGTATTGAGGATTGAGGATTGAGGATTGAAGATTGAATATTGATGATTGAAGATTGAGGATCGAGGATTGAGTGTTGTGGATTGAGGACGAGGACTGAGGGTAGAGTATTGATGTTTAAGGTCGGAGGATTGAGGACTGAGGATTGAGAATTGAGGATTGAGGATTGAGGATTGAAGATTGAGGATTGGGTGTTGAGGATTGAAGAATGAGGATTGAGGATTGAGGATTGAGTATTGAGGATTGAAGATTGAGTGTTGAGGATTGAAGATTGAGGATTGAGGATTGAGGATTGAGGATTGAGGATTGCGGATAGAAGATTGAGGATTGGGTATTGCGGATTGAACATTGAGGATTGAGGATTGAGGATTGAGGATTGACGGTTGAGGACTGAAGATTGAATATTGATGATTGAATGTTGAGGATTGAGGATTGATGGTTGTGGATTGAGGACGAGGACTGAGGGTTGACTATTGCTGTTTGAGGTCTGAGGATTGAGGATTGAGGATTGAGAATTGGGGATTGAGGATTGAGGATTGAAGATTGAGGTTTGGGTATTGAGGATTGAAGAATGTGGATTGAGGATTGAGGACTGAGGATTGAGGATTGAAGACTGAGTGTTGAGGGTTGAGTGATGAGAATTGATGTTTGTGGATAGAGATTTGAAGATTGCAGATTGAGTATTGAGTATTGAAAACTGTGAATTGATGATATTCTCTTGAGGGTTGAGGATTGACAACTGATTGTTCAGGACTGAGGGCTGAAGGTTGAGGATTCAGGATTGTGGATTGAGGACCGAGGATTGAGGATTGAGGATTGAGGATTGAGAATTGAAGATTGAGGATTGAGTATTGGGGGTTGTGGATTGAGGACGAGGACTGACGGTTGAGTAATGATGTTTGAGGTCTGAGGATTGAGGGTTGAGGGTTGAGAATTGAGGATTGAGGATTGAAGATTGAGTATTGGGTATTGAGGATTGAAGAATGAGGATTGAGTATTGAGTATTGAGGATTGAGGATTGAAGATTGAGTATTGAGGATTGAAGATTGACGATTGAGGATTGAGGATTGAGGATTGACGATTGAGGATTGAGGATTGAGGATTGATGATTGAGTATTGAGGATTGAAGATTGAGGATTGAGGATTGAGGGTTGAGGATTGAGGATTGAGAATTGAAGATTGAGGATTGAGTATTGGAGGTTGTGGATTGAGGACGAGGACTGACGGTTGAGTAATGATGTTTGAGGTCTGAGGATTGAGGAATGAGGATTGAGAATTGAGGATTGAGGATTGAGGATTGAAGATTGAGGATTGGGTGTTGAGGATTGAAGAATGACGATTGAGTATTGAGGATCGAGGATTGAGTGTTGTGGATTGAGGACGAGGACTGAGGGTAGAGTATTGATGTTTAAGGTCTGAGGATTGAGGATTGAGGATTGAGAATTGAGGATTGAGGATTGAGGATTGAAGATTGAGGATTGGGTGTTGAGGATTGAAGAATGAGGATTGAGGATTGAGGATTGAGTATTGAGAATTGAAGGTTGAGTATTGAGGATTGAAGATTGAGGATTGAGGATTGAGGATTGAGGATTGAGGATTGAGGATTGCGGATAGAAGATTGAGGATTGGGTATTGCGGATTGAACATTGAGGATTGAGGGTTGAGGATTGAGGATTGAGGATTGAGGACTGAAGATTGAATACTGATGATTGAAGATTGAGGATTGAGGATTGATGGTTGTGGATTGAGGACGAGGACTGAGGGTTGACTATTGCTGTTTTAGGTCTGAGGATTGAGGATTGAGGATTGAGAATTGAGGATTGAGGATTGAGGATTGAGGATTGAGGATTGGGGATTGAGGATTGAGAATTGAGGATTGAGGATTGAGGATTGAAGATTGAGGATTGAGGATTGAGGATTGAGGATTGCGGATAGAAGATTGAGGATTGGGTATTGCGGATTGAACATTGAGGATTGAGGGTTGAGGATTGAGGATTGAGGATTGAGGACTGAAGATTGAATACTGATGATTGAAGAATGAGGATTGAGGATTGAGGATTGCGGATTGAGGATTCAGGATTGAAGACTGAGTATTGAGGATTGAAGATTGAGGATTGAGGATTGAGTATTGAAGATTGAGGATTTGGGACTGAGGATTGAAGATTGACTATTGAGAATTGAGGATTGAGGATTGAGGATTGAGGATTGAGGATTGAAGATTGAGGATTGGGTATTGAGGATTGAAGAATGAGGATTGAGGATTGAGGATTAAGGATTGAGTATTGAAGATTGAGTATTCAGGATTGAAGACTGACTATTGAGGATTGAGGATTGATGATTGAGGATTGAGGATTGAGGATTGAGGATTGAGGATTGAAGATTGAGGATTGAGTATTGACGATTGAGGATTGACGATTGAAGATTGAATATTGATGATAGAAGATTGAGGATCGAGGATTGAGTGTTGTGGATTGAGGACGAGGACTGAGGGTAGAGTATTGATGTTTAAGGTCTGAGGATTGAGGATTGAGGATTGAGAATTGAGGATTGAGGGTTGAGGATTGAAGATTGAGGATTGGGTGTTGAGGATTGAAGAATGAGGATTGAGGATTGAGGATTGAGTATTGAGGATTGAAGATTGAGTATTGAGGATTGAAGATTGAGGATTGAGGATTGAGGATTGAGGATTGAGGATTGAGGATTGAGGATTGCGGATAGAAGATTGAGGATTGGGTATTGCGGATTGAACATTGAGGATTGAGGGTTGAGGATTGAGGATTGAGGATTGAGGACTGAAATTGAATATTGATGATTGAAGATTGAGGATTGAGGATTGAGGATTGAGGATTGAAGATGGAGGATTGGGTATTGAGGATTGAAGAATGAGGATTGAGTATTGAAGATTGAGTATTCAGGATTGAAGATTGACGATTGAGGAGTGAGTATTGAAGATTGAGTATTTGGGACATAGGATTGAAGATTGAGGATTGAGGATTGAGGATTGTGGATTGAGGATTGAGGATTGAGGATTGAAGATTGAGGATTGGGTATTGAGGATTGAAGAGTGAGGATTGAGGATTGAGGATTGAGGATTGAGTATTGAAGATTGATTATTCAGGATTGAAGATTGACGATTGAGGATTGAGGATTGATGATTGAGGAATGAGGATTGATGATTGAGGATTGAAGTTTGAGTATTGAGGATTGAAGATTGAGGATTGAGGATTGAGGATTGAGGTTTGAGGATTGAAGATTGAGGATTGAGGATTGAGGATTGAGGATTGAGGATTGAAGATTGAGGATTGGGTATTGAGGATTGAAGAATGAGGATTGAGTATTGAGTATTGAGGATTGAGTATTGACGATTGAGTATTGAGGATTGAAGATTGACGATTGAGGATTGAGGATTGAGGATTGATGATTGTGGATTGAAGTTTGAGTATTGAGGATTGAAGATTGAGGATTGAGGATTGAGGATTGAGGTTTGAGGATTGAAGATTGAGGATTGAGGATTGAGGATTGAGGATTGAGGATTGAAGATTGAGGATTGGGTATTGAGGATTGAAGAATGAGGATTGAGTACTGAGTATTGAGGATTGAGTATTGACGATTGAGTATTGAGGATTGAAGATTGACGATTGAGGATTGAGGATGGAGGATTGAGGATTGAGGATTGAGGATTGAAGATTGAGGATTGGGTATTGAGGATTGAAGAATGAGGATTGAGGATTGAGGATTGAGGATTGAGTATTGAAGATTGAGTATTCAGGATTGAAGATTGACGATTGAGGATTGAGGATTGAGGATTGAGGAATGAGGATTGATGATTGAGGATTGAAGTTTGAGTATTGAGGATTGAAGATTGAGGATTGAGGATTGAGGATTGAGGTTTGAGGATTGAAGATTGAGGATTGAGGATTGAGGATTAAGGATTGAGGATTGAAGATTGAGGATTGGGTATTGAGGATTGAAGAATGAGGATTGAGTATTGAGTATTGAGGATTGAGTATTGACGATTCAGTATTGAGGATTGAAGATTGACGATTGAGGATTGAGGATTGAGGATTGATGATTGAGGATTGAAGTTTGAGTATTGAGGATTGAAGATTGAGGATTGAGGATTGAGGATTGAGGTTTGAGGATTGAAGTTTGAGGATTGAGGATTGAGGATTGAGGATTGAGGATTGAAGATTGAGGATTGGGTATTGAGGATTGAAGAATGAGGATTGAGTATTGAGTATTGAGGATTGAGTATTGACGATTGAGTATTGAGGATTGAAGATTGACGATTGAGGATTGAGGATTGAGGATTGAGGATTGAGGATTGAGGATTGAGGATTGAGGATTGAAGATTGAGTATTGAGTATTGAAGATTGAGGACTGAGGAATGAGGATTGAGGGTTGAGCATTGAAGATTGCGTACTGAGGATTGAAGATTAAGATTGAGGATTGAGGATTGAGGATTGAGGATTGGGAATTGCGGATTGAACATTGAGGATTGAGGGTTGAAGATTAAGATTGAGGATTGAGGATTGAGGATTGAGGACTGAGTATTGAGGATTGAAGATTGAGTATTGAGGATTGAAGATTGAGGATTGAGGATTGAGCATTGAGGATTGAGGATTGAGGATTGAGGATTGAAGGTGGAGGATTGGGTATTGAGGATTGAAGAATTAGGATTGAGGATTGAGGATTGAGGATTGAGGATTGAGGATTGAAGACTGAGTATTGAGGATTGAAGATTGAGGATTGGGTATTGAGGATTGAAGAATGAGGATTGAGGATTGAGGATTGAGGATTGAGGATTGAAGATTGAGTATTGAGGATTGAAGATTGACGATTGAGGATTGAGGTCTGAGGATTGAGGATAGAGGATTGAGGATTGAGGATTGAGGATTGAGGATTGAGGATTGCGGATAGAAGATTGAGGATTGTGTATTGCGGATCGAACATTGAGGATTGAGGATTGAGGATTGAGGATTGAGGATTGAGAATTGAGGATTGAGGATTGAGGATTGAAGATTGAGGATTGGGTATTGAGGATTGAAGAATGAGGATTGAGGATTGAGGATTGCGGATTGAGGATTGAGGATTGAAGACTGAGTATTGAGGATTGTGTATTGCGGATTGAACATTGAGGATTGAGGATTGAGGATTGAGGATTGACGATTGAGGATTGAGAATTGAGGATTGAGGATTGAGGATTGAAGATTGAGGATTGAGTATTGACGATTGAGGATTGACGATTGAAGATTGAATATTGATGATAGAAGATTGAGGATCGAGGATTGAGTGTTGTGGATTGAGGACGAGGACTGAGGGTAGAGTATTGATGTTTAAGGTCTGAGGATTGAGGATTGAGGATTGAGAATTGAGGATTGAGGGTTGAGGATTGAAGATTGAGGATTGGGTGTTGAGGATTGAAGAATGAGGATTGAGGATTGAGGATTGAGTATTGAGGATTGAAGATTGAGTATTGAGGATTGAAGATTGAGGATTGAGGATTGAGGATTGAGGATTGAGGATTGAGGATTGCGGATAGAAGATTGAGGATTGGGTATTGCGGATTGAACATTGAGGATTGAGGGTTGAGGATTGAGGATTGAGGATTGAGGACTGAAATTGAATATTGATGATTGAAGATTGAGGATTGAGGATTGAGGATTGAGGATTGAGGATTGAGGATTGAGGATTGAACATTGAGGATTGGGTATTGAGGATTGAAGAATGAGGATTGAGGATTGAGGATTGAAGATTGCGTACTGAGGATTGAAGATTAAGATTGAGGATTTAGGATTGAGGATTGAGGATTGAGGATTGAGGATTGAAGATTGAGGATTGCTTATTGGGGATAGAACATTGAGGATTGAGGATTGAGGATTGAGGATTGAAGATTGAATATTGATGATTGAAGATTGAGGGTTGAGGATTGAGTGTTGTGGATTGAGGACGAGGACTGAGGGTAGAGTATTGATGTTTATGGTCTGAGGATTGAGGATTGAGGATTGAGAATTGAGGATTGGGGATTGAGGATTGAAGATTGAGGATTGGGTGTTGAGGATTGAAGAATGAGGATTGAGGATTGAGGATTGAGTGTTGAGGATTGAAGGTTCAGTATTGAGGATAGAAGATTGAGGATTGAGGATTGAGGATTGAGGATTGAGGATTGCGGATAGAAGATTGAGGATTGGGTATTGCGGATTGAACATTGAGGATTGAGGGTTGAGGATTGAGGATTGAGGATTGGGGACTGAAGAATGAATATTGATGATTGAAGATTGAGGATTGAGGATTGATGGTTGTGGATTGAGGACGAGGACTGAGGGTTGACTATCGCTGTTTGAGGTCTGAGGATTGAGGATTGAGGATTGAGAATTGAGGATTGAGGATTGAGGATTGAGGATTGAGGATTGAGGATTGAGGATTGAGAATTGAGGATTGAGGATTGAGGATTGAGGATTGAAGATTGAGGATTGGGTATTGAGGATTGAAGAATGAGGATTGAGGATTGAGGATTGCGGATTGAGGATTGAGGATTGAAGACTGAGTATTGAGAATTGAAGATTGAGGATTGTGGAGTGAGTATTGAATATTGAGGATTTGGGACTGAGGATTGAAGATTGACTATTGAGGATTGAGGATTGAGGATTGAAGATTGAGGATTGAGGATTGAAGATTGAGGATTGGGTATTGAGGATTGAAGAATGAGGATTGAGGATTGAGGATTGAGGATTGAGTGTTGAAGATTGAGTATTCAGGATTGAAGATTGACGATTGAGGATTGAGAATTGAGGATTGAGGGTTGAGGATTGATGATTGAGGATTGCGTATTGAGGATAGAACATTGAGGATTGAGGATTGAGTATTGAGGATTGAGGATTGAGTATTGAAGATTGAATATTGATGATTGAAGATTGAGGATCGAGGATTGAGTGTTGTGGATTGAGGACAAGGACTGAGGGTAGAGTATTGATGTTTAAGGTCGGAGGATTGAGGACTGAGGATTGAGAATTGAGGATTGAGGATTGAGGATTGAAGATTGAGGATTGGGTGTTGAGGATTGAAGAATGAGGATTGAGGATTGAGGATTGAGTATTGAGGATTGAAGATTGAGTGTTGAGGATTGAAGATTGAGGATTGAGGATTGAGGATTGAGGATTGAGGATTGCGGATAGAAGATTGAGGATTGGGTATTGCGGATTGAACATTGAGGATTGAGGATTGAGGATTGAGGATTGACGGTTGAGGACTGAAGATTGAATATTGATGATTGAATGTTGAGGATTGAGGATTGATGGTTGTGGATTGAGGACGAGGACTGAGGGTTGACTATTGCTGTTTGAGGTCTGAGGATTGAGGATTGAGGATTGAGAATTGGGGATTGAGGATTGAGGATTGAAGATTGAGGATTGGGTATTGAGGATTGAAGAATGAGGATTGAGGATTGAGGATTGAGGATTGAGGATTGAAGATTGAGTATTGAGGATTGAAGATTGACGATTGAGGATTGAGGATTGAGGTCTGAGGATTGAGGATTGAGGATTGAGGATTGAGGATTGAGGATTGAGGATTGAGTATTGCGGATAGAAGATTGAGGATTGGGTATTGCGGATTGAAGATTGACGATTGAGGATTGAGGATTGAGGATTGAGGATTGAGGATTGACGATTGATGATTGAGGATTGAAGTTTGAGTATTGAAGATTGCGGATTGAGGAATGAGGATTGAGGATTGAGGATTGAAGATTGCGTACTGAGGATTGAAGATTAAGATTGAGGATTGAGGATTGAGGATTGAGGATTGAGGATTGAGGATTGAGGATTGAGGGTTGCGTATTGAGGATAGAACATTGAGGATTGAGGATTGAGTATTGAGGATTGAGGATTGAGGATTGAAGATGGAGGATTGGGTATTGAGGATTGAAGAATGAGGATTGAGTATTGAAGATTGAGTATTCAGGATTGAAGATTGACGATTGAGGAGTGAGTATTGAAGATTGAGTATTTGGGACATAGGATTGAAGATTGAGGATTGAGGATTGAGGATTGTGGATTGAGGATTGAGGATTGAGGATTGAGGATTGAGGATTGGGTATTGAGGATTGAGGATTGAGTATTGAAGATTGAATATTGATGATTGAAGATTGAGGATCGAGGATTGAGTGTTGTGGATTGAGGACAAGGACTGAGGGTAGAGTATTGATGTTTAAGGTCGGAGGATTGAGGACTGAGGATTGAGAATTGAGGATTGAGGATTGAGGATTGAAGATTGAGGATTGGGTGTTGAGGATTGAAGAATGAGGATTGAGGATTGAGGATTGAGTATTGAGGATTGAAGATTGAGTGTTGAGGATTGAAGATTGAGGATTGAGGATTGAGGATTGAGGATTGAGGATTGCGGATAGAAGATTGAGGATTGGGTATTGCGGATTGAACATTGAGGATTGAGGATTGAGGATTGAGGATTGACGGTTGAGGACTGAAGATTGAATATTGATGATTGAATGTTGAGGATTGAGGATTGATGGTTGTGGATTGAGGACGAGGACTGAGGGTTGACTATTGCTGTTTGAGGTCTGAGGATTGAGGATTGAGGATTGAGAATTGGGGATTGAGGATTGAGGATTGAAGATTGAGGATTGGGTATTGAGGATTGAAGAATGAGGATTGAGGATTGAGGATTGAGGATTGAGGATTGAAGATTGAGTATTGAGGATTGAAGATTGACGATTGAGGATTGAGGATTGAGGTCTGAGGATTGAGGATTGAGGATTGAGGATTGAGGATTGAGGATTGAGGATTGAGTATTGCGGATAGAAGATTGAGGATTGGGTATTGCGGATTGAAGATTGACGATTGAGGATTGAGGATTGAGGATTGAGGATTGAGGATTGACGATTGATGATTGAGGATTGAAGTTTGAGTATTGAGGATTGAAGATTGAGGATTGAGGATTGAGGATTGAGGTTTGATGATTGAAGATTGAGGATTGAGGATTGAGGATTGAGGATTGAGGATTGAGGATTGAGGGTTGCGTATTGAGGATAGAACATTGAGGATTGAGGATTGAGTATTGAGGATTGAGGATTGAGGATTGAAGATGGAGGATTGGGTATTGAGGATTGAAGAATGAGGATTGAGTATTGAAGATTGAGTATTCAGGATTGAAGATTGACGATTGAGGAGTGAGTATTGAAGATTGAGTATTTGGGACATAGGATTGAAGATTGAGGATTGAGGATTGAGGATTGTGGATTGAGGATTGAGGATTGAGGATTGAAGATTGAGGATTGGGTATTGAGGATTGAAGAGTGAGGATTGAGGATTGAGGATTGAGGATTGAGTATTGAAGATTGATTATTCAGGATTGAAGATTGACGATGAGGATTGAGGATTGAGGATTGAGGAATGAGGATTGATGATTGAGGATTGAAGTTTGAGTATTGAGGATTGAAGATTGAGGATTGAGGATTGAGGATTGAGGTTTGAGGATTGAAGATTGAGGATTGAGGATTGAGGATTGAGGATTGAGGATTGAAGATTGAGGATTGGGTATTGAGGATTGAAGAATGAGGATTGAGTATTGAGTATTGAGGATTGAGTATTGACGATTGAGTATTGAGGATTGAAGATTGACGATTGAGGATTGAGGATTGAGGATTGATGATTGAGGATTGAAGTTTGAGTATTGAGGATTGAAGATTGAGGATTGAGGATTGAGGATTGAGGTTTGAGGATTGAAGATTGAGGATTGAGGATTGAGGATTGAGGATTGAGGATTGAAGATTGAGGATTGGGTATTGAGGATTGAAGAATGAGGATTGAGTACTGAGTATTGAGGATTGAGTATTGACGATTGAGTATTGAGGATTGAAGATTGACGATTGAGGATTGAGGATTGAGGATTGAGGATTGAGGATTGAGGATTGAAGATTGAGGATTGGGTATTGAGGATTGAAGAATGAGGATTGAGGATTGAGGATTGAGGATTGAGTATTGAAGATTGAGTATTCAGGATTGAAGATTGACGATTGAGGATTGAGGATTGAGGATTGAGGAATGAGGATTGATGATTGAGGATTGAAGTTTGAGTATTGAGGATTGAAGATTGAGGATTGAGGATTGAGGATTGAGGTTTGAGGATTGAAGATTGAGGATTGAGGATTGAGGATTGAGGATTGAGGATTGAAGATTGAGGATTGGGTATTGAGGATTGAAGAATGAGGATTGAGTATTGAGGATTGAGGATTGAGTATTGACGATTGAGTATTGAGGATTGAAGATTGACGATTGAGGATTGAGGATTGAGGATTGATGATTGAGGATTGAAGTTTGAGTATTGAGGATTGAAGATTGAGGATTGAGGATTGAGGATTGAGGTTTGTGGATTGAAGTTTGAGGATTGAGGATTGAGGATTGAGGATTGAGGATTGAAGATTGAGGATTGGGTATTGAGGATTGAAGAATGAGGATTGAGTATTGAGTATTGAGGATTGAGTATTGACGATTGAGTATTGGGGATTGAAGATTGACGATTGAGGATTGAGGATTGAGGATTGAGGATTGAGGATTGAGGATTGAGGATTGAGGATTGAAGATTGAGTATTGAGTATTGAAGATTGAGGATTGAGGAATGAGGATTGAGGGTTGAGCATTGAAGATTGCGCACTGAGGATTGAAGATTAAGATTGAGGATTGAGGATTGAGGATTGAGGATTGAGGATTGAGGATTGAAGATTGAGTATTGAGGATTGAGGATTGAGGATTGAGAATTGAGGATTGAGGATTGAGGATTGAAGATTGAGGATTGGGTATTGAGGATTGAGGATAGAGGATTGAGGATTGAGTATTGAGGATTGAAGATTGAGTATTCAGGATTGAAGGTTGACGATTGAGGATTGAGGATTGAGGATTGAGTATTGAGGATTGATGATTGAGGATTGAAGTTTGAGTATTGAGGATTGAAGATTGAGGATTGAGGATTGAGGATTGAGGTTTGAGGATTGAAGAGTGAGGATTGAGGATTGAGGATTGAGGATTGAGGATTGAAGATTGAGGATTGGGTATTGAGGATTGAAGAATGAGGATTGAGTATTGAGTATTGAGGATTGAGTATTGACGATTGAGTATTGAGGATTGAAGATTGACGATTGAGGATTGAGGATTGAGGATTGAGGATTGAGGATTGAGGATTGAGGATTGAAGATTGAGTATTGAGTATTGAAGATTGAGGATTGAGGAATGAGGATTGCGGATTGAGGATTGAAGATTGCGTACTGAGGATTGAAGATTAAGATTGAAGATTGAGGATTGAGGATTGAGGATTGAGGATTGAGGATTGAAGATTGAGGATTGCGTATTGAGGATAGAACATTGAGGATTGAGGATTGAGTATTGAGGATTGAGGATTGAGGATTGAAGATTGAATATTGATGAATGAAGATTGAGGATCGAGGATTGAGTGTTGTGGATTGAGGACGAGGACTGAGGGTAGAGTCTTGATGTTTAAGGTCTGAGGATTGAGGATAGAGGATTGAGAATTGAGGATTGAGGAGTGAGGATTGAAGATTGAGGATTGGGTGTTGAGGATTGAAGAATGAGGATTGAGGATTGAGGATTGAGCATTGAGGATTGAAGATTGAGTATTGAGGATTGAAGATTGAGGATTGAGGATTGAGGATTGAGGATTGAGGATTGAGGATTGCGGATAGAAGATTGAGGATTGGGAATTGCGGATTGAACATTGAGGATTGGGGGTTGAAGATTAAGATTGAGGATTGAGGATTGAGGATTGAGGACTGAGTATTGAGGATTGAAGATTGAGTATTGAGGATTGAAGATTGAGGATTGAGGATTGAGCATTGAGGATTGAGGATTGAGGATTGAGGATTGAAGGTGGAGGATTGGGTATTGAGGATTGAAGAATTAGGATTGAGGATTGAGGATTGAGGATTGAGGATTGAGGATTGAAGACTGAGTATTGAGGATTGAAGATTGAGGATTGGGTATTGAGGATTGAAGAATGAGGATTGAGGATTGAGGATTGAGGATTGAGGATTGAAGATTGAGTATTGAGGATTGAAGATTGACGATTGAGGATTGAGGATTGAGGTCTGAGGATTGAGGATTGAGGATTGAGGATTGAGGATTGAGGATTGAGGATTGAGGATTGCGGATAGAAGATTGAGGATTGTGTATTGCGGATCGAACATTGAGGATTGAGGATTGAGGATTGAGGATTGAGGATTGAGAATTGAGGATTGAGGATTGAGGATTGAAGATTGAGGATTGGGTATTGAGGATTGAAGAATGAGGATTGAGGATTGAGGATTGCGGATTGAGGATTGAGGATTGAAGACTGAGTATTGAGGATTGTGTATTGCGGATTGAACATTGAGGATTGAGGATTGAGGATTGAGGATTGACGATTGAGGATTGAGAATTGAGGATTGAGGATTGAGGATTGAAGATTGAGGATTGAGTATTGACGATTGAGGATTGACGATTGAAGATTGAATATTGATGATAGAAGATTGAGGATCGAGGATTGAGTGTTGTGGATTGAGGACGAGGACTGAGGGTAGAGTATTGATGTTTAAGGTCTGAGGATTGAGGATTGAGGATTGAGAATTGAGGATTGAGGGTTGAGGATTGAAGATTGAGGATTGGGTGTTGAGGATTGAAGAATGAGGATTGAGGATTGAGGATTGAGTATTGAGGATTGAAGATTGAGTATTGAGGATTGAAGATTGAGGATTGAGGATTGAGGATTGAGGATTGAGGATTGAGGATTGCGGATAGAAGATTGAGGATTGGGTATTGCGGATTGAACATTGAGGATTGAGGGTTGAGGATTGAGGATTGAGGATTGAGGACTGAAATTGAATATTGATGATTGAAGATTGAGGATTGAGGATTGAGGATTGAGGATTGAGGATTGAGGATTGAGGATTGAACATTGAGGATTGGGTATTGAGGATTGAAGAATGAGGATTGAGGATTGAGGATTGAAGATTGCGTACTGAGGATTGAAGATTAAGATTGAGGATTTAGGATTGAGGATTGAGGATTGAGGATTGAGGATTGAAGATTGAGGATTGCTTATTGGGGATAGAACATTGAGGATTGAGGATTGAGGATTGAGGATTGAAGATTGAATATTGATGATTGAAGATTGAGGGTTGAGGATTGAGTGTTGTGGATTGAGGACGAGGACTGAGGGTAGAGTATTGATGTTTATGGTCTGAGGATTGAGGATTGAGGATTGAGAATTGAGGATTGGGGAATGAGGATTGAAGATTGAGGATTGGGTGTTGAGGATTGAAGAATGAGGATTGAGGATTGAGGATTGAGTGTTGAGGATTGAAGGTTGAGTATTGAGGATTGAAGATTGAGGATTGAGGATTGAGGATTGAGGATTGAGGATTGCGGATAGAAGATTGAGGATTGGGTATTGCGGATTGAACATTGAGGATTGAGGGTTGAGGATTGAGGATTGAGGATTGGGGACTGAAGAATGAATATTGATGATTGAAGATTGAGGATTGAGGATTGATGGTTGTGGATTGAGGACGAGGACTGAGGGTTGACTATCGCTGTTTGAGGTCTGAGGATTGAGGATTGAGGATTGAGAATTGAGGATTGAGGATTGAGGATTGAGGATTGAGGATTGAGGATTGAGGATTGAGAATTGAGGATTGAGGATTGAGGATTGAGGATTGAAGATTGAGGATTGGGTATTGAGGACTGAAGAATGAGGATTGAGGATTGAGGATTGCGGATTGAGGATTGAGGATTGAAGACTGAGTATTGAGAATTGAAGATTGAGGATTGTGGAGTGAGTATTGAATATTGAGGATTTGGGACTGAGGATTGAAGATTGATTATTGAGGATTGAGGATTGAGGATTGAAGATTGAGGATTGAGGATTGAAGATTGAGGATTGGGTATTGAGGATTGAAGAATGAGGATTGAGGATTGAGGATTGAGGATTGAGTGTTGAAGATTGAGTATTCAGGATTGAAGATTGACGATTGAGGATTGAGAATTGAGGATTGAGGGTTGAGGATTGATGATTGAGGATTGCGTATTGAGGATAGAACATTGAGGATTGAGGATTGAGTATTGAGGATTGAGGATTGAGGATTGAAGATTGAATATTGATGATTGAAGATTGAGGATCGAGGATTGAGTGTTGTGGATTGAGGACGAGGACTGAGGGTAGAGTATTGATGTTTAAGGTCGGAGGATTGAGGACTGAGGATTGAGAATGGAGGATTGAGGATTGAGGATTGAAGATTGAGGATTGGGTGTTGAGGATTGAAGAATGAGGATTGAGGATTGAGGATTGAGTATTGAGGATTGAAGATTGAGTGTTGAGGATTGAAGATTGAGGATTGAGGATTGAGGATTGAGGATTGAGGATTGCGGATAGAAGATTGAGGATTGGGTATTGCGGATTGAACATTGAGGATTGAGGATTGAGGATTGAGGATTGACGGTTGAGGACTGAAGATTGAATATTGATGATTGAATGTTGAGGATTGAGGATTGATGGTTGTGGATTGAGGACGAGGACTGACGGTTGAGTAATGATGTTTGAGGTCTGAGGATTGAGGGTTGAGGGTTGAGAATTGAGGATTGAGGATTGAAGATTGAGTATTGGGTATTGAGGATTGAAGAATGAGGATTGAGTATTGAGTATTGAGGATTGAGGATTGAAGATTGAGTATTGAGGATTGAAGATTGACGATTGAGGATTGAGGATTGAGGATTGACGATTGAGGATTGAGGATTGAGGATTGATGATTGAGTATTGAGGATTGAAGATTGAGGATTGAGGATTGAGGGTTGAGGATTGAGGATTGAGAATTGAAGATTGAGGATTGAGTATTGGAGGTTGTGGATTGAGGACGAGGACTGACGGTTGAGTAATGATGTTTGAGGTCTGAGGATTGAGGAATGAGGATTGAGAATTGAGGATTGAGGATTGAGGATTGAAGATTGAGGATTGGGTGTTGAGGATTGAAGAATGACGATTGAGTATTGAGGATCGAGGATTGAGTGTTGTGGATTGTGGACGAGGACTGAGGGTAGAGTATTGATGTTTAAGGTCTGAGGATTGAGGATTGAGGATTGAGAATTGAGGATTGAGGATTGAGGATTGAAGATTGAGGATTGGGTGTTGAGGATTGAAGAATGAGGATTGAGGATTGAGGATTGAGTATTGAGAATTGAAGGTTGAGTATTGAGGATTGAAGATTGAGGATTGAGGATTGAGGATTGAGGATTGAGGATTGAGGATTGCGGATAGAAGATTGAGGATTGGGTATTGCGGATTGAACATTGAGGATTGAGGGTTGAGGATTGAGGATTGAGGATTGAGGACTGAAGATTGAATACTGATGATTGAAGATTGAGGATTGAGGATTGATGGTTGTGGATTGAGGACGAGGACTGAGGGTTGACTATTGCTGTTTTAGGTCTGAGGATTGAGGATTGAGGATTGAGAATTGAGGATTGAGGATTGAGGATTGAGGATTGAGGATTGGGGATTGAGGATTGAGAATTGAGGATTGAGGATTGAGGATTGAAGATTGAGGATTGAGGATTGAGGATTGAGGATTGCGGATAGAAGATTGAGGATTGGGTATTGCGGATTGAACATTGAGGATTGAGGGTTGAGGATTGAGGATTGAGGATTGAGGACTGAAGATTGAATACTGATGATTGAAGAATGAGGATTGAGGATTGAGGATTGCGGATTGAGGATTCAGGATTGAAGACTGAGTATTGAGGATTGAAGATTGAGGATTGAGGATTGAGTATTGAAGATTGAGGATTTGGGACTGAGGATTGAAGATTGACTATTGAGAATTGAGGATTGAGGATTGAGGATTGAGGATTGAGGATTGAAGATTGAGGATTGGGTATTGAGGATTGAAGAATGAGGATTGAGGATTGAGGATTAAGGATTGAGTATTGAAGATTGAGTATTCAGGATTGAAGACTGACGATTGAGGATTGAGGATTGAGGATTGAGGATTGAGGATTGATGATTGAGGATTGAAGATTGAGTATTGAGGATTGAAGATTGAGGATTGAGGATTGAGGATTGAGGTTTGAGGATTGAAGATTGAGGATTGAGGATTGAGGATTGAGGATTGAGGATTGAGTATTGAGGATTGATGATTGAGGATTGAAGATCGAATATTGATGATTGAAGATTGAGGATCGAGGATTGAGCGTTGTGGATTGAGGACGAGGACTGAGGGTTGAGTATTGATGTTTGAGGTCTGAGGATTGAGGAATGAGGATTGAGTTTTGAGGGTTGAGGATTGAAGATTGAAGATTGAGGATTGGGTGTTGAGGATTGAAGAATGAGGATTGAGGATTGAGGATTGAGGATTGGGGATTGAAGATTGAGTATTGAGGATTGAAGATTGAGGATTGAGGATTGAGGATTGATGATTGAGGATTGAGGATTGAGGATTGCGGATAGAAGATTGAGGACTGGGTATTGCGGATTGAACATTGAGGATTGAGGATTGAGTATTGAGGATTGAGGATTGAGGATTGAGAATTGAGGATTGAGGATTGAGGATTGAAGATTGAGGATTGGGTATTGAGGATTGATGAATGAGGATTGAGGATTGAGGATTGCGGATTGAGGATTGAGGATTGAAGACTGAGTATTGAGGATTGAAGATTGAGGATTGAGGAGTGAGTATTGAAGATTGAGGATTTGGGGCTGAGGATTGAAGATTGAGGATTGAGGATTGAGGATTAAGGATTGAGGATTGAGTACTGAGGATTGAAGATTGAGGATTGAGGATTGAGGATTGAGGAATGAGGATTGAGGATTGAGGATTGAAGATTGAGGATTGGGTATTGAGGATCGAAGAATGAGGATTGAGGATTGAGGATTGAGGATTGAGGATTGAGGTTTGAAGACTGAGTATTGAGGATTGAAGGTTGAGGATTGAGGAGTGAGTATTGAAGATTGAGGATTTGGGACTGAGGATTGAAGATTGAGGATTGAGGATTGAGGATTGAGGATTGAGGATTGAGGATTGAAGATTGAGGATTGGGTATTGAGGATTGAAGAATGAGGATTGAGGATTGAGGATTGAGGATTGAGGATTGAGGATTGAGGATTGAGGATTGAAGATTGAGGATTGGGTATTGAGGATTGAAGAATGAGGATTGAGTATTCAGTATTGAGGATTGAGGATTGAAGATTGAGTGTTGAGGAGTGAGTATTGAAGATTGAGGATTTTGGACTGAGGATTGAAGATTGAGGATTGAGGATTGAGGATTGAGGATTGAGGATTGAGGATTGAGGATTGAAGATTGAGCATTGGGTATTGAGGATTGAAGAATGAGGATTGAGGATTGAGGATTGAGGATTGAGTATTGAAGATTGAGTATTCAGGATTGAAGATTGACGATTGAGGATTGAGGATTGAGGATTGAGGATTGAGGATTGAGGATTGAGAATTGAGGATTGAGGATTCAGGATTGAAGATTGAGGATTGGGTATTGAGGATTGAAGAATGAGGATTGAGGATTGAGGATTGCGGATTGAGGATTGAGGATTGAAGACTGAGTATTGAGGATTGAAGATTGAGGATTGAGGATTGAAGATTGAGGATTGCGTATTGAGGATAGAACATTGAGGATTGAGGATTGAGTATTGAGGATTGAGGATTGAGGATTGAAGATTGAATATTGATGATTGAAGATTGATGATCGAGGATTGAGTGTTGTGGATTGAGGACGAGGACTGAGGGTAGAGTATTGATGTTTAAGGTCTGAGGATTGAGGATTGAGGATTGAGAATTGAGGATTGAGGATTGAGGATTGAAGATTGAGGATTGGGTATTGATGATTGAAGAATGAGGATTGAGGATTGAGGATTGAAGGTTGCGGATTGAGGATTGAAGACTGAGTATTGAGGATTGAAGATTGAGGATTGAGGAGAGAGTATTGAAGATTGAGGATTTGGGACTGAGGATTGAAGATTGAGGATTGAGGATTGAGGATTGAGGATTGAGGATTGAGGATTGAGGATTGAAGATTGAGGATTGGGTATTGAGGATTGAAGAATGAGGATTGAGAATTGAGGATTGAGGATTGAGTATTGAAGATTGAGTATTCAGGATTGAAGATTGACGATTGAGGATTGAGGATTGAAGATTGAGGATTCGGTATTGAGGATTGAAGAATGAGGATTGAGGAGTGAGGACTGAGGATTCAGGATTGCAGATTGAGTATTCAGGATTGAAGACTGACGATTGAGGATTGAGGATTGAGGATTGAGGATTGAGGATTGATGATTGAGGATTGAAGATTGAGTATTGAGGATTGAAGATTGAGGATTGAGGATTGAGGATTGAGGTTTGAGGATTGAAGATTGAGGATTGAGGATTGAGGATTGAGGATTGAGGATTGAGTATTGAGGATTGAGGATTGAGGATTGAAGATCGAATATTGATGATTGAAGATTGAGGATCGAGGATTGAGCGTTGTGGATTGAGGACGAGGACTGAGGGTTGAGTATTGATGTTTGAGGTCTGAGGATTGAGGAATGAGGATTGAGAATTGAGGGTTGAGGATTGAAGATTGAAGATTGAGGATTGGGTGTTGAGGATTGAAGAATGAGGATTGAGGATTGAGGATTGAGGATTGGGGATTGAAGATTGAGTATTGAGGATTGAAGATTGAGGATTGAGGATTGAGGATTGATGATTGAGGATTGAGGATTGAGGATTGCGGATAGAAGATTGAGGACTGGGTATTGCGGATTGAACATTGAGGATTGAGGATTGAGTATTGAGGATTGAGGATTGAGGATTGAGAATTGAGGATTGAGGATTGAGGATTGAAGATTGAGGATTGGGTATTGAGGATTGATGAATGAGGATTGAGGATTGAGGATTGCGGATTGAGGATTGAGGATTGAAGACTGAGTATTGAGGATTGAAGATTGAGGATTGAGGAGTGAGTATTGAAGATTGAGGATTTGGGACTGAGGATTGAAGATTGAGGATTGAGGATTGAGGATTAAGGATTGAGGATTGAGTACTGAGGATTGAAGATTGAGGATTGAGGATTGAGGATTGACGAATGAGGATTGAGGATTGAGGATTGAAGATTGAGGATTGGGTATTGAGGATCGAAGAATGAGGATTGAGGATTGAGGATTGAGGATTGAGGATTGAGGTTTGAAGACTGAGTATTGAGGATTGAAGGTTGAGGATTGAGGAGTGAGTATTGAAGATTGAGGATTTGGGACTGAGGATTGAAGATTGAGGATTGAGGATTGAGGATTGAGGATTGAGGATTGAGGATTGAGTATTGAAGATTGAGGATTGGGTATTGAGGATTGAAGAATGAGGATTGAGGATTGAGGATTGAGGATTGAGGATTGAGGATTGAGGATTGAGGATTGAAGATTGAGGATTGGGTATTGAGGATTGAAGAATGAGGATTGAGTATTCAGTATTGAGGATTGAGGATTGAAGATTGAGTGTTGAGGAGTGAGTATTGAAGATTGAGGATTTTGGACTGAGGATTGAAGATTGAGGATTGAGGATTGAGGATTGAAGATTGAGGATTCGGTATTGAGGATTGAAGAATGAGGATTGAGGAGTGAGGACTGAGGATTCAGGATTGCAGATTGAGTATTCAGGATTGAAGACTGACGATTGAGGATTGAGGATTGAGGATTGAGGATTGAGGATTGATGATTGAGGATTGAAGATTGAGTATTGAGGATTGAAGATTGAGGATTGAGGATTGAGGATTGAGGTTTGAGGATTGAAGATTGAGGATTGAGGATTGAGGATTGAGGATTGAGGATTGAGTATTGAGGATTGAGGATTGAGGATTGAAGATCGAATATTGATGATTGAAGATTGAGGATCGAGGATTGAGCGTTGTGGATTGAGGACGAGGACTGAGGGTTGAGTATTGATGTTTGAGGTCTGAGGATTGAGGAATGAGGATTGAGAATTGAGGGTTGAGGATTGAAGATTGAAGATTGAGGATTGGGTGTTGAGGATTGAAGAATGAGGATTGAGGATTGAGGATTGAGGATTGGGGATTGAAGATTGAGTATTGAGGATTGAAGATTGAGGATTGAGGATTGAGGATTGATGATTGAGGATTGAGGATTGAGGATTGCGGATAGAAGATTGAGGACTGGGTATTGCGGATTGAACATTGAGGATTGAGGATTGAGTATTGAGGATTGAGGATTGAGGATTGAGAATTGAGGATTGAGGATTGAGGATTGAAGATTGAGGATTGGGTATTGAGGATTGATGAATGAGGATTGAGGATTGAGGATTGCGGATTGAGGATTGAGGATTGAAGACTGAGTATTGAGGATTGAAGATTGAGGATTGAGGAGTGAGTATTGAAGATTGAGGATTTGGGACTGAGGATTGAAGATTGAGGATTGAGGATTGAGGATTAAGGATTGAGGATTGAGTACTGAGGATTGAAGATTGAGGATTGAGGATTGAGGATTGAGGAATGAGGATTGAGGATTGAGGATTGAAGATTGAGGATTGGGTATTGAGGATCGAAGAATGAGGATTGAGGATTGAGGATTGAGGTTTGAAGACTGAGTATTGAGGATTGAAGGTTGAGGATTGAGGAGTGAGTATTGAAGATTGAGGATTTGGGACTGAGGATTGAAGATTGAGGATTGAGGATTGAGGATTGAGGATTGAGGATTGAGGATTGAGTATTGAAGATTGAGGATTGGGTATTGAGGATTGAAGAATGAGGATTGAGGATTGAGGATTGAGGATTGAGGATTGAGGATTGAGGATTGAGGATTGAAGATTGAGGATTGGGTATTGAGGATTGAAGAATGAGGATTGAGTATTCAGTATTGAGGATTGAGGATTGAAGATTGAGTGTTGAGGAGTGAGTATTGAAGATTGAGGATTTTGGACTGAGGATTGAAGATTGAGGATTGAGGATTGAGGATTGAGGATTGAGGATTGAGGATTGAGGATTGAGGATTGAGGATTGAGGATTGAAGATTGAGCATTGGGTATTGAGGATTGAAGAATGAGGATTGAGGATTGAGGATTGAGGATTGAGTATTGAAGATTGAGTATTCAGGATTGAAGATTGACGATTGAGGATTGAGGATTGAGGATTGAAGATTGAGGATTCGGTATTGAGGATTGAAGAATGAGGATTGAGGATTGAGTATTGCGGATAGAAGATTGAGGATTGGGTATTGCGGATTGAACATTGAGGATTGAGGATTGAGGATTGAGGATTGAGGATTGAGGATTGAGGATTGAGAATTGAGGATTGAGGATTCAGGATTGAAGATTGAGGATTGGGTATTGAGGATTGAAGAATGAGGATTGAGGATTGAGGATTGCGGATTGAGGATTGAGGATTCAAGACTGAGTATTGAGGATTGAAGATTGAGGATTGAGGATTGAAGATTGAGGATTGCGTATTGAGGATAGAACATTGAGGATTGAGGATTGAGTATTGAGGATTGAGGATTGAGGATTGAAGATTGAATATTGATGATTGAAGATTGATGATCGAGGATTGAGTGTTGTGGATTGAGGACGAGGACTGAGGGTAGAGTATTGATGTTTAAGGTCTGAGGATTGAGGATTCAGGATTGAGAATTGAGGATTGAGGATTGAGGCATTGAAGATTGAGGATTGGGTATTGATGATTGAAGAATGAGGATTGAGGATTGAGGATTGAAGGTTGCGGATTGAGGATTGAAGACTGAGTATTGAGGATTGAAGATTGAGGATTGAGGAGTGAGTATTGAAGATTGAGGATTTGGGACTGAGGATTGAAGATTGAGGATTGAGGATTGAGGATTGAGGATTGAGGATTGAGGATTGAGGATTGAAGATTGAGGATTGGGTATTGAGGATTGAAGAATGAGGATTGAGAATTGAGGATTGAGGATTGAGTATTGAAGATTGAGTATTCAGGATTGAAGATTGACGATTGAGGATTGAGGATTGAAGATTGAGGATTCGGTATTGAGGATTGAAGAATGAGGATTGAGGAGTGAGGACTGAGGATTCAGGATTGCAGATTGAGTATTGAGGATTGAAGATTGAGGACTGAGGATTGAGGATTGAGGATTGACGAATGAGGATTGAGGTTTGAGGATTGAGTATTGAGGATTGAGGATCGAGGATTGAAGATTGAATATTGATGATTGAAGATTGAGGATCGAGGATTGAGCGTTGTGGATTGAGGACGAGGACTGAGGGTTGAGTATTGATGTTTGAGGTCTGAGGATTGAGGAATGAGGATTGAGAATTGAGGGTTGAGGATTGAGGATTGAAGATTGAGGATTGGGTGTTGAGGATTGAAGAATGAGGATTGAGGATTGAGGATTGAGAATTGAGGATTGAAGATTGAGTATTGAGGATTGAAGATTGTGGATTGAGGATTGAGGATTGAGGATTGAGGATTGAGGATTGAGGATTGAGGATTGCGGATAGAAGGTTGAGGATTGGGTATTGCGGATTGAACATTGAGGATTAAGGATTGAGGATTGAGGATTGAGGATTGAGGATTGAGAATTGAGGATTGAGGATTGAGGATTGAAGATAGAGGATTGGGTATTGAGGATTGAAGAATGAGGATTGAGGATTGAGGATTGCGGATTGAGGATTGAGGATTGAAGACTGAGTATTGACGATTCAAGATTGAGGATTGGGGAGTGAGTATTGAAGTTTGAGGATTTGGAACTGAGGATTGGAGATTGAGGATTGAGGATTGAGGATTGAGGATTGAGGATTGACGATTGAGGATTGAAGATTGAGGATTGGGTATTGAGGATTGAAGAATGAGTATTGAGGATTGAGGATTGTGGATTGAGTATTGAAGATTGAGTATTCAGGATTGAAGATTGACGATTGAGTATTGATGATTGAGGATTGAGGATAGAGGATTGATGATTGAGGATTGAAGTTTGAGTATTGAGGATTGAAGATTGAGGATTGAGGATTGAGGATTGAGGTTTGAGGATTGAAGATTGAGGATTGAGGATTGAGGATTGAGGATTGAGGATTGAAGATTGAGGATTGGGTACTGAGGATTGAAGAATGAGGATTGAGTATTGAGTATTGAGGATTGAGTATTGACGATTGAGTATTGAGGATTGAAGATTGACGATTGAGGATTGAGGATTGAGGATTGAGGATTGAGGATTGAGGATTGAGGATTGAAGATTGAGTATTGAGTGTTGAAGATTGAGGATTGAGGAATGAGGATTGAGGATTGAGGATTGAAGATTGCGTACTGAGGATTGAAGATTAAGATTGAGGATTGAGGATTGAGGATTGAGGATTGAGGATTGAGGATTGAAGATTGAGGATTGGGTATTGAGGATTGAAGAATGAGGATTGAGGATTGAGGATTGCGGATTGAGGATTGAGGATTGAAGACTGAGTATTGAGGATTGAAGATTGAGGATTGTGGAGTGAGTATTGAATATTGAGGATTTGGGACTGAGGATTGAAGATTGATTATTGAGGATTGAGGATTGAGGATTGAAGATTGAGGATTGAGGATTGAAGATTGAGGATTGGGTATTGAGGATTGAAGAATGAGGATTGAGGATTGAGGATTGAGGATTGAGTGTTGAAGATTGAGTATTCAGGATTGAAGATTGACGATTGAGGATTGAGAATTGAGGATTGAGGGTTGAGGATTCATGATTGAGGAATGCGTATTGAGGATAGAACATTGAGGATTGAGGATTGAGTATTGAGGATTGAGGATTGAGGATTGAAGATTGAATATTGATGATTGAAGATTGAGGATCGAGGATTGAGTGTTGTGGATTGAGGACGAGGGCTGAGGGTAGAGTATTGATGTTTAAGGTCGGAGGATTGAGGACTGAGGATTGAGAATTGAGGATTGAGGTTTGAGGATTGAAGATTGAGGATTGGGTGTTGAGGATTGAAGAATGAGGATTGAGGATTGAGGATTGAGTATTGAGGATTGAAGATTGAGTGTTGAGGATTGAAGATTGAGGATTGAGGATTGAGGATTGAGGATTGAGGATTGCGGATAGAAGATTGAGGATTGGGTATTGCGGATTGAACATTGAGGATTGAGGATTGAGGATTGAGGATTGACGGTTGAGGACTGAAGATTGAATATTGATGATTGAATGTTGAGGATTGAGGATTGATGGTTGTGGATTGAGGACGAGGACTGAGGGTTGACTATTGCTGTTTGAGGTCTGAGGATTGAGGATTGAGGATTGAGAATTGGGGATTGAGGATTGAGGATTGAAGATTGAGGTTTGGGTATTGAGGATTGAAGAATGTGGATTGAGGATTGAGGACTGAGGATTGAGGATTGAAGACTGAGTGTTGAGGGTTGAGTGATGAGAATTGATGTTTGTGCATAGAGATTTGAAGATTGCAGATTGAGTATTGAGTATTGAAAACTGTGAATTGATGATATTCTCTTGAGGGTTGAGGATTGACAACTGATTGTTCAGGACTGAGGGCTGAAGGTTGAGGATTCAGGATTGTGGTTTGAGGACCGAGGATTGAGGATTGAGGATTGAGGATTGAGAATTGAAGATTGAGGATTGAGTATTGGGGGTTGTGGATTGACGACGAGGACTGACGGTTGAGTAATGATGTTTGAGGTCTGAGGATTGAGGGTTGAGGGTTGAGAATTGAGGATTGAGGATTGAAGATTGAGTATTGGGTATTGAGGATTGAAGAATGAGGATTGAGTATTGAGTATTGAGGATTGAGGATTGAAGATTGAGTATTGAGGATTGAAGATTGACGATTGAGGATTGAGGATTGAGGATTGAGGATTGAGGATTGAGGATTGAGGATTGATGATTGAGTATTGAGGATTGAAGATTGAGGATTGAGGATTGAGGGTTGAGGATTGAGGATTGAGAATTGAAGATTGAGGATTGAGTATTGGGGGTTGTGGATTGAGGACGAGGACTGACGGTTGAGTAATGATGTTTGAGGTCTGAGGATTGAGGAATGAGGATTGAGAATTGTGGATTGAGGATTGAGGATTGAAGATTGAGGATTGGGTGTTGAGGATTGAAGAATGACGATTGAGTATTGAATATTGAGGATTTAGGGTTGTGGATTGAGGACGAGGACTGAGGGTTGAGTATTGATGTTTGAAGTCCGAGGATTCAGGATTGAGGATTGAGAATTGAGGATTGAGGATTGAGGATTGAAGATTGAGGATTCGGTATTGAGGATTGAAGAATGAGGATTGAGGATTGAGGATTGAGGATTGAAGATTGAATATTGATGATTGAAAATTGAGGATCGAGGATTGAGCGTTGTGGATTGAGGACGAGGACTGAGGGTTGAGTATTGATGTTTGAGGTCTGAGGATTGAGGAATGAGGATTGAGAATTGAGGGTTGAGGATTGAGGATTGGAGATTGAGGATTGGGTGTTGAGGATTGAAGAATGAGGATTGAGGATTGAGGATTGAGGATTGAGGATTGAAGATTGCGTACTGAGGATTGAAGATTAAGATTGAGGATTGAGGATTGAGGATTGCGGATTGAGGATTGAGGATTGAAGATTGAGGATTGCGTATTGAGGATAGAACATTGAGGATTGAGGATTGAGTATTGAGGATTGAGGATTGAGGATTGAAGATTGAATATTGATGATTGAATGTTGAGGATCGAGGATTGAGTGTTGTGGATTGAGGACGAGGACTGAGGGCAGAGTATTGATGTTTAAGGTCTGAGGATTGAGGATTGAGGATTGAGAATTGGGGATTGAGGATTGAGGATTGAAGATTGAGGATTGGGTAGGTTGAGGATTGAGGAATGAGGATTGAGGATTGAGGATTGAGTATTGAGAATTGAAGGTTGAGTATTGAGGATTGAATATTGAGGATTGAGGATTGAGGATTGAGGATTGAGGATTGAGGATTGCGGATAGAAGATTGAGGATTGGGTATTGCGGATTCAACATTGAGGATTGACGGTTGAGGATTGAGGATTGAGGATTGAGGACTGAAGATTGAATATTGATGATTGAAGATTGAGGATTGAGGATTGATGGTTGTGGATTGAGGACGAGGACTGAGGGTTGACTATTGCTGTTTTAGGTCTGAGGATTGAGGATTGAGGATTGAGAATTGGGGATTGAGGATTGAGGATTGAAGATTGAGGTTTGGGTATTGAGGATTGAAGAATGTGGATTGAGGATTGAGGACTGAGGATTGAGGATTGAAGACTGAGTGTTGAGGGTTGAGTGATGAGAATTGATGTTTGTGCATAGGGATTTGAAGATTGCAGATTGAGTATTGAGTATTGAAAACTGTGAATTGATGATATTCTCTTGAGGGTTGAGGATTGACAACTGATTGTTCAGGACTGAGGGCTGAAGGTTGAGGATTCAGGATTGTGGTTTGAGGACCGAGGATTGAGGATTGAGGATTGAGGATTGAGAATTGAAGATTGAGGATTGAGTATTGGGGGTTGTGGATTGACGACGAGGACTGACGGTTGAGTAATGATGTTTGAGGTCTGAGGATTGAGGGTTGAGGGTTGAGAATTGAGGATTGAGGATTGAAGATTGAGTATTGGGTATTGAGGATTGAAGAATGAGGATTGAGTATTGAGTATTGAGGATTGAGGATTGAAGATTGAGTATTGAGGATTGAAGATTGACGATTGAGGATTGAGGATTGAGGATTGAGGATTGAGGATTGAGGATTGAGGATTGATGATTGAGTATTGAGGATTGAAGATTGAGGATTGAGGATTGAGGGTTGAGGATTGAGGATTGAGAATTGAAGATTGAGGATTGAGTATTGGGGGTTGTGGATTGAGGACGAGGACTGACGGTTGAGTAATGATGTTTGAGGTCTGAGGATTGAGGAATGAGGATTGAGAATTGAGGATTGAGGATTGAGGATTGAAGATTGAGGATTGGGTGTTGAGGATTGAAGAATGACGATTGAGTATTGAATATTGAGGATTTAGGGTTGTGGATTGAGGACGAGGACTGAGGGTTGAGTATTGATGTTTGAAGTCCGAGGATTCAGGATTGAGGATTGAGAATTGAGGATTGAGGATTGAGGATTGAAGATTGAGGATTCGGTATTGAGGATTGAAGAATGAGGATTGAGGATTGAGGATTGAGGATTGAAGATTGAATATTGATGATTGAAAATTGAGGATCGAGGATTGAGCGTTGTGGATTGAGGACGAGGACTGAGGGTTGAGTATTGATGTTTGAGGTCTGAGGATTGAGGAATGAGGATTGAGAATTGAGGGTTGAGGATTGAGGATTGGAGATTGAGGATTGGGTGTTGAGGATTGAAGAATGAGGATTGAGGATTGAGGATTGAGGATTGAGGATTGAAGATTGCGTACTGAGGATTGAAGATTAAGATTGAGGATTGAGGATTGAGGATTGCGGATTGAGGATTGAGGATTGAAGATTGAGGATTGCGTATTGAGGATAGAACATTGAGGATTGAGGATTGAGTATTGAGGATTGAGGATTGAGGATTGAAGATTGAATATTGATGATTGAAGATTGAGGATTGAGGATTGATGGTTGTGGATTGAGGACGAGGACTGAGGGTTGACTATTGCTGTTTTAGGTCTGAGGATTGAGGATTGAGGATTGAGAATTGGGGATTGAGGATTGAGGATTGAGGATTGAGGATTGGGGATTGAGGATTGAGAATTGAGGATTGAGGATTGAGGATTGAAGATTGAGGATTGGGTATTGAGGATTGAAGAATGAGGATTGAGGATTGAGGATTGCGGATTGAGGATTCAGGATTGAAGACTGAGTATTGAGGATTGAAGATTGAGGATTGAGGATTGAGTATTGAAGATTGAGGATTTGGGACTGAGGATTGAAGATTGACTATTGAGAATTGAGGATTGAGGATTGAGGATTGAGGATTGAGGATTGAAGATTGAGGATTGGGTATTGAGGATTGAAGAATGAGGATTGAGGATTGAGGATTAAGGATTGAGTATTGAAGATTGAGTATTCAGGATTGAAGACTGACGATTGAGGATTGAGTATTGAGGATTGAGGATTGAGGATTGATGATTGAGGATTGAAGATTGAGTATTGAGGATTGAAGATTGAGGATCGAGGATTGAGGATTGAGGTTAGACGATTGAAGATTGAGGATTGAGGATTGAGGATTGAGGATTGAGGATTGAGTATTGAGGATTGAGGATTGAGGATTGAAGATCGAATATTGATGATTGAAGATTGAGGATCGAGGATTGAGCGTTGTGGATTGAGGACGAGGACTGAGGGTTGACTATTGCTGTTTGAGGTCTGAGGATTGAGGATTGAGGATTGAGAATTGGGGATTGAGGATTGAGGATCGAAGATTGAGGTTTGGGTATTGAGGATTGAAGAATGTGGATTGAGGATTGAGGACTGAGGATTGAGGATTGAAGACTGAGTGTTGAGGGTTGAGTGATGAGAATTGATGTTTGTGCATAGAGATTTGAAGATTGCATATTGAGTATTGAGTATTGAAAACTGTGAATTGATGATATTCTCTTGAGGGTTGAGGATTGACAACTGATTGTTCAGGACTGAGGGCTGAAGGTTGAGGATTCAGGATTGTGGTTTGAGGACCGAGGATTGAGGATTGAGGATTGAGGATTGAGAATTGAAGATTGAGGATTGAGTATTGGGGGTTGTGGATTGACGACGAGGACTGACGGTTGAGTAATGATGTTTGAGGTCTGAGGATTGAGGGTTGAGGGTTGAGAATTGAGGATTGAGGATTGAAGATTGAGTATTGGGTATTGAGGATTGAAGAATGAGGATTGAGTATTGAGTATTGAGGATTGAGGATTGAAGATTGAGTATTGAGGATTGAAGATTGACGATTGAGGATTGAGGATTGAGGATTGAGGATTGAGGATTGAGGATTGAGGATTGATGATTGAGTATTGACGATTGAAGATTGAGGATTGAGGATTGAGGGTTGAGGATTGAGGATTGAGAATTGAAGATTGAGGATTGAGTATTGGGGGTTGTGGATTGAGGTCGAGGACTGACGGTTGAGTAATGATGTTTGAGGTCTGAGGATTGAGGAATGAGGATTGAGAATTGAGGATTGAGGATTGAGGATTGAGGATTGATGGTTGTGGATTGAGGACGAGGACTGAGGGTTGACTATTGCTGTTTTAGGTCTGAGGATTGAGGATTGAGGATTGAGAATTGGGGATTGAGGATTGAGGATTGAGGATTGAGGATTGGGGATTGAGGATTGAGAATTGAGGATTGAGGATTGAGGATTGAAGATTGAGGATTGGGTATTGAGGATTGAAGAATGAGGATTGAGGATTGAGGATTGCGGATTGAGGATTCAGGATTGAAGACTGAGTATTGAGGATTGAAGATTGAGGATTGAGGATTGAGTATTGAAGATTGAGGATTTGGGACTGAGGATTGAAGATTGACTATTGAGAATTGAGGATTGAGGATTGAGGATTGAGGATTGAGGATTGAAGATTGAGGATTGGGTATTGAGGATTGAAGAATGAGGATTGAGGATTGAGGATTAAGGATTGAGTATTGAAGATTGAGTATTCAGGATTGAAGACTGACGATTGAGGATTGAGGATTGAGGATTGAGGATTGAGGATTGATGATTGAGGATTGAAGATTGAGTATTGAGGATTGAAGATTGAGGATTGAGGATTGAGGATTGAGGTTTGAGGATTGAAGATTGAGGATTGAGGATTGAGGATTGAGGATTGAGGATTGAGTATTGAGGATTGAGGATTGAGGATTGAAGATCGAATATTGATGATTGAAGATTGAGGATCGAGGATTGAGCGTTGTGGATTGAGGACGAGGACTGAGGGTTGACTATTGCTGTTTGAGGTCTGAGGATTGAGGATTGAGGATTGAGAATTGGGGATTGAGGATTGAGGATCGAAGATTGAGGTTTGGGTATTGAGGATTGAAGAATGTGGATTGAGGATTGAGGACTGAGGATTGAGGATTGAAGACTGAGTGTTGAGGGTTGAGTGATGAGAATTGATGTTTGTGCATAGAGATTTGAAGATTGCAGATTGAGTATTGAGTATTGAAAACTGTGAATTGATGATATTCTCTTGAGGGTTGAGGATTGACAACTGATTGTTCAGGACTGAGGGCTGAAGGTTGAGGATTCAGGATTGTGGTTTGAGGACCGAGGATTGAGGATTGAGGATTGAGGATTGAGAATTGAAGATTGAGGATTGAGTATTGGGGGTTGTGGATTGACGACGAGGACTGACGGTTGAGTAATGATGTTTGAGGTCTGAGGATTGAGGGTTGAGGGTTGAGAATTGAGGATTGAGGATTGAAGATTGAGTATTGGGTATTGAGGATTGAAGAATGAGGATTGAGTATTGAGTATTGAGGATTGAGGATTGAAGATTGAGTATTGAGGATTGAAGATTGACGATTGAGGATTGAGGATTGAGGATTGAGGATTGAGGATTGAGGATTGAGGATTGATGATTGAGTATTGAGGATTGAAGATTGAGGATTGAGGATTGAGGGTTGAGGATTGAGGATTGAGAATTGAAGATTGAGGATTGAGTATTGGGGGTTGTGGATTGAGGACGAGGACTGACGGTTGAGTAATGATGTTTGAGGTCTGAGGATTGAGGAATGAGGATTGAGAATTGAGGATTGAGGATTGAGGATTGAAGATTGAGGATTGGGTGTTGAGGATTGAAGAATGACGATTGAGTATTGAATATTGAGGATTTAGGGTTGTGGATTGAGGACGAGGACTGAGGGTTGAGTATTCATGTTTGAAGTCCGAGGATTCAGGATTGAGGATTGAGAATTGAGGATTGAGGATTGAGGATTGAAGATTGAGGATTCGGTATTGAGGATTGAAGAATGAGGATTGAGGATTGAGGATTGAGGATTGAAGATTGAATATTGATGATTGAAAATTGAGGATCGAGGATTGAGCGTTGTGGATTGAGGACGAGGACTGAGGGTTGAGTATTGATGTTTGAGGTCTGAGGATTGAGGAATGAGGATTGAGAATTGAGGGTTGAGGATTGAGGATTGGAGATTGAGGATTGGGTGTTGAGGATTGAAGAATGAGGATTGAGGATTGAGGATTGAGGATTGAGGATTGAAGATTGCGTACTGAGGATTGAAGATTAAGATTGAGGATTGAGGATTGAGGATTGCGGATTGAGGATTGAGGATTGAAGATTGAGGATTGCGTATTGAGGATAGAACATTGAGGATTGAGGATTGAGTATTGAGGATTGAGGATTGAGGATTGAAGATTGAATATTGATGATTGAATGTTGAGGATCGAGGATTGAGTGTTGTGGATTGAGGACGAGGACTGAGGGCAGAGTATTGATGTTTAAGATCTGAGGATTGAGGATTGAGGATTGAGAATTGGGGATTGAGGATTGAGGATTGAAGATTGAGGATTGGGTGTTGAGGATTGAGGAATGAGGATTGAGGATTGAGGATTGAGTATTGAGAATTGAAGGTTGAGTATTGAGGATTGAATATTGAGGATTGAGGATTGAGGATTGAGGATTGAGGATTGAGGATTGCGGATAGAAGATTGAGGATTGGGTATTGCGGATTGAACATTGAGGATTGACGGTTGAGGATTGAGGATTGAGGATTGAGGACTGAAGATTGAATATTGATGATTGAAGATTGAGGATTGAGGATTGATGGTTGTGGATTGAGGACGAGGACTGAGGGTTGACTATTGCTGTTTTAGGTCTGAGGATTGAGGATTGAGGATTGAGAATTGAGGATTGAGGATTGAGGATTGAGGATTGAGGATTGGGGATTGAGGATTGAGAATTGAGGATTGAGGATTGAGGATTGAGGATTGAAGATTGAGGATTGGGTATTGAGGATTGAAGAATGAGGATTGAGGATTGAGGATTGCGGATTGAGGATTCAGGATTGAAGACTGAGTATTGAGGATTGAAGATTGAGGATTGAGGATTGAGTATTGAAGATTGAGGATTTGGGACTGAGGATTGAAGATTGACTATTGAGAATTGAGGATTGAGGATTGAGGATTGAGGATTGAGGATTGAAGATTGAGGATTGGGTATTGAGGATTGAAGAATGAGGATTGAGGATTGAGGATTAAGGATTGAGTATTGAAGATTGAGTATTCAGGATTGAAGACTGACGATTGAGGATTGAGGATTGAGGATTGAGGATTGAGGATTGATGATTGAGGATTGAAGATTGAGTATTGAGGATTGAAGATTGAGGATTGAGGATTGAGGATTGAGGTTTGAGGATTGAAGATTGAGGATTGAGGATTGAGGATTGAGGATTGAGGATTGAGTATTGAGGATTGAGGATTGAGGATTGAAGATCGAATATTGATGATTGAAGATTGAGGATCGAGGATTGAGCGTTGTGGATTGAGGACGAGGACTGAGGGTTGAGTATTGATGTTTGAGGTCTGAGGATTGAGGAATGAGGATTGAGAATTGAGGGTTGAGGATTGAAGATTGAAGATTGAGGATTGGGTGTTGAGGATTGAAGAATGAGGATTGAGGATTGAGGATTGAGGATTGGGGATTGAAGATTGAGTATTGAGGATTGAAGATTGAGGATTGAGGATTGAGGATTGATGATTGAGGATTGAGGATTGAGGATTGCGGATAGAAGATTGAGGACTGGGTATTGCGGATTGAACATTGAGGATTGAGGATTGAGTATTGAGGATTGAGGATTGAGGATTGAGAATTGAGGATTGAGGATTGAGGATTGAAGATTGAGGATTGGGTATTGAGGATTGATGAATGAGGATTGAGGATTGAGGATTGAGGATTGAGGATTGAGGATTGAAGATTGAGTATTGAGTGTTGAAGATTGAGGATTGAGGAATGAGGATTGAGGATTGAGGATTGAAGATTGAGGATTGGGTATTGAGGATTGAAGAATGAGGATTGAGGATTGAGGATTGGGGATTGAGGATTGAGGATTGAAGACTGAGTATTGAGGATTGAAGATTGAGGATTGTGGAGTGAGTATTGAATATTGAGGATTTGGGACTGAGGATTGAAGATTGATTATTGAGGATTGAGGATTGAGGATTGAAGATTGAGGATTGAGGATTGAAGATTGAGGATTGGGTATTGAGGATTGAAGAATGAGGATTGAGGATTGAGGATTGAGGATTGAGTGTTGAAGATTGAGTATTGAGGATTGAAGATTGACGATTGAGGATTGAGGATTGAGGATTGAGGATTGAAGATTGAGGATTGAGGATTGAAGATTGAGTATTGAGTATTGAATATTGAGGATTGAGGAATGAGGATTGAGGATTGAGGATTGAAGATTGCGTACTGAGGATTGAAGATTAAGATTGAAGATTGAGGATTGAGGATTTAGGATTGAGGATTGAGGATTGAAGATTGAGGATTGCGTATTGAGGATAGAACATTGAGGATTGAGGATTGAGGATTGAGGATTGAAGATTGAATATTGATGATTGAAGATTGAGGATCGAGGATTGAGTGTTGTGGATTGAGGACGAGGACTGAGGGTAGAGTATTGATGTCTAAGGTCTGAGGATTGAGGATAGAGGATTGAGAATTGAGGATTGAGGAGTGAGGATTGAAGATTGAGGATTGGGTGTTGAGGATTGAAGAATGAGGATTGAGGATTGAGGATTGAGCATTGAGGATTGAGGATTGAAGACTGAGTATTGAGGATTGAACATTGAGGATTGGGTATTGAGGATTGAAGAATGAGGATTGAGGATTGAGGATTGAGGATTGAGGATTGAAGATTGAGTATTGAGGATTGAAGATTGACGATTGAGGATTGAGGATTGAGGTCTGAGGATTGAGGATTGAGGATTGAGGATTGAGGATTGAGGATTGAGGATTGAGGATTGAGGATTGCGGATAGAAGATTGAGGATTGTGTATTGCGGATTGAACATTGAGGATTGAGGATTGAGGATTGAGGATTGAGGATTGAGGATTGAGAATTGAGGATTGAGGATTGAGGATTGAAGATTGAGGATTGGGTATTGTGGATTGAAGAATGAGGATTGAGGATTGAGGATTGCGGATTGAGGATTGAGGATTGAAGACTGAGTATTGAGGATTGTGTATTGCGGATTGAACATTGAGGATTGAGGATTGAGGATTGAGGATTGACGATTGAGGATTGAGAATTGAGGACTGAGGATTGAGGATTGAAGATTGAGGATTGAGTATTGACGATTGAGGATTGACGATTGAAGATGGAAGATTGATGATAGAAGATTGAGGATCGAGGATTGAGCGTTGTGGATTGAGGACGAGGACTGAGGGTAGAGTATTGATGTTTAAGGTCTGAGGATTGAGGATTGAGGATTGAGAATTGAGGATTGAGGGTTGAGGATTGAAGATTGAGGATTGGGTGTTGAGGATTGAAGAATGAGGATTGAGGATTGAGGATTGAGTATTGAGGATTGAAGATTGAGTATTGAGGATTGAAGATTGAGGATTGAGGATTGAGGATTGAAGACTGAGGATTGGGTATTGAGGATTGAAGAATGAGGATTGAGGATTGAGGATTGAGTATTGAAGATTGAGTGTTCAGGATTGAAGATTGACGATTGCGGATTGAGGATTGAGGATTGAGGAATGAGGATTGAAGATTGAGGATTGAAGTTTGTGTATTGAGGATTGAGGATTGAGGATTGAGTATTGAGGATTGAAGATTGAGGATTGCGTATTGAGGATAGAACATTGAGGATTGAGGATTGAGTATTGAGGATTGAGGATTGAGGATTGAAGATTGAATATTGATGATTGAAGATTGAGGATCGAGGATTGAGTGTTGTGGATTGAGGACGAGGACTGAGGGTAGAGTATTGATGTTTAAGGTCTGAGGATTGAGGATTGAGGATTGAGAATTGAGGATTGAGGATTGAGGATTGAAGACTGAGGATTGGGTGTTGAGGATTGAAGAATGAGGATTGCGGATTGAGGATTGAGTATTGAGGATTGAAGATTGAGTATTGAGGATTGAAGGTTGAGGATTGAGGATGGAGGATTGAGGATTGAGGATTGAGGATTGCGGATAGAAGATTGAGGATTGCGTATTGCGGATTGAACATTGAGGATTGAGGGTTGAGGATTGAGGATTGAGGATTGAGGACTGAAGATTGAATATTGATGATTGAAGATTGAGGATTGAGGATTGATGGTTGTGGATTGAGGACGAGGACTGAGGGTTGACTATTGCTGTTTGAGGTCTGAGGATTGAGGATTGAGGATTGAGAATTGAGGATTGAGGATTGAGGATTGAAGATTGAGGATTGCGTATTGAGGATTGAGGATTGAGGATTGAGGATTGAGTATTGAGGGTTGAAGATTGAGTATTGAGGATTGAAGATTGAGGATTGAGGATTGAGGATTGAGGATTGAGGATTGAGGATTGAGGATTGAAGATGGAGGATTGGGTATTGAGGATTGAAGAATGAGGATTGAGGATTGAGGATTGAGGATTGAGGATTGAGGATTGAAGACTGAGTATTGAGGATTGAAGATTGAGGATTGGGTATTGAGGATTGAAGAATGAGGATTGAGGATTGAGGATTGCGGATTGAGGATTGAGGATTGAAGACTGAGTATTGAGGATTGAAGATTGAGGATTGAGGAGTGAGTATTGAAGATTGAGAATTGAGGATTGAGGATTGAGGATTGAGGATTGAAGATTGAGGATTGGGTATTGAGGATTGAAGGATGAGGATTGAGTATTGAGAATTGAGGATTGAGTATTGACGATTGAGTATTGAGGATTGAAGATTGACGATTGAGGATTGAGGATTGAGGATTGAGGATTGAGGATTGAGGATTGAGGATTGAGGATTGAAGATTGAGTATTGAGTATTGAAGATTGAGGATTGAGGAATGAGGATTGAGGGTTGAGCATTGAAGATTGCGTACTGAGGGTTGAAGATTAAGATTGAGGATTGAGGATTGAGGATTGAGGATTGAGGATTGAAGATTGAGGATTGCGTATTGAGGATAGAACATTGAGGATTGACGATTGAGTATTGAGGATTGAGGATTGAGGATTGAAGATTGAATATTGATGATTGAAGATTGAGGATCGAGGATTCAGTGTTGTGGATTGAGGACGAGGACTGAGGGTAGAGTATTGATGTTTAAGGTATGAGGATTGAGGATTGAGGATTGAGAATTGAGGATTGAGGATTGAGGATTGAAGACTGAGGATTGGGTGTTGAGGATTGAAGAATGAGGATTGAGGATTGAGGATTGAGTATTGAGGATTGAAGATTGAGTATTGAGGATTGAAGATTGAGGATTGAGGATTGAGGATTGAGGATTGAGGATTGAGGATTGCGGATAGAAGATTGAGGATTGGGTATTGCGTATTGAACATTGAGGATTGAGGGTTGAGGATTGAGGATTGAGGATTGAGGACTGAAAGTTGAATATTGATGATTGAAGATTGAGGATTGAGGATTGATGGTTGTGGATTGAGGACGAGGTCTGAGGGTTGACTATTGCTGTTTGAGGTCTGAGGATTGAGGATTGAGGATTGATAATTGAGGATTGAGGATTGAGGATTGAAGATTGAGGATTGGGTATTGAGGATTGAGGATTGAGGATTGAGGATTGAGTATTGAGGATTGAAGATTGAGCATTGAGTATTGAAGATTGAGGATTGAGGATTGAGGATTGAGGATTGAGGATTGAGGATTGAGGATTGAGGATTGAGGATTGAGGATTGAAGATTGAGGATTGGGTATTGAGGATTGAAGAATGAGGATTGAGGATTGAGGATTGAGGATTGAGTATTGAAGATTGAGTATTCAGGATTGAAAATTGACGATTGAGGATTGAGGATTGAGGATTGAGGATTGAAGATTGAGGATTGAGGATTGAGGATTGGGGATTGAGGGTTGAGCATTGAAGATTGCGTACTGAGGATTGAAGATTAAGATTGAGGATTGAGGATTGAGGATTGAGGATTGAGGATTGAGGATTGAAGATTGAGGATTGCGTATTGAGGATAGAACATTGAGGATTGAGGATTGAGTATTGAGGATTGAGGATTGAGGATTGAAGATTGAATATTGATGATTGAAGATTGAGGATCGAGGATTGAGTGTTGTGGATTGAGGACGAGGACTGAGGGTAGAGTATTGATGTTTAAGGTCTGAGGATTGAGGATTGAGGATTGAGAATTGAGGATTGAGGATTGAGGATTGAAGACTGAGGATTGGGTGTTGAGGATTGAAGAATGAGGATTGAGGATTGAGGATTGAGTATTGAGGATTGAAGATAGAGTATTGAGGATTGAAGATTGAGGATTGAGGATTGAGGATTGTGGATTGAGGATTGAGGATTGCGGATAGAAGATTGAGGATTGCGTATTGCGGATTGAACATTGAGGATTGAGGGTTGAGGATTGAGGATTGAGGATTGAGGACTGAAGATTGAATATTGATGATTGAAGATTGAGGATTGAGGATTGATGGTTGTGGATTGAGGACGAGGACTGAGGGTTGACTATTGCTGTTTGAGGTCTGAGGATTGAGGATTGAGGATTGAGAATTGAGGATTGAGGGTTGAGGATTGAAGATTGAGGATTGGGTATTGAGGATTGGGTGTTGAGGATTGAAGAATGAGGATTGAGGATTGAGGATTGAGGATTGAGGATTGAAGATTGAGTATTGAGGATTGAAGATTGAGGATTGAGGATTGAGGATTGAGGATTGAAGACTGAGTATTGAGGATTGAAGATTGAGGATTGAGGAGTGAGTATTGAAGATTGAGGATTTGGGACTGAGGATTGAAGATTGAGGATTGAGGATTGAGGCTTGAGGATTAAGGATTGAGGATTGAGGATTGAGGATTGAAGATTGAGGATTGGGTATTGAGGATTGAAGAGTGAGGATTGAGGATTGAGGATTGAGGATTGCGTATTGAAGATTGAGTATTCAGGATTGAAGATTGACGATTGAGGAGTGAGTATTGAAGATTGAGCATTTGGGACTGAGGATTGAAGATTGAGGATTGAGGATTGAGGATTGTGGATTGAGGATTGAGGATTGAGGATTGAAGATTGAGGATTGGGTATTGAGGATTGAAGAATGAGGATTGAGGATTGAGGATTGAGTATTGAAGATTGAGTATTCAGGATTGAAGATTGACGATTGAGGGTTGAGGATTGAGGATTGAGGAATGAGGATTGATGATTGAGGATTGAAGTTTGAGTATTGAGGATTGATGAATGAGGATTGAGGATTGAGGATTGCGGATTGAGGATTGTGGATTGAAGACTGAGTATTGAGGATTGAAGATTGAGGATTGAGGAGTGAGTATTGAAGATTGAGGATTTGGGACTGAGGATTGAAGATTGAGTGTTGAGGAGTGAGTATTGAAGATTGAGGATTTTGGACTGAGGATTGAAGATTGAGGATTGAGGATTGAGGATTGAGGATTGAGGATTGAGGATTGAGGATTGAAGATTGAGGATTGGGTATTGAGGACTGAAGAATGAGGATTGAGGATTGAGGATTGAGGATTGAAGATTGAGGATTGCGTATTGAGGATAGAACATTGAGGATTGAGGATTGAGTATTGAGGATTGAGGATTGAGGATTGAAGATTGAATATTGATGATTGAAGATTGAGGATCGAGGATTGAGTATTGTGGATTGAGAACGAGGACTGAGGGTAGAGTATTGATGTTTAAGGTCTGAGGATTGAGGATTGAGGATTGAGAATTGAGGATTGAGGATTGAGGATTGAAGACTGAGGATTGGGTGTTGAGGATTGAAGAATGAGGATTGAGGATTGAGGATTGAGTATTGAGGATTGAAGATTGAGTATTGAGGATTGAAGATTGAGGATTGAGGATTGAGGATTGTGGATTGAAGACTGAGTATTGAGGATTGAAGATTGAGGATTGAGGAGTGAGTATTGAAGATTGAGGATTTGGGACTGAGGATTGAAGATTGAGGATTGAGGATTGAGGATTGAGGAATGAGGATTGAGGATTGAGGATTGAAGACTGAGGATTGGGTATTGTGGATCGAAGAATGAGGATTGAGGATTGAGGATTGAGTATTGAGGATTGAGGTTTGAAGACTGAGTATTGAGGATTGAAGGTTGAGGATTGAGGAGTGAGTATTGAAGATTGAGGATTTGGGACTGAGGATTGAAGATTGAGGATTGAGGATTGAGGATTGAGGATTGAGGATTGAGGATTGAGGATTGAAGATTGGGTATTGAGGATTGAAGAATGAGGATTGAGGATTGAGGATTGAGGATTGAGGATTGAGGATTGAGGATTGAGGATTGAGGATTGAAGATTGAGGATTGGGTATTGAGGATTGAAGAATGAGGATTGAGTATTCAGTATTGAGGATTGAGGATTGAAGATTGAGTGTTGAGGAGTGAGTATTGAAGATTGAGGATTTTGGACTGAGGATTGAAGATTGAGGATTGAGGATTGAGGATTGAGGATTGCGGATTGAGGATTGAGGATTGAAGATTGAGGATTGGGTATTGAGGACTGAAGAATGAGGATTGAGGATTGAGGATTGAGGATTGAAGATTGAGGATTGCGTATTGAGGATAGAACATTGAGGATTGAGGATTGAGTATTGAGGATTGAGGATTGAGGATTGAAGATTGAATATTGATGATTGAAGATTGAGGATCGAGGATTGAGTATTGTGGATTGAGAACGAGGACTGAGGGTAGAGTATTGATGTTTAAGGTCTGAGGATTGAGGATTGAGGATTGAGAATTGAGGATTGAGGATTGAGGATTGAAGACTGAGGATTGGGTGTTGAGGATTGAAGAATGAGGATTGAGGATTGAGGATTGAGTATTGAGGATTGAAGATTGAGTATTGAGGATTGAAGATTGAGGATTGAGGATTGAGGATTGTGGATTGAGGATTGAGGATTGCGGATAGAAGATTGAGGATTGCGTATTGCGGATTGAACATTGAGGATTGAGGATTGAAGATTGAATATTGATGATTGAAGATTGATGATCGAGGATTGAGTGTTGTGGATTGAGGACGAGGACTGAGGGTAGAGTATTGATGTTTAAGGTCTGAGGATTGAGGATTGAGGATTGAGAATTGAGGATTGAGGATTGAGGATTGAAGATTGAGGATTGGGTATTGAGGATTGAAGAATGAGGATTGAGGATTGAGGATTGAAGATTGAGGATTGAGGATTGAAGACTGAGTATTGAGGATTGAAGATTGAGGATTGAGGAGTGAGTATTGAAGATTGAGGATTTGGGACTGAGGATTGAAGATTGAGGACTGAGGATTGAGGATTGAGGATTGAGAATTGAGGATTGAGGATTGAAGATTGAGGATTGGGTATTAAGGATTGAAGAATGAGGATTGAGAATTGAGGATTCAGGATTGAGTATTGAAGATTGAGTATTCAGGATTGAAGATTGACGATTGAGGATTGAGGATTGAAGATTGAGGATTCGGTATTGAGGATTGAAGAATGAGGATTGAGGAGTGAGGACTGAGGATTCAGGATTGCAGATTGAGTATTGAGGATTGAAGATTGAGGACTGAGGATTGAGGATTGAGGATTGACGAATGAGGATCGAGGATTGAGTGTTGTGGACTGAGGACGAGGACTGAGGGTAGAGTAATGATGTTTAAGGTCTGAGGATTGACGATTGAGGATTGAGAATTGAGGATTGAGGGTTGAGGACTGAAGATTGACGATTGGTTGTTGAGGATTGAAGAATGAGGTTTGAGGATTGAGGATTGAGTATTGAGGATTGAAGATTGAGTATTGAGGATTGAAGATTGAGGATTGAGGATTGAGGATTGAGGATTGAGGATTGAGGATTGAGGATTGCGGATAGAAGATTGAGGATTGGGTATTGCGGATTGAACATTGAGGATTGAGGGTTGAGGATTGAGGACTGAGGATTGAGGACTGAAGATTGAATATTGATGATTGAAGGTTGAGGATTGAGGATTGATGGTTGTGGATTGAGGACGAGGACTGAGGGTTGACTATTGCTGTTTGAGGATTGAGGATTGAGAATTGAGGATTGAGAATTGAGGATTGAGGATTGAGGATTGAAGATTGAGGATTGGGTATTGAGGATTGAGGATTGAGGATTGAGTATTGAGTATTGAGGATTGAAGATTGAGTATTGAGGATTGAAGATTGAGTATTCAGTATTGAGGATTGAGGATTGAAGATTGAGTGTTGAGGAGTGAGTATTGAAGATTGAGGATTTTGGACTGAGGATTGAAGATTGAGGATTGAGGATTGAGGATTGAGGATTGAGGATTGAGGATTGAGGATTGAAGATTGAGGATTGGGTATTGAGGACTGAAGAATGAGGATTGAGGATTGAGGATTGAGGATTGAAGATTGAGGATTGCGTATTGAGGATAGAACATTGAGGATTGAGGATTGAGTATTGAGGATTGAGGATTGAGGATTGAAGATTGAATATTGATGATTGAAGATTGAGGATCGAGGATTGAGTGTTGTGGATTGAGAACGAGGGCTGAGGGTAGAGTATTGATGTTTAAGGTCTGAGGATTGAGGATTGAGGATTGAGAATTGAGGATTGAGGATTGAGGATTGAAGACTGAGGATTGGGTGTTGAGGATTGAAGAATGAGGATTGAGGATTGAGGATTGAGTATTGAGGATTGAAGATTGAGTATTGAGGATTGAAGATTGAGGATTGAGGATTGAGGATTGTGGATTGAGGATTGAGGATTGCGGATAGAAGATTGAGGATTGCGTATTGCGGATTGAACATTCAGGATTGAGGATTGAAGATTGAATATTGATGATTGAAGATTGATGATCGAGGATTGAGTGTTGTGGATTGAGGACGAGGACTGAGGGTAGAGTATTGATGTTTAAGGTCTGAGGATTGAGGATTGAGGATTGAGAATTGAGGATTGAGGATTGAGGATTGAAGATTGAGGATTGGGTATTGAGGATTGAAGAATGGGGATTGAGGATTGAGGATTGAAGATTGAGGATTGAGGATTGAAGACTGAGTATTGAGGATTGAAGATTGAGGATTGAGGAGTGAGTATTGAAGATTGAGGATTTGGGACTGAGGATTGAAGATTGAGGACTGAGGATTGAGGATTGAGGATTGAGAATTGAGGATTGAGGATTGAAGATTGAGGATTGGGTATTAAGGATTGAAGAATGAGGATTGAGAATTGAGGATTGAGGATTGAGTATTGAAGATTGAGTATTCAGGATTGAAGATTGACGATTGAGGATTGAGGATTGAAGATTGAGGATTCGGTATTGAGGATTGAAGAATGAGGATTGAGGAGTGAGGACTGAGGATTCAGGATTGCAGATTGAGTATTGAGGATTGAAGATTGAGGACTGAGGATTGAGGATTGAGGATTGACGAATGAGGATCGAGGATTGAGTGTTGTGGACTGAGGACGAGGACTGAGGGTAGAGTAATGATGTTTAAGGTCTGAGGATTGAGGATTGAGGATTGAGAATTGAGGATTGAGGGTTGAGGATTGAAGATTGACGATTGGGTGTTGAGGATTGAAGAATGAGGTTTGAGGATTGAGGATTGAGTATTGAGGATTGAAGATTGAGTATTGAGGATTGAAGATTGAGGATTGAGGATTGAGGATTGAGGATTGAAGATTGAGGATTCGGTATTGAGGATTGAAGAATGAGGATTGAGGATTGAGGATTGAGGATTGCGGATAGAAGATTGAGGATTGGGTATTGCGGATTGAACATTGAGGATTGAGGGTTGAGGATTGAGGACTGAGGATTGAGGACTGAAGATTGAATATTGATGATTGAAGGTTGAGGATTGAGGATTGATGGTTGTGGATTGAGGACGAGGACTGAGGGTTGACTATTGCTGTTTGAGGTCTGAGGATTGAGGATTGAGGATTGAGAATTGAGGATTGAGGATTGAGGATTGAAGATTGAGGATTGGGTATTGAGGATTGAGGATTGAGGATTGAGTATTGAGTATTGAGGATTGAAGATTGAGTATTGAGGATTGAAGATTGAGGATTGAGGATTGAGGATTGAGGATTGAGGATTGAGGATTGAGGATTGAAGATGGAGGATTGGGTATTGAGGATTGAGGTCTGAGGATTGAGGATTGAGGATTGAGGATTGAGGATTGAGGATTGAGGATTGAGGATTGAGGATTGCGGATAGAAGATTGAGGATTGGGTATTGCGGATTGAAGATTGACGATTGAGGATTGAGGATTGAGGATTGAGGATTGACGATTGATGATTGAGGATTGAAGTTTGAGTATTGAGGATTGAAGATTGAGGATTGAGGATTGAGGATTGAGGTTTGATGATTGAAGATTGAGGATTGAGGATTGAGGATTGAGGATTGAGGATTGAAGATTGAGGATTGGGTATTGAGGATTGAAGAATGAGGATTGAGTATTGAGTGTTGAGGATCGAGTATTGACGATTGAGTATTGAGGATTGAAGATTGACTATTGAGGATTGAGGATTGAGGATTGAGGATTGAGGATTGAGGATTGAGGATTGAAGATTGAGTATTGAGTATTGAAGATTGCGGATTGAGGAATGAGGATTGAGGATTGAGGATTGAAGATTGCGTACTGAGGATTGAAGATTAAGATTGAGGATTGAGGATTGAGGATTGAGGATTGAGGATTGAGGATTGAGGATTGAGGGTTGCGTATTGAGGATAGAACATTGAGGATTGGGGATTGAGTATTGAGGATTGAGGATTGAGGATTGAAGATGGAGGATTGGGTATTGAGGATTGAAGAATGAGGATTGAGTATTGAAGATTGAGTATTCAGGATTGAAGATTGACGATTGAGGGCTGAGTATTGAAGATTGAGTATTTGGGACATAGTATTGAAGATAGAGGATTGAGGATTGAGGATTGTGGATTGAGGATTGAGGATTGAGGATTGAAGATTGAGGATTGGGTATTGAGGATTGAAGAATGAGGATTGAGGATTGAGGATTGAGGATTGAGTATTGAAGATTGAAGAATGAGGATTGAGTATTGAGTATTGAGGATTGAGTATTGACGATTGAGTATTGAGGATTGAAGATTGACGATTGAGGATTGAGGATTGAGGATTGAGGATTGAGGATTGAGGATTGAGGATTGAGGATTGAAGATTGAGTATTGAGTATTGAAGATTGAGGATTGAGGAATGAGGATTGAGGGTTGAGCATTGAAGATTGCGTACTGAGGATTGAAGATTAAGATTGAGGATTGAGGATTGAGGATTGAGGATTGAGGATTGAGGATTGAAGATTGAGTATTGAGGATTGAGGATTGAGGATTGAGAATTGAGGATTGAGGATTGAGGATTGGAGATTGAGGATTGGAGATTGAGGATTGGGTATTGAGGATTGAGGATTGAGGATTGAGGACTGAGTATTGAGGATTGAAGATTGAGTATTCAGGATTGAAGGTTGACGATTGAGGATTGAGGATTGAGGATTGAGGATTGAGGATTGATGATTGAGGATTGAAGTTTGAGTATTGAGGATTGAAGATTGAGGATTGAGGATTGAGGATTGAGGTTTGAAGATTGAAGATTGAGGATTGAGGATTGAGGGTTGCGTATTGAGGATAGAACATTGAGGATTGGGGATTGAGTATTGAGGATTGAGGATTGAGGATTGAAGATGGAGGATTGGGTATTGAGGATTGAAGAATGAGGATTGAGTATTGAAGATTGAGTATTCAGGATTGAAGATTGACGATTGAGGGCTGAGTATTGAAGATTGAGTATTTGGGACATAGTATTGAAGATAGAGGATTGAGGATTGAGGATTGTGGATTGAGGATTGAGGATTGAGGATTGAAGATTGAGGATTGGGTATTGAGGATTGAAGAATGAGGATTGAGGATTGAGGATTGAGGATTGAGTATTGAAGATTGAAGAATGAGGATTGAGTATTGAGTATTGAGGATTGAGTATTGACGATTGAGTATTGAGGATTGAAGATTGACGATTGAGGATTGAGGATTGAGGATTGAGGATTGAGGATTGAGGATTGAGGATTGAGGATTGAAGATTGAGTATTGAGTATTGAAGATTGAGGATTGAGGAATGAGGATTGAGGGTTGAGCATTGAAGATTGCGTACTGAGGATTGAAGATTAAGATTGAGGATTGAGGATTGAGGATTGAGGATTGAGGATTGAGGATTGAAGATTGAGTATTGAGGATTGAGGATTGAGGATTGAGAATTGAGGATTGAGGATTGAGGATTGGAGATTGAGGATTGGAGATTGAGGATTGGGTATTGAGGATTGAGGATTGAGGATTGAGGACTGAGTATTGAGGATTGAAGATTGAGTATTCAGGATTGAAGGTTGACGATTGAGGATTGAGGATTGAGGATTGAGGATTGAGGATTGATGATTGAGGATTGAAGTTTGAGTATTGAGGATTGAAGATTGAGGATTGAGGATTGAGGATTGAGGTTTGAAGATTGAAGATTGAGGATTGAGGATTGAGGATTTAGGATTGAGGATTGAAGATTGAGGATTGGGTATTGAGGATTGAAGAATGAGGATTGAGTATTGAGTATTGAGGATTGAGTATTGACGATTGAGTATTGAGGATTGAAGATTGACGATTGAGGATTGAGGATTGAGGATTGAGGATTGAGGATTGAGGATTGAGGATTGAAGATTGAGTATTGAGTATTGAAGATTCAGGATTGAGGAATGAGGATTGAGGATTGAGGATTGAAGATTGCGTACTGAGGATTGAAGATTAAGATTGAAGATTGAGGATTGAGGATTGAGGATTGAGGATTGAGGATTGAAGATTGAGGATTGAGGATTGGAGATTGAGGATTGGAGATTGAGGATTGGGTATTGAGGATTGAGGATTGAGGATTGAGGACTGAGTATTGAGGATTGAAGATTGAGTATTCAGGATTGAAGGTTGACGATTGAGGATTGAGGATTGAGGATTGAGGATTGAGGATTGATGATTGAGGATTGAAGTTTGAGTATTGAGGATTGAAGATTGAGGATTGAGGATTGAGGATTGAGGATTGAGGATTGAGGATTGAGGATTGCGGATAGAAGATTGAGGATTGGGAAATGCGGATTGAACATTGAGGATTGAGGGTTGAAGATTAAGATTGAGGATTGAGGATTGAGGATTGAGGATTGAGGATTGAGGATTGAGGATTGAGTATTGAGGATTGAAGATTGAGTATTCAGGATTGAAGGTTGACGATTGACGATTGAGGATTGAGGATTAAGGTCTGAGGATTGAGGATTGAGGATTGAGGATTGAGGATTGAGGATTGAGGATTGAGGATTGCGGATAGAAGATTGAGGTTTGTGTATTGCGGATTGAACATTGAGGATTGAGGATTGAGGATTGAGGATTGAGGATTGAGGATTGAGAATTGAGGATTGAGGATTGAGGATTGAAGATTGAGGATTGGGTATTGAGGATTGAAGAATGAGGATTGAGGATTGAGGATTGCGGATTGAGGATTGAGGATTGAAGACTGAGTATTGAGGATTGTGTATTGCGGATTGAACATTGAGGATTGAGGATTGAGGATTGAGGATTGACGATTGAGGATTGAGAATTGAGGACTGAGGATTGAGGATTGAAGATTGAGGATTGAGTATTGACGATTGAGGATTGACGATTGAAGATTGAATATTGATGATAGAAGATTGAGGATCGAGGATTGAGTGTTGTGGATTGAGGACGAGGACTGAGGGTAGAGTATTGATGTTTAAGGTCTGAGGATTGAGGATTGAGGATCGAGAATTGAGGATTGAGGGTTGAGGATTGAAGATTGAGGATTGGGTGTTGAGGATTGAAGAATGAGGATTGAGGATTGAGGATTGAGTATTGAGGATTGAAGATTGAGTATTGAGGATTGAAGATTGAGGATTGAGGATTGAGGATTGAGGATTGAGGATTGAGGATTGCAGATAGAAGATTGAGGATTGGGTATTGCGGATTGAACATTGAGGATTGAGGGTTGATGATTGAGGATTGAGGATTGAGGACTGAAATTGAATATTGTTGATTGAAGATTGAGGATTGAGGATTGAGGATTGAGGATTGAGGATTGAGGATTTTGATTGAAGATTGAGGATTGGGTATTGAGGATTGAAGAATGAGGATTGAGGATTGAGGATTGAGGATTGAGTATTGAAGATTGAGTATTCAGGATTGAAGATTGACGATTGAGGATTGAGGATTGAGGATTGAGGAATGAGGATTGATGATTGAGGATTGAAGTTTGTGTATTGAGGATTGAGGATTGAGGATTGAGTATTGAGGATTGAAGATTGATGATTGCGTATTGAGGATAGAACATTGAGGATAGAGGATTGAGTATTGAGGATTGAGGATTGAGGATTGAAGATTGAATATTGATGATTGAAGATTGAGGATCGAGGATTGAGTGTTGTGGATTGAGGACGAGGACTGAGGGTAGAGTGTTGATGTTTAAGGTCTGAGGATTGAGGATTGAGGATTGAGAATTGAGGATTGAGGATTGAGGATTGAAGACTGAGGATTGGGTGTTGAGGATTGAAGAATGAGGATTGAGGATTGAGGATTGAGTATTGAGGATTGAAGATTGAGTATTGAGGATTGAAGATTGAGGATTGAGGATGGAGGATTGAGGATTGAGGATTGAGGATTGAGGATTGAGGATTGAAGATTGAGTATTGAGTATTGAAGATTGCGGATTGAGGAATGAGGATTGAGGATTGAGGATTGAAGATTGCGTACTGAGGATTGAAGATTAAGATTGAGGATTGAGGATTGAGGATTGAGGATTGAGGATTGAGGATTGAGGATTGAGGGTTGCGTATTGAGGATAGAACATTGAGGATTGGGGATTGAGTATTGAGGATTGAGGATTGAGGATTGAAGATGGAGGATTGGGTATTGAGGATTGAAGAATGAGGATTGAGTATTGAAGATTGAGTATTCAGGATTGAAGATTGACGATTGAGGGCTGAGTATTGAAGATTGAGTATTTGGGACATAGTACTGAAGATAGAGGATTGAGGATTGAGGATTGTGGATTGAGGATTGAGGATTGAGGATTGAAGATTGAGGATTGGGTATTGAGGATTGAAGAATGAGGATTGAGGATTGAGGATTGAGGATTGAGTATTGAAGATTGAAGAATGAGGATTGAGTATTGAGTATTGAGGATTGAGTATTGACGATTGAGTATTGAGGATTGAAGATTGACGATTGAGGATTGAGGATTGAGGATTGAGGATTGAGGATTGAGGATTGAGGATTGAGGATTGAAGATTGAGTATTGAGTATTGAAGATTGAGGATTGAGGAATGAGGATTGAGGGTTGAGCATTGAAGATTGCGTACTGAGGATTGAAGATTAAGATTGAGGATTGAGGATTGAGGATTGAGGATTGAGGATTGAGGATTGAAGATTGAGTATTGAGGATTGAGGATTGAGGATTGAGAATTGAGGATTGAGGATTGAGGATTGGAGATTGAGGATTGGAGATTGAGGATTGGGTATTGAGGATTTAGGATTGAGGATTGAGGACTGAGTATTGAGGATTGAAGATTGAGTATTCAGGATTGAAGGTTGACGATTGAGGATTGAGGATTGAGGATTGAGGATTGAGGATTGATGATTGAGGATTGAAGTTTGAGTATTGAGGATTGAAGATTGAGGATTGAGGATTGAGGATTGAGGTTTGAAGATTGAAGATTGAGGATTGAGGATTGAGGATTTAGGATTGAGGATTGAAGATTGAGGATTGGGTATTGAGGATTGAAGAATGAGGATTGAGTATTGAGTATTGAGGATTGAGTATTGACGATTGAGTATTGAGGATTGAAGATTGACGATTGAGGATTGAGGATTGAGGATTGAGGATTGAGGATTGAGGATTGAGGATTGAAGATTGAGTATTGAGTATTGAAGATTGAGGATTGAGGAATGAGGATTGAGGATTGAGGATTGAAGATTGCGTACTGAGGATTGAAGATTAAGATTGAAGATTGAGGATTGAGGATTGAGGATTGAGGATTGAGGATTGAAGATTGAGGATTGCGTATTGAGGATAGAACATTGAGGATTGAGGATTGAGTATTGAGGATTGAGGATTGAGGATTGAAGATTGAATATTGATGATTGAAGATTGAGGATCGAGGATTGAGTGTTGTGGATTGAGGACGAGGACTGAGGGTAGAGTATTGATGTTTAAGGTCTGAGGATTGAGGATAGAGGATTGAGAATTGAGGATTGAGGAGTGAGGATTGAAGATTGAGGATTGGGTGTTGAGGATTGAAGAATGAGGATTGAGGATTGAGGATTGAGCATTGAGGATTGAAGATTGAGTATTGAGGATTGAAGATTGAGGATTGAGGATTGAGGATTGAGGATTGAGGATTGAGGATTGCGGATAGAAGATTGAGGATTGGGAATTGCGGATTGAATATTGAGGATTGAGGGTTGAAGATTAAGATTGAGGATTGAGGATTGAGGATTGAGGATTGAGTATTGAGGATTGAAGATTGAGTATTGAGGATTGAAGATTGAGGATTGAGGATTGAGGATTGAGGATTGAGGATTGAGGATTGAGGATTGAAGATGGAGGATTGGGTATTGAGGATTGAAGAATGAGGATTGAGGATTGAGGATTGAAGAATGAGGATTGAGGATTGAGGATTGAGCATTGAGGATTGAAGATTGAGTATTGAGGATTGAAGATTGAGGATTGAGGATTGAGGATTGAGGATTGAGGATTGAGGATTGCGGATAGAAGATTGAGGATTGGGAAATGCGGATTGAACATTGAGGATTGAGGGTTGAAGATTAAGATTGAGGATTGAGGATTGAGGATTGAGGATTGAGGATTGAGGATTGAGGATTGGGTATTGAGGATTGAAGATTGAGTATTCAGGATTGAAGGTTGACGATTGACGATTGAGGATTGAGGATTGAGGTCTGAGGATTGAGGATTGAGGATTGAGGATTGAGGATTGAGGATTGAGGATTGAGGATTGCGGATAGAAGATTGAGGTTTGTGTATTGCGGATTGAACATTGAGGATTGAGGATTGAGGATTGAGGATTGAGGATTGAGGATTGAGAATTGAGGATTGAGGATTGAGGATTGAAGATTGAGGATTGGGTATTGAGGATTGAAGAATGAAGATTGAGGATTGAGGATTGCGGATTGAGGATTGAGGATTGAAGACTGAGTATTGAGGATTGTGTATTGCGGATTGAACATTGAGGATTGAGGATTGAGGATTGAGGATTGACGATTGAGTATTGAGAATTGAGGACTGAGGATTGAGGATTGAAGATTGAGGATTGAGTATTGACGATTGAGGATTGACGATTGAAGATTGAATATTGATGATAGAAGATTGAGGATCGAGGATTGAGTGTTGTGGATTGAGGACGAGGACTGAGGGTAGAGTATTGATGTTTAAGGTCTGAGGATTGAGGATTGAGGATTGAGAATTGAGGATTGAGGGTTGAGGATTGAAGATTGAGGATTGGGTGTTGAGGATTGAAGAATGAGGATTGAGGATTGAGGATTGAGTATTGAGGATTGAAGATTGAGTATTGAGGATTGAAGATTGAGGATTGAGGATTGAGGATTGAGGATTGAGGATTGAGGATTGCAGATAGAAGATTGAGGATTGGGTATTGCGGATTGAACATTGAGGATTGAGGGTTGAGGATTGAGGATTGAGGATTGAGGACTGAAATTGAATATTGTTGATTGAAGATTGAGGATTGAGGATTGAGGATTGAGGATTGAGGATTGAGGATTTTGAATGAAGATTGAGGATTGGGTATTGAGGATTGAAGAATGAGGATTGAGGATTGAGGATTGAGGATTGAGTATTGAAGATTGAGTATTCAGGATTGAAGATTGACGATTGAGGATTGAGGATTGAGGATTGAGGAATGAGGATTGATGATTGAGGATTGAAGTTTGTGTATTGAGGATTGAGGATTGAGGATTGAGTATTGAGGATTGAAGATTGATGATTGCGTATTGAGGATAGAACATTGAGGATTGAGGATTGAGTATTGAGGATTGAGGATTGAGGATTGAAGATTGAATATTGATGATTGAAGATTGAGGATCGAGGATTGAGTGTTGTGGATTGAGGACGAGGACTGAGGGTAGAGTGTTGATGTTTAAGGTCTGAGGATTGAGGATTGAGGATTGAGAATTGAGGATTGAGGATTGAGGATTGAAGACTGAGGATTGGGTGTTGAGGATTGAAGAATGAGGATTGAGGATTGAGGATTGAGTATTGAGGATTGAAGATTGAGAATTGAGGATTGAAGATTGAGGATTGAGGATGGAGGATTGAGGATTGAGGATTGAGGATTGCGGATAGAAGATTGAGGATTGCGTATTGCGGATTGAACATTGAGGATTGAGGGTTGAGGATTGAGGATTGAGGATTGAGGACTGAAGATTGAATATTGATGATTGAAGATTGAGGATTGAGGATTGATGGTTGTGGATTGAGGACGAGGACTGAGGGTTGACTATTGCTGTTTGAGGTCTGAGGATTGAGGATTGAGGATTGAGAATTGAAGATTCAGGATTGGGTATTGAGGATTGAAGGATGAGGATTGAGTATTGAGAATTGAGGATTGAGTATTGACGATTGAGTATTGAGGATTGAAGATTGACGATTGAGGATTGAGGATTGAGGATTGAGGATTGAGGATTGAGGATTGTGGATTGAGGATTGAGGATTGAAGATTGAGTATTGAGTATTGAAGATTGAGGATTGTGGAATGAGGATTGGGGGTTGAGCATTGAAGATTGCGTACTGAGGATTGAAGATTAAGATTGAGGATTGAGGATTGAGGATTGAGGATTGAGGATTGAGGATTGAAGATTGAGGATTGCGTATTGAGGATAGAACATTGAGGATTGAGGATTGAGTATTGAGGATTGAGGATTGAGGATTGAAGATTGAATATTGATGATTGAAGATTGAGGATCGAGGATTCAGTGTTGTGGATTGAGGATTGAGGATTGCGGATAGAAGATTGAGGATTGGGTATTGCGGATTGAACATTGAGGATTGAGGGTTGAGGATTCAGGATTGAGGATTGAGGACTGAAGGTTGAATATTGATGATTGAAGATTGAGGATTGAGGATTGATGGTTGTGGATTGAGGACGAGGACTGAGGGTTGACTATTGCTGTTTGAGGTCTGAGGATTGAGGATTGAGGATTGAGAATTGAGGATTGAGGATTGAGGATTGAAGATTGAGGATTGGGTATTGAGGATTAAGGATTGAGGATTGAGGATTGAGTATTGAGGATTGAAGATTGAGCATTGAGTATTGAAGATTGAGGATTGAGGATTGAGGATTGAGGATTGAGGATTGAGGATTGAGGATTGAAGATGGAGGATTGGGTATTGAGGATTGAAGAATGAGGATTGAGGATTGAGGATTGAGGATTGAGGATTGAGGAATGAAGACTGAGTATTGAGGATTGAGTATTGAGGATTGAAGATTGACGATTGAGGATTGACGATTGAGGTCTGAGGATTGAGGATTGAGGATTGAGGATTGAGGATTGAGGATTGAGGATTGAGGATTGCGGATAGAAGATTGAGGATTGTGTATTGCGGATCGAACATTGAGGATTGAGGATTGAGGATTGAGACTTGAGGATTGAGGATTGAGGATTGAAGATTGAGGATTGGGTATTGAGGATTGAAGAATGAGGATTGAGGATTGAGGATTGCGGATTGAGGATTGAGGATTGAAGACTGAGTATTGAGGATTGTGTATTGCGGATTGAACATTGAGGATTGAGGATTGAGGATTGAGGATTGACGATTGAGGATTGAGAATTGAGGATTGAGGATTGAGGATTGCAGATAGAAGATTGAGGATTGGGTATTGCGGATTGAACATTGAGGATTGAGGGTTGAGGATTGAGGATTGAGGATTGAGGACTGAAATTGAATATTGTTGATTGAAGATTGAGGATTGAGGATTGAGGATTGAGGATTGAGGATTGAGGATTGAGGATTTTGATTGAAGATTGAGGATTGGGTATTGAGGATTGAAGAATGAGGATTGAGGATTGAGGATTGAGGATTGAGTATTGAAGATTGAGTATTCAGGATTGAAGATTGACGATTGAGGATTGAGGATTGAGGATTGAGGAATGAGGATTGATGATTGAGGATTGAAGTTTGTGTATTGAGGATTGAGGATTGAGGATTGAGTATTGAGGATTGAAGATTGATGATTGCGTATTGAGGATAGAACATTGAGGATTGAGGATTGAGTATTGAGGATTGAGGATTGAGGATTGAAGATTGAATATTGATGATTGAAGATTGAGGATCGAGGATTGAGTGTTGTGGATTGAGGACGAGGACTGAGGGTAGAGTGTTGATGTTTAAGGTCTGAGGATTGAGGATTGAGGATTGAGAATTGAGGATTGAGGATTGAGGATTGAAGACTGAGGATTGGGTGTTGAGGATTGAAGAATGAGGATTGAGGATTGAGGATTGAGTATTGAGGATTGAAGATTGAGTATTGAGGATTGAAGATTGAGGATTGAGGATGGAGGATTGAGGATTGAGGATTGAGGATTGCGGATAGAAGATTGAGGATTGCGTATTGCGGATTGAACATTGAGGATTGAGGGTTGAGGATTGAGGATTGAGGATTGAGGACTGAAGATTGAATATTGATGATTGAAGATTGAGGATTGAGGATTGATGGTTGTGGATTGAGGACGAGGACTGAGGGTTGACTATTGCTGTTTGAGGTCTGAGGATTGAGGATTGAGGATTGAGAATTGAGGATTGAGGATTGAGGATTGAAGATTGAGGATTGGGTATTGAGGATTGAGGATTGAGGATTGAGGATTGAGGATTGAGTATTGAGGATTGAAGATTGAGTATTGAGGATTGAAGATTGAGGATTGAGGATTGAGGATTGAGGATTGAGGATTGAGGATTGAGGATTGAAGATGGAGGATTGGGTATTGAGGGTTGAAGAATGAGGATTGAGGATTGAGGATTGAGGATTGAGGATTGAGGATTGAAGACTGAGTATTGAGGATTGAAGATTGAGGATTGGGTATTGAGGATTGAAGAATGAGGATTGAGGATTGAGGATTGAAGACTGAGTATTGAGGATTGAAGATTGAGGATTGAGGAGTGAGTATTGAAGATTGAGAATTGAGGATTGAGGATTGAGGATTGAGGATTGAAGATTCAGGATTGGGTATTGAGGATTGAAGGATGAGGATTGAGTATTGAGAATTGAGGATTGAGTATTGACGATTGAGTATTGAGGATTGAAGATTGACGATTGAGGATTGAGGATTGAGTATTGAGGATTGAGGATTGAGGATTGTGGATTGAGGATTGAGGATTGAAAATTGAGTATTGAGTATTGAAGATTGAGGATTGTGGAATGAGGATTGAGTGTTGAGCATTGAAGATTGCGTACTGAGGATTGAAGATTAAGATTGAGGATTGAGGATTGAGGATTGAGGATTGAGGATTGAGGATTGAAGATTGAGGATTGCGTATTGAGGATAGAACATTGAGGATTGAGGATTGAGTATTGAGGATTGAGGATTGAGGATTGAAGATTGAATATTGATGATTGAAGATTGAGGATCGAGGATTCAGTGTTGTGGATTGAGGATTGAGGATTGCGGATAGAAGATTGAGGATTGGGTATTGCGGATTGAACATTGAGGATTGAGGGTTGAGGATTCAGGATTGAGGATTGAGGACTGAAGGTTGAATATTGATGATTGAAGATTGAGGATTGAGGATTGATGGTTGTGGATTGAGGACGAGGACTGAGGGTTGACTATTGCTGTTTGAGGTCTGAGGATTGAGGATTGAGGATTGAGAATTGAGGATTGAGGATTGAGGATTGAAGATTGAGGATTGGGTATTGAGGATTAAGGATTGAGGATTGAGGATTGAGTATTGAGGATTGAAGATTGAGCATTGAGTATTGAAGATTGAGGATTGAGGATTGAGGATTGAGGATTGAGGATTGAGGATTGAGGATTGAAGATGGAGGATTGGGTATTGAGGATTGAAGAATGAGGATTGAGGATTGAGGATTGAGGATTGAGGATTGAGGATTGAGGAATGAAGACTGAGTATTGAGGATTGAAGATTGAGGATTGGGTATTGAGGATTGAAGAATGAGGATTGAGGATTGAGGATTGAGGATTGAGGATTGAAGATTGAGTATTGAGGATTGAAGATTGACGATTGAGGATTGAGGATTGAGGTCTGAGGATTGAGGATTGAGGATTGAGGATTGAGGATTGAGGATTGAGGATTGAAGATTGCGGATAGAAGGTTGAGGATTGGGTATTGCGGATTGAACATTGAGGATTGAGGATTGAGGATTGAGGATTGAGGATTGAGGATTGAGAATTGAGGATTGAGGATTGAGGATTGAAGATTGAGGATTGGGTATTGAGGATTGAAGAATGAGGATTGAGGATTGAGGATTGCGGATTGAGGATTGAGGATTGAAGACTGAGTATTGAGGATTGAAGATTGAGGATTGAGGAGTGAGTATTGAAGATTGAGGATTTGGGACTGAGGATTGAAGATTGAGGATTGAGGATTGAGGATTGAGGATTGAGGATTGAGGATTGAAGATTGAGGATTGGGTATTGAGGATTGAAGAATGAGGATTGAGGAATGAGGATTGAGGATTGAGTATTGAAGATTGAGTATTCAGGATTGAAGATTGACGATTGAGGATTGAGGATTGAGGATTGAGGATTGAGGATTGATGATTGAGGATTGAAGTTTGAGTATTGAGGATTGAAGATTGAGGATTGAGGATTGAGGATTGAGGTTTGATGATTGAAGATTGAGGATTGAGGATTGAGGATTGAGGATTGAGGATTGAAGATTGAGGATTGGGTATTGAGGATTGAAGAATGAGGATTGAGTATTGAGTATTGAGGATTGAGTATTGACGATTGAGTATTGGGGATTGATGATTGACTATTGAGGATTGAGGATTGAGGATTGAGGATTGAGGATTGAGGATTGAGGATTGAAGATTGAGTATTGAGTATTAAAGATTGCGGATTGAGGAATGAGGATTGAGGATTGAGGATTGAAGATTGCGTACTGAGGATTGAAGATTAAGGTTGAGGATTGAGGATTGAGGATTGAGGATTGAGGATTGAGGATTGAAGATTGAGGATTGCGTATTGAGGATAGAACATTGAGGATTGAGGATTGAGTATTGAGGATTGAGGATTGAGGATTGAAGATTGAATATTGATGATTGAAGATTGAGGATCGAGGATTCAGTGTTGTGGATTGAGGATTGAGGATTGCGGATAGAAGATTGAGGATTGGGTATTGCGGATTGAACATTGAGGATTGAGGGTTGAGGATTCAGGATTGAGGATTGAGGACTGAAGGTTGAATATTGATGATTGAAGATTGAGGATTGAGGATTGATGGTTGTGGATTGAGGACGAGGACTGAGGGTTGACTATTGCTGTTTGAGGTCTGAGGATTGAGGATTGAGGATTGAGAATTGAGGATTGAGGATTGAGGATTGAAGATTGAGGATTGGGTATTGAGGATTAAGGATTGAGGATTGAGGATTGAGTATTGAGGATTGAAGATTGAGCATTGAGTATTGAAGATTGAGGATTGAGGATTGAGGATTGAGGATTGAGGATTGAGGATTGAGGATTGAAGATGGAGGATTGGGTATTGAGGATTGAAGAATGAGGATTGAGGATTGAGGATTGAGGATTGAGGATTGAGGAATGAAGACTGAGTATTGAGGATTGAGTATTGAGGATTGAAGATTGACGATTGAGGATTGAGGATTGAGGTCTGAGGATTGAGGATTGAGGATTGAGGATTGAGGATTGAGGATTGAGGATTGAGGATTGCGGATAGAAGATTGAGGATTGTGTATTGCGGACCGAACATTGAGGATTGAGGATTGAGGATTGAGGATTGAGGATTGAGACTTGAGGATTGAGGATTGAGGATTGAAGATTGAGGATTGGGTATTGAGGATTGAAGAATGAGGATTGAGGATTGAGGATTGCGGATTGAGGATTGAGGATTGAAGACTGAGTATTGAGGATTGTGTATTGCGGATTGAACATTGAGGATTGAGGATTGAGGATTGAGGATTGACGATTGAGGATTGAGAATTGAGGATTGAGGATTGAGGATTGCAGATAGAAGATTGAGGATTGGGTATTGCGGATTGAACATTGAGGATTGAGGGTTGAGGATTGAGGATTGAGGATTGAGGACTGAAATTGAATATTGTTGATTGAAGATTGAGGATTGAGGATTGAGGATTGAGGATTGAGGATTGAGGATTTTGATTGAAGATTGAGGATTGGGTATTGAGGATTGAAGAATGAGGATTGAGGTTTGAGGATTGAGGATTGAGTATTGAAGATTGAGTATTCAGGATTGAAGATTGACGATTGAGGATTGAGGATTGAGGATTGAGGAATGAGGATTGATGATTGAGGATTGAAGTTTGTGTATTGAGGATTGAGGATTGAGGATTGAGTATTGAGGATTGAAGATTGATGATTGCGTATTGAGGATAGAACATTGAGGATTGAGGATTGAGTATTGAGGATTGAGGATTGAGGATTGAAGATTGAATATTGATGATTGAAGATTGAGGATCGAGGATTGAGTGTTGTGGATTGAGGACGAGGACTGAGGGTAGAGTGTTGATGTTTAAGGTCTGAGGATTGAGGATTGAGGATTGAGAATTGAGGATTGAGGATTGAGGATTGAAGACTGAGGATTGGGTGTTGAGGATTGAAGAATGAGAATTGAGGATTGAGGATTGAGTATTGAGGATTGAAGATTGAGTATTGAGGATTGAAGATTGAGGATTGAGGATGGAGGATTGAGGATTGAGGATTGAGGATTGCGGATAGAAGATTGAGGATTGCGTATTGCGGATTGAACATTGAGGATTGAGGGTTGAGGATTGAGGATTGAGGATTGAGGACTGAAGATTGAATATTGATGATTGAAGATTGAGGATTGAGGATTGATGGTTGTGGATTGAGGACGAGGACTGAGGGTTGACTATTGCTGTTTGAGGTCTGAGGATTGAGGATTGAGGATTGAGAATTGAGGATTGAGGATTGAGGATTGAAGATTGAGGATTGGGTATTGAGGATTGAGGATTGAGGATTGAGGATTGAGGATTGAGTATTGAGGATTGAAGATTGAGTATTGAGGATTGAAGATTGAGGATTGAGGATTGAGGATTGAGGATTGAGGATTGAGGATTGAGGATTGAAGATGGAGGATTGGGTATTGAGGGTTGAAGAATGAGGATTGAGGATTGAGGATTGAGGATTGAGGATTGAGGATTGAAGACTGAGTATTGAGGATTGAAGATTGAGGATTGGGTATTGAGGATTGAAGAATGAGGATTGAGGATTGAGGATTGAAGACTGAGTATTGAGGATTGAAGATTGAGGATTGAGGAGTGAGTATTGAAGATTGAGAATTGAGGATTGAGGATTGAGGATTGAGGATTGAAGATTCAGGATTGGGTATTGAGGATGGAAGGATGAGGATTGAGTATTGAGAATTGAGGATTGAGTATTGACGATTGAGTATTGAGGATTGAAGATTGACGATTGAGGATTGAGGATTGAGTATTGAGGATTGAGGATTGAGGATTGTGGATTGAGGATTGAGGATTGAAGATTGAGTATTGAGTATTGAAGATTGAGGATTGTGGAATGAGGATTGAGGGTTGAGCATTGAAGATTGCGTACTGAGGATTGAAGATTAAGATTGAGGATTGAGGATTGAGGATTGAGGATTGAGGATTGAGGATTGAAGATTGAGGATTGCGTATTGAGGATAGAACATTGAGGATTGAGGATTGAGTATTGAGGATTGAGGATTGAGGATTGAAGATTGAATATTGATGATTGAAGATTGAGGATCGAGGATTCAGTGTTGTGGATTGAGGATTGAGGATTGCGGATAGAAGATTGAGGATTGGGTATTGCGGATTGAACATTGAGGATTGAGGGTTGAGGATTCAGGATTGAGGATTGAGGACTGAAGGTTGAATATTGATGATTGAAGATTGAGGATTGAGGATTGATGGTTGTGGATTGAGGACGAGGACTGAGGGTTGACTATTGCTGTTTGAGGTCTGAGGATTGAGGATTGAGGATTGAGAATTGAGGATTGAGGATTGAGGATTGAAGATTGAGGATTGGGTATTGAGGATTAAGGATTGAGGATTGAGGATTGAGTATTGAGGATTGAAGATTGAGCATTGAGTATTGAAGATTGAGGATTGAGGATTGAGGATTGAGGATTGAGGATTGAGGATTGAGGATTGAAGATGGAGGATTGGGTATTGAGGATTGAAGAATGAGGATTGAGGATTGAGGATTGAGGATTGAGGATTGAGGATTGAGGAATGAAGACTGAGTATTGAGGATTGAAGATTGAGGATTGGGTATTGAGGATTGAAGAATGAGGATTGAGGATTGAGGATTGAGGATTGAGGATTGAAGATTGAGTATTGAGGATTGAAGATTGACGATTGAGGATTGAGGATTGAGGTCTGAGGATTGAGGATTGAGGATTGAGGATTGAGGATTGAGGATTGAGGATTGAAGATTGCGGATAGAAGGTTGAGGATTGGGTATTGCGGATTGAACATTGAGGATTGAGGATTGAGGATTGAGGATTGAGGATTGAGGATTGAGAATTGAGGATTGAGGATTGGGGATTGAAGATTGAGGATTGGGTATTGAGGATTGAAGAATGAGGATTGAGGATTGAGGATTGCGGATTGAGGATTGAGGATTGAAGACTGAGTATTGAGGATTGAAGATTGAGGATTGAGGAGTGAGTATTGAAGATTGAGGATTTGGGACTGAGGATTGAAGATTGAGGATTGAGGATTGAGGATTGAGGATTGAGGATTGAGGATTGAAGATTGAGGATTGGGTATTGAGGATTGAAGAATGAGGATTGAGGAATGAGGATTGAGGATTGAGTATTGAAGATTGAGTATTCAGGATTGAAGATTGACGATTGAGGATTGAGGATTGAGGATTGAGGATTGAGGATTGATGATTGAGGATTGAAGTTTGAGTATTGAGGATTGAAGATTGAGGATTGAGGATTGAGGATTGAGGTTTGATGATTGAAGATTGAGGATTGAGGATTGAGGATTGAGGATTGAGGATTGAAGATTGAGGATTGGGTATTGAGGATTGAAGAATGAGGATTGAGTATTGAGTATTGAGGATTGAGTATTGACGATTGAGTATTGGGGATTGATGATTGACTATTGAGGATTGAGGATTGAGGATTGAGGATTGAGGATTGAGGATTGAGGATTGAAGATTGAGTATTGAGTATTAAAGATTGCGGATTGAGGAATGAGGATTGAGGATTGAGGATTGAAGATTGCGTACTGAGGATTGAAGATTAAGGTTGAGGATTGAGGATTGAGGATTGAGGATTGAGGATTGAGGATTGAAGATTGAGGATTGCGTATTGAGGATAGAACATTGAGGATTGAGGATTGAGTATTGAGGATTGAGGATTGAGGATTGAAGATGGAGGATTGGGTATTGAGGATTGAAGAATGAGGATTGAGTATTGAAGATTGAGTATTCAGGATTGAAGATTGACGATTGAGGAGTGAGTATTGAAGATTGAGTATTTGGGACATAGGATTGAAGATTGAGGATTGAGGATTGAGGATTGAGGATTGAGGAATGAGGATTGATGATTGAGGATTGAAGTTTGTGTATTGAGGATTGAAGGTTGAGGATTGAGGATTGAGGATTGAGGTTTGAGGATTGAAGATTGAGGATTGAGGATTGAGGATTGAGGATTGAGGATTGAAGATTGAGGATTGCGTATTGAGGATAGAACATTGAGGATTGAGGATTGAGTATTGAGGATTGAGGATTGAGGATTGAGGATTTTGATTGAAGATTGAGGATTGGGTATTGAGGATTGAAGAATGAGGATTGAGGATTGAGGATTGAGGATTGAGTATTGAAGATTGAGTATTCAGGATTGAAGATTGACGATTGAGGATTGAGGATTGAGGATTGAGGAATGAGGATTGATGATTGAGGATTGAAGTTTGTGTACTGAGGATTGAGGATTGAGGATTGAGTATTGAGGATTGAAGATTGAGGATTGCGTATTGAGGATAGAACATTGAGGATTGAGGATTGCGTATTGAGGATTGAGGATTGAGGATTGAAGATTGAATATTGATGATTGAAGATTGAGGATCGAGGATTGAGTGTTGTGGATTGAGGACGAGGACTGAGGGTAGAGTGTTGATGTTTAAGGTCTGAGGATTGAGGATTGAGGATTGAGAATTGAGGATTGAGGATTGAGGATTGAAGACTGAGGATTGGGTGTTGAGGATTGAAGAATGAGGATTGAGGATTGAGGATTGAGTATTGAGGATTGAAGATTGAGTATTGAGGATTGAAGATTGAGGATTGAGGATGGAGGATTGAGGACTGAGGATTGAGGATTGCGGATAGAAGATTGAGGATTGCGTATTGCGGATTGAACATTGAGGATTGAGGGTTGAGGATTGAGGATTGAGGATTGAGGACTGAAGATTGAATATTGATGATTGAAGATTGAGGATTGAGGATTGATGGTTGTGGATTGAGGACGAGGACTGAGGGTTGACTATTGCTGTTTGAGGTCTGAGGATTGAGGATTGAGGATTGAGAATTGAGGATTGAGGATTGAGGATTGAAGATTGAGGATTGGGTATTGAGGATTGAGGATTGAGGATTGAGGATTGAGTATTGAGGATTGAAGATTGAGCATTGAGGATTGAAGATTGAGGATTGAGGATTGAGGATTGAGGATTGAGGATTGAGGATTGAGGATTGAAGATGGAGGATTGGGTATTGAGGATTGAAGAATGAGGATTGAGGATTGAGGATTGAGGATTGAGGATTGAGGATTGAAGACTGAGTATTGAGGATTGAAGATTGAGGATTGGGTATTGAGGATTGAAGAATGAGGATTGAGGATTGAGGATTGCGGTTTGAGGATTGAGGATTGAAGACTGAGTATTGAGGATTGAAGATTGAGGATTGAGGAGTGAGTATTGAAGATTGAGAATTCAGGATTGAGTATTGAGGATTGAGGATTGAAGATTGAGGATTGGGTATTGAGGATTGAAGAATGAGGATTGAGTATTGAGTATTGAGGATTGAGTATTGACGATTAAGTATTGAGGATTGAAGATTGACGATTGAGGATTGAGGATTGAGGATTGAGGATTGAGGATTGAGGATTGAGGATTGAAGATTGAGTATTGAGTATTGAAGATTGAGGATTGAGGAATGAGGATTGAGGGTTGAGCATTGAAGATTGCGTACTGAGGATTGAAGATTAAGATTGAGGATTGAGGATTGAGGATTGAGCATTGAGGATTGAGGATTGAAGATTGAGGATTACGTATTGAGGATAGAACATTGAGGATTGAGTATTGAGTATTGAGGATTGAGGATTGAGGATTGAAGATTGAATATTGATGATTGAAGATTGAGGATCGAGGATTGAGTGTTCTGGATTGAGGACGAGGACTGAGGGTAGAGTATTGATGTTTAAGGTCTGAGGATTGAGGTTTGAGGATTGAGAATTGAGGATTGAGGATTGAGGATTGAAGACTGAGGATTGGGTGTTGAGGATTGAAGAATGAGGATTGAGGATTGAGGATTGAGTATTGAGGATTGAAGATTGAGTATTGAGGATTGAAGATTGAGGATTGAGGATTGAGGATTGTGGATTGAGGATTGAGGATTGCGGATAGAAGATTGAGGATTGCGTATTGCGGATTGAACATTGAGGATTGAGGGTTGAGGATTGAGGATTGAGGATTGAGGACTGAAGATTGAATATTGATGATTGAAGATTGAGGATTGAGGATCGATGGTTGTGGATTGAGGACGAGGACTGAGGGTTGACTATTGCTGTTTGAGGTCTGAGGATGGAGGATTGAGGATTGAGAATTGAGGATTGAGGGTTGAGGATTGAAGATTGAGGATTGGGTATTGAGGATTGGGTGTTGAGGATTGAAGAATGAGGATTGAGGATTGAGGATTGAGGATTGAAGATTGAGTATTGAGGATTGAAGATTGAGGATTGAGGATTGAGGATTGAGGATTGAAGACTGAGTATTGAGGATTGAAGATTGAGGATTGAGGAGTGAGTATTGAAGATTGAGGATTTGGGACTGAGGATTGAAGATTGAGGATTGAGGATTGAGGATTGAGGATTGAGGATTGAGGATTGAGGATTGAGGATTGAGGATTGCGGATAGAAGATTGAGGATTGGGAATTGCGGATTGAACATTGAGGATTGAGGGTTGAAGATTAAGATTGAGGATTGAGGATTGAGGATTGAGGATTGAGTATTGAGGATTGAAGATTGAGTATTGAGGATTGAAGATTGAGGATTGAGGATTGAGGATTGAGGATTGAGGATTGAGGATTGAGGATTGAAGATGGAGGATTGGGTATTGAGGATTGAAGAATGAGGATTGAGGATTGAGGATTGAAGAATGAAGATTGAGGATTGAGGATTGAGCATTGAGGATTGAAGATTGAGTATTGAGGATTGAAGATTGAGGATTGAGGATTGAGGATTGAGGATTGAGGATTGAGGATTGCGGATAGAAGATTGAGGATTGGGAATTGCGGATTGAACATTGAGGATTGAGGGTTGAAGATTAAGATTGAGGATTGAGGATTGAGGATGGAGGATTGAGGATTGAGGATTGAGGATTGAGTATTGAGGATTGAAGATTGAGTATTCAGGATTGAAGGTTGACGATTGACGATTGAGGATTGAGGATTGAGGTCTGAGGATTGAGGATTGAGGATTGAGGATTGAGGATTGAGGATTGAGGATTGAGGATTGCGGATAGAAGATTGAGGTTTGTGTATTGCGGATTGAACATTGAGGATTGAGGATTGAGGATTGAGGATTGAGGATTGAGGATTGAGAATTGAGGATTGAGGATTGAGGATTGAAGATTGAGGATTGGGTATTGAGGATTGAAGAATGAGGATTGAGGATTGAGGATTGCGGATTGAGGATTGAGGATTGAAGACTGAGTATTGAGGATTGTGTATTGCGGATTGAACATTGAGGATTGAGGATTGAGGATTGAGGATTGACGATTGAGGATTGAGAATTGAGGACTGAGGATTGAGGATTGAAGATTGAGGATTGAGTATTGACGATTGAGGATTGACGATTGAAGATTGAATATTGATGATAGAAGATTGAGGATCGAGGATTGAGTGTTGTGGATTGAGGACGAGGACTGAGGGTAGAGTATTGATGTTTAAGGTCTGAGGATTGAGGATTGAGAATTGAGGATTGAGGATTGTGGATTGAGGATTGAGGATTGAGGATTGAAGGTTGAGGATTGGGTATTGAGGATTGAAGAATGAGGATTGAGGATTGAGGATTGAGGATTGAGTATTGAAGATTGAGTATTCAGGATTGAAGATTGACGATTGAGGATTGAGGATTGAGGATTGAGGAATGAGGATTGATGATTGAGGATTGAAGTTTGTGTATTGAGGATTGAAGGTTGAGGATTGAGGATTGAGGATTGAGGATTGAGGATTGAGGATTGAGGATTGAAGATTGAGGATTGCGTATTGAGGATAGAACATTGAGGATTGAGGATTGAGTATTGAGGATTGAGGATTGAGGATTGAGGATTTTGATTGAAGATTGAGGATTGGGTATTGAGGATTGAAGAATGAGGATTGAGGATTGAGGATTGAGGATTGAGTATTGAAGATTGAGTATTCAGGATTGAAGATTGACGATTGAGGATTGAGGATTGAGGATTGAGGAATGAGGATTGATGATTGAGGATTGAAGTTTGTGTACTGAGGATTGAGGATTGAGGATTGAGTATTGAGGATTGAAGATTGAGGATTGCGTATTGAGGATAGAACATTGAGGATTGAGGATTGCGTATTGAGGATTGAGGATTGAAGATTGAATATTGATGATTGAAGATTGAGGATCGAGGATTGAGTGTTGTGGATTGAGGACGAGGACTGAGGGTAGAGTGTTGATGTTTAAGGTCTGAGGATTGAGGATTGAGGATTGAGAATTGAGGATTGAGGATTGAGGATTGAAGACTGAGGATTGGGTGTTGAGGATTGAAGAATGAGGATTGAGGATTGAGGATTGAGTATTGAGGATTGAAGATTGAGTATTGAGGATTGAAGATTGAGGATTGAGGATGGAGGATTGAGGATTGAGGATTGAGGATTGCGGATAGAAGATTGAGGATTGCGTATTGCGGATTGAACATTGAGGATTGAGGGTTGAGGATTGAGGATTGAGGATTGAGGATTGAGGATTGAGTATTGAGGATTGAAGATTGAGTATTGAGGATTGAAGATTGAGGATTGAGGATGGAGGATTGAGGATTGAGGATTGAGGATTGCGGATAGAAGATTGAGGATTGGGTATTGAGGATTGGGTGTTGAGGATTGAAGAATGAGGATTGAGGATTGAGGACTGAGGATTGAAGATTGAGTATTGAGGATTGAAGATTGAGGATTGAGGATTGAGGATTGAGGATTGAGGATTGAAGACTGAGTATTGAGGATTGAAGATTGAGGATTGAGGAGTGAGTATTGAAGATTGAGGATTTGGGACTGAGGATTGAAGATTGAGGATTGAGGATTGAGGATTGAGGATTGAGGATTGAGGATTGCGGATAGAAGATTGAGGATTGGGAATTGCGGATTGAACATTGAGGATTGAGGGTTGAAGATTAAGATTGAGGATTGAGGATTGAGGATTGAGGATTGAGTATTGAGGATTGAAGATTGAGTATTGAGGATTGAAGATTGAGGATTGAGGATTGAGGATTGAGGATTGAGGATTGAGGATTGAGGATTGAAGATGGAGGATTGGGTATTGAGGATTGAAGAATGAGGATTGAGGATTGAGGATTGAAGAATGAGGATTGAGGATTGAGGATTGAGCATTGAGGATTGAAGATTGAGTATTGAGGATTGAAGATTGAGGATTGAGGATTGAGGATTGAGGATTGAGGATTGAGGATTGCGGATAGAAGATTGAGGATTGGGAATTGCGGATTGAACATTGAGGATTGAGGGTTGAAGATTAAGATTGAGGATTGAGGATTGAGGATGGAGGATTGAGGATTGAGGATTGAGGATTGAGTATTGAGGATTGAAGATTGAGTATTCAGGATTGAAGGTTGACGATTGACGATTGAGGATTGAGGATTGAGGTCTGAGGATTGAGGATTGAGGATTGAGGATTGAGGATTGAGGATTGAGGATTGAGGATTGCGGATAGAAGATTGAGGTTTGTGTATTGCGGATTGAACATTGAGGATTGAGGATTGAGGATTGAGGATTGAGGATTGAGGATTGAGAATTGAGGATTGAGGATTGAGGATGGAAGATTGAGGATTGGGTATTGAGGATTGAAGAATGAGGATTGAGGATTGAGGATTGCGGATTGAGGATTGAGGATTGAAGCCTGAGTATTGAGGATTGTGTATTGCGGATTGAACATTGAGGATTGAGGATTGAGGATTGAGGATTGACGATTGAGGATTGAGAATTGAGGACTGAGGATTGAGGATTGAAGATTGAGGATTGAGTATTGACGATTGAGGATTGACGATTGAAGATTGAATATTGATGATAGAAGATTGAGGATCGAGGATTGAGTGTTGTGGATTGAGGACGAGGACTGAGGGTAGAGTATTGATGTTTAAGGTCTGAGGATTGAGGATTGAGGATTGAGAATTGAGGATTGAGGGTTGAGGATTGAAGATTGAGGATTGGGTGTTGAGGATTGAAGAATGAGGATTGAGGATTGAGGATTGAGTATTGAGGATTGAAGATTGAGTATTGAGGATTGAAGATTGAGGATTGAGGATTGAGGATTGAGGATTGAGGATTGAGGATTGCAGATAGAAGATTGAGGATTGGGTATTGCGTATTGAACATTGAGGATTGAGGGTTGAGGATTGAGGATTGAGGATTGAGGACTGAAATTGAATATTGTTGATTGAAGACTGAGGATTGAGGATTGAGGATTGAGGATTGAGGATTGAGGATTTTGATTGAAGATTGAGGATTGGGTATTGAGGATTGAAGAATGAGGATTGAGGATTGAGGATTGAGGATTGAGTATTGAAGATTGAGTATTCAGGATTGAAGATTGACGATTGAGGATTGAGGATTGAGGATTGAGGATTGAGGAATGAGGATTGATGATCGAGGATTGAAGTTTGTGTATTGGGGATTGAGGATTGAGGATTGAGTATTGAGGATTGAAGATTGAGGATTGCGTATTGAGGATAGAACATTGAGGATTGAGGATTGAGTATTGAGGATTGAGGATTGAGGATTGAAGATTGAATATTGATGATTGAAGATTGAGGATCGAGGATTGAGTGTTGTGGATTGAGGACGAGGACTGAGGGTAGAGTGTTGATGTTTAAGGTCTGAGGATTGAGGATTGAGGATTGAGAATTGAGGATTGAGGATTGAGGATTGAAGACTGAGGATTGGGTGTTGAGGATTGAAGAATGAGGATTGAGGATTGAGGATTGAGTATTGAGGATTGAAGATTGAGTATTGAGGATTGAAGATTGAGGATTGAGGATGGAGGATTGAGGATTGAGGATTGAGGATTGCGGATAGAAGATTGAGGATTGCGTATTGCGGATTGAACATTGAGGATTGAGGGTTGAGGATTGAGGATTGAGGATTGAGGACTGAAGATTGAATATTGATGATTGAAGATTGAGGATTGAGGATTGATGGTTGTGGATTGAGGACGAGGACTGAGGGTTGACTATTGCTGTTTGAGGTCTGAGGATGGAGGATTGAGGATTGAGAATTGAGGATTGAGGGTTGAGGATTGAAGATTGAGGATTGGGTATTGAGGATTGGGTGTTGAGGATTGAAGAATGAGGATTGAGGATTGAGGATTGAGGATTGAAGATTGAGTATTGAGGATTGAAGATTGAGGATTGAGGATTGAGGATTGAGGATTGAAGACTGAGTATTAAGGATTGAAGATTGAGGATTGAGGAGTGAGTATTGAAGATTGAGGATTTGGGACTGAGGATTGAAGATTGAGGATTGAGGATTGAGGATTGAGGATTGAGGATTGAGGATTGAGGATTGAGGATTGAGGATTGCGGATAGAAGATTGAGGATTGGGAATTGCGGATTGAACATTGAGGATTGAGGGTTGAAGATTAAGATTGAGGATTGAGGATTGAGGATTGAGGATTGAGTATTGAGGATTGAAGATTGAGTATTGAGGATTGAAGATTGAGGATTGAGGATTGAGGATTGAGGATTGAGGATTGAGGATTGAGGATTGAAGATGGAGGATTGGGTATTGAGGATTGAAGAATGAGGATTGAGGATTGAGGATTGAAGAATGAGGATTGAGGATTGAGGATTGAGCATTGAGGATTGAAGATTGAGTATTGAGGATTGAGGATTGAGGATTGAGGATTGAGGATTGAGGATTGCGGATAGAAGATTGAGGATTGGGAATTGCGGATTGAACATTGAGGATTGAGGGTTGAAGATTAAGATTGAGGATTGAGGATTGAGGATGGAGGATTGAGGATTGAGGATTGAGGATTGAGTATTGAGGATTGAAGATTGAGTATTCAGGATTGAAGGTTGACGATTGACGATTGAGGATTGAGGATTGAGGTCTGAGGATTGAGGATTGAGGATTGAGGATTGAGGATTGAGGATTGAGGATTGAGGATTGCGGATAGAAGATTGAGGTTTGTGTATTGCGGATTGAACATTGAGGATTGAGGATTGAGGATTGAGGATTGAGGATTGAGGATTGAGAATTGAGGATTGAGGATTGAGGATTGAAGATTGAGGATTGGGTATTGAGGATTGAAGAATGAGGATTGAGGATTGAGGATTGCGGATTGAGGATTGAGGATTGAAGACTGAGTATTGAGGATTGTGTATTGCGGATTGAACATTGAGGATTGAGGATTGAGGATTGAGGATTGACGATTGAGGATTGAGAATTGAGGACTGAGGATTGAGGATTGAAGATTGAGGATTGAGTATTGACGATTGAGGATTGACGATTGAAGATTGAATATTGATGATAGAAGATTGAGGATCGAGGATTGAGTGTTGTGGATTGAGGACGAGGACTGAGGGTAGAGTATTGATGTTTAAGGTCTGAGGATTGAGGATTGAGGATTGAGAATTGAGGATTGAGGGTTGAGGATTGAAGATTGAGGATTGGGTGTTGAGGATTGAAGAATGAGGATTGAGGATTGAGGATTGAGTATTGAGGATTGAAGATTGAGTATTGAGGATTGAAGATTGAGGATTGAGGATTGAGGATTGAGGATTGAGGATTGAGGATTGCAGATAGAAGATTGAGGATTGGGTATTGCGTATTGAACATTGAGGATTGAGGGTTGAGGATTGAGGATTGAGGATTGAGGACTGAAATTGAATATTGTTGATTGAAGACTGAGGATTGAGGATTGAGGATTGAGGATTGAGGATTGAGGATTTTGATTGAAGATTGAGGATTGGGTATTGAGGATTGAAGAATGAGGATTGAGGATTGAGGATTGAGGATTGAGTATTGAAGATTGAGTATTCAGGATTGAAGATTGACGATTGAGGATTGAGGATTGAGGATTGAGGAATGAGGATTGATGATCGAGGATTGAAGTTTGTGTATTGGGGATTGAGGATTGAGGATTGAGTATTGAGGATTGAAGATTGAGGATTGCGTATTGAGGATAGAACATTGAGGATTGAGGATTGAGTATTGAGGATTGAGGATTGAGGATTGAAGATTGAATATTGATGATTGAAGATTGAGGATCGAGGATTGAGTGTTGTGGATTGAGGACGAGGACTGAGGGTAGAGTGTTGATGTTTAAGGTCTGAGGATTGAGGATTGAGGATTGAGAATTGAGGATTGAGGATTGAGGATTGAAGACTGAGGATTGGGTGTTGAGGATTGAAGAATGAGGATTGAGGATTGAGGATTGAGGATTGAAGACTGAGTATTGAGGATTGAAGATTGAGGATTGGGTATTGAGGATTGAAGAATGAGGATTGAGGATTGAGGATTGCGGATTGAGGATTGAGGATTGAAGACTGAGTATTGAGGATTGAGGATTGAGGATTGAAGATTGAAGATTGAGGATTGGGTATTGAGGATTGAAGGATGAGGATTGAGTATTGAGAATTGAGGATTGAGTATTGACGATTGAGTATTGAGGATTGAAGATTGACGATTGAGGTTTGAGGATTGAGGATTGAGGATTGAGGATTGAGGATTGAGGATTGAGGATTGAAGATTGAGTATTGAGTATTGAAGATTGAGGATTGTGGAATGAGGATTGAGGGTTGAGCATTGAAGATTGCGTACTGAGGATTGAAGATTAAGATTGAGGATTGAGGATTGAGGATTGAGGATTGAGGATTGAGGATTGAAGATTGAGGATTGCGTATTGAGGATAGAACATTGAGGATTGAGTATTGAGGATTGAGGATTGAGGATTGAAGATTGAATATTGATGATTGAAGATTGAGGATCGAGGATTCAGTGTTGTGGATTGAGGACGAGGACTGAGGGTAGAGTATTGATGTTTAATGTATGAGGATTGAGGATTGAGGATTGAGAATTGAGGATTGAGGATTGAGGATTGAAGACTGAGGATTGGGTGTTGAGGATTGAAGAATGAGGATTGAGGATTGAGGATTGAGTATTGAGGATTGAAGATTGAGTATTGAGGATTGAAGATTGAGGATTGAGGATTGAGGATTGAGGATTGAGGATTGAGGATTGAGGATTGCGGATAGAAGATTGAGGATTGGGTATTGCGGATTGAACATTGAGGATTGAGGGTTGAGTATTGAGGATTGAGGATTGAGGACTGAAGGTTGAATATTGATGATTGAAGATTGAGGATTGAGGATTGATGGTTGTGGATTGAGGACGAGGACTGAGGGTTGACTATTGCTGTTTGAGGTCTGAGGATGGAGGATTGAGGATTGAGAATTGAGGATTGAGGGTTGAGGATTGAAGATTGAGGATTGGGTATTGAGGATTGGGTGTTGAGGATTGAAGAATGAGGATTGAGGATTGAGGATTGAGGATTGAAGATTGAGTATTGAGGATTGAAGATTGAGGATTGAGGATTGAGGATTGAGGATTGAGGATTGAAGACTGAGTATTGAGGATTGAAGATTGAGGATTGAGGAGTGAGTATTGAAGATTGAGGATTTGGGACTGAGGATTGAAGATTGAGGATTGAGGATTGAGGATTGAGGATTGAGGATTGAGGATTGAGGATTGAGGATTGAGGATTGCGGATAGAAGATTGAGGATTGGGAATTGCGGATTGAACATTGAGGATTGAGGGTTGAAGATTAAGATTGAGGATTGAGGATTGAGGATTGAGGATTGAGTATTGAGGATTGAAGATTGAGTATTGAGGATTGAAGATTGAGGATTGAGGATTGAGGATTGAGGATTGAGGATTGAGGATTGAGGATTGAAGATGGAGGATTGGGTATTGAGGATTGAAGAATGAGGATTGAGGATTGAGGATTGAAGAATGAGGATTGAGGATTGAGGATTGAGCATTGAGGATTGAAGATTGAGTATTGAGGATTGAAGATTGAGGATTGAGGATTGAGGATTGAGGATTGAGGATTGAGGATTGCGGATAGAAGATTGAGGATTGGGAATTGCGGATTGAACATTGAGGATTGAGGGTTGAAGATTAAGATTGAGGATTGAGGATTGAGGATGGAGGATTGAGGATTGAGGATTGAGGATTGAGTATTGAGGATTGAAGATTGAGTATTCAGGATTGAAGGTTGACGATTGACGATTGAGGATTGAGGATTGAGGTCTGAGGATTGAGGATTGAGGATTGAGGATTGAGGATTGAGGATTGAGGATTGAGGATTGCGGATAGAAGATTGAGGTTTGTGTATTGCGGATTGAACATTGAGGATTGAGGATTGAGGATTGAGGATTGAGGATTGAGGATTGAGAATTGAGGATTGAGGATTGAGGATTGAAGATTGAGTATTGAGGATTGAAGATTGAGGATTGAGGATTGAGGATTGAGGATTGAGGATTGAGGATTGCAGATAGAAGATTGAGGATTGGGTATTGCGTATTGAACATTGAGGATTGAGGGTTGAGGATTGAGGATTGAGGATTGAGGACTGAAATTGAATATTGTTGATTGAAGACTGAGGATTGAGGATTGAGGATTGAGGATTGAGGATTGAGGATTTTGATTGAAGATTGAGGATTGGGTATTGAGGATTGAAGAATGAGGATTGAGGATTGAGGATTGAGTATTGAGGATTGAAGATTGAGTATTGAGGATTGAAGATTGAGGATTGAGGATTGAGGATTGAGGATTGAGGATTGAGGATTGCAGATAGAAGATTGAGGATTGGGTATTGCGTATTGAACATTGAGGATTGAGGGTTGAGGATTGAGGATTGAGGATTGAGGACTGAAATTGAATATTGTTGATTGAAGACTGAGGATTGAGGATTGAGGATTGAGGATTGAGGATTGAGGATTTTGATTGAAGATTGAGGATTGGGTATTGAGGATTGAAGAATGAGGATTGAGGATTGAGGATTGAGGATTGAGTATTGAAGATTGAGTATTCAGGATTGAAGATTGACGATTGAGGATTGAGGATTGAGGATTGAGGATTGAGGAATGAGGATTGATGATCGAGGATTGAAGTTTGTGTATTGGGGATTGAGGATTGAGGATTGAGTATTGAGGATTGAAGATTGAGGATTGCGTATTGAGGATAGAACATTGAGGATTGAGGATTGAGTATTGAGGATTGAGGATTGAGGATTGAAGATTGAATATTGATGATTGAAGATTGAGGATCGAGGATTGAGTGTTGTGGATTGAGGACGAGGACTGAGGGTAGAGTGTTGATGTTTAAGGTCTGAGGATTGAGGATTGAGGATTGAGAATTGAGGATTGAGGATTGAGGATTGAAGACTGAGGATTGGGTGTTGAGGATTGAAGAATGAGGATTGAGGATTGAGGATTGAGTATTGAGGATTGAAGATTGAGTATTGAGGATTGAAGATTGAGGATTGAGGATGGAGGATTGAGGATTGAGGATTGAGGATTGCGGATAGAAGATTGAGGATTGCGTATTGCGGATTGAACATTGAGGATTGAGGGTTGAGGATTGAGGATTGAGGATTGAGGACTGAAGATTGAATATTGATGATTGAAGATTGAGGATTGAGGATTGATGGTTGTGGATTGAGGACGAGGACTGAGGGTTGACTATTGCTGTTTGAGGTCTGAGGATGGAGGATTGAGGATTGAGAATTGAGGATTGAGGGTTGAGGATTGAAGATTGAGGATTGGGTATTGAGGATTGGGTGTTGAGGATTGAAGAATGAGGATTGAGGATTGAGGATTGAGGATTGAAGATTGAGTATTGAGGATTGAAGATTGAGGATTGAGGATTGAGGATTGAGGATTGAAGACTGAGTATTAAGGATTGAAGATTGAGGATTGAGGAGTGAGTATTGAAGATTGAGGATTTGGGACTGAGGATTGAAGATTGAGGATTGAGGATTGAGGATTGAGGATTGAGGATTGAGGATTGAGGATTGAGGATTGAGGATTGCGGATAGAAGATTGAGGATTGGGAATTGCGGATTGAACATTGAGGATTGAGGGTTGAAGATTAAGATTGAGGATTGAGGATTGAGGATTGAGGATTGAGTATTGAGGATTGAAGATTGAGTATTGAGGATTGAAGATTGAGGATTGAGGATTGAGGATTGAGGATTGAGGATTGAGGATTGAGGATTGAAGATGGAGGATTGGGTATTGAGGATTGAAGAATGAGGATTGAGGATTGAGGATTGAAGAATGAGGATTGAGGATTGAGGATTGAGCATTGAGGATTGAAGATTGAGTATTGAGGATTGAAGATTGAGGATTGAGGATTGAGGATTGAGGATTGAGGATTGAGGATTGCGGATAGAAGATTGAGGATTGGGAATTGCGGATTGAACATTGAGGATTGAGGGTTGAAGATTAAGATTGAGGATTGAGGATTGAGGATGGAGGATTGAGGATTGAGGATTGAGGATTGAGTATTGAGGATTGAAGATTGAGTATTCAGGATTGAAGGTTGACGATTGACGATTGAGGATTGAGGATTGAGGTCTGAGGATTGAGGATTGAGGATTGAGGATTGAGGATTGAGGATTGAGGATTGAGGATTGCGGATAGAAGATTGAGGTTTGTGTATTGCGGATTGAACATTGAGGATTGAGGATTGAGGATTGAGGATTGAGGATTGAGGATTGAGAATTGAGGATTGAGGATTGAGGATTGAAGATTGAGGATTGGGTATTGAGGATTGAAGAATGAGGATTGAGGATTGAGGATTGCGGATTGAGGATTGAGGATTGAAGACTGAGTATTGAGGATTGTGTATTGCGGATTGAACATTGAGGATTGAGGATTGAGGATTGAGGATTGACGATTGAGGATTGAGAATTGAGGACTGAGGATTGAGGATTGAAGATTGAGGATTGAGTATTGACGATTGAGGATTGACGATTGAAGATTGAATATTGATGATAGAAGATTGAGGATCGAGGATTGAGTGTTGTGGATTGAGGACGAGGACTGAGGGTAGAGTATTGATGTTTAAGGTCTGAGGATTGAGGATTGAGGATTGAGAATTGAGGATTGAGGGTTGAGGATTGAAGATTGAGGATTGGGTGTTGAGGATTGAAGAATGAGGATTGAGGATTGAGGATTGAGTATTGAGGATTGAAGATTGAGTATTGAGGATTGAAGATTGAGGATTGAGGATTGAGGATTGAGGATTGAGGATTGAGGATTGAGGATTGCAGATAGAAGATTGAGGATTGGGTATTGCGTATTGAACATTGAGGATTGAGGGTTGAGGATTGAGGATTGAGGATTGAGGACTGAAATTGAATATTGTTGATTGAAGACTGAGGATTGAGGATTGAGGATTGAGGATTGAGGATTGAGGATTTTGATTGAAGATTGAGGATTGGGTATTGAGGATTGAAGAATGAGGATTGAGGATTGAGGATTGAGGATTGAGTATTGAAGATTGAGTATTCAGGATTGAAGATTGACGATTGAGGATTGAGGATTGAGGATTGAGGAATGAGGATTGATGATCGAGGATTGAAGTTTGTGTATTGGGGATTGAGGATTGAGGATTGAGTATTGAGGATTGAAGATTGAGGATTGCGTATTGAGGATAGAACATTGAGGATTGAGGATTGAGTATTGAGGATTGAGGATTGAGGATTGAAGATTGAATATTGATGATTGAAGATTGAGGATCGAGGATTGAGTGTTGTGGATTGAGGACGAGGACTGAGGGTAGAGTGTTGATGTTTAAGGTCTGAGGATTGAGGATTGAGGATTGAGAATTGAGGATTGAGGATTGAGGATTGAAGACTGAGGATTGGGTGTTGAGGATTGAAGAATGAGGATTGAGGATTGAGGATTGAGTATTGAGGATTGAAGATTGAGTATTGAGGATTGAAGATTGAGGATTGAGGATGGAGGATTGAGGATTGAGGATTGAGGATTGCGGATAGAAGATTGAGGATTGCGTATTGCGGATTGAACATTGAGGATTGAGGGTTGGGGATTGAGGATTGAGGATTGAGGATTGAGGATTGAGGATTGAGGATTGCGGATAGAAGATTGAGGATTGGGTATTGCGGATTGAACATTGAGGATTGAGGGTTGAGTATTGAGGATTGAGGATTGAGGACTGAAGGTTGAATATTGATGATTGAAGATTGAGGATTGAGGATTGATGGTTGTGGATTGAGGACGAGGACTGGGGGTTGACTATTGCTGTTTGAGGTCTGAGGATGGAGGATTGAGGATTGAGAATTGAGGATTGAGGGTTGAGGATTGAAGATTGAGGATTGGGTATTGAGGATTGGGTGTTGAGGATTGAAGAATGAGGATTGAGGATTGAGGATTGAGGATTGAAGATTGAGTATTGAGGATTGAAGATTGAGGATTGAGGATTGAGGATTGAGGATTGAGGATTGAAGACTGAGTATTGAGGATTGAAGATTGAGGATTGAGGAGTGAGTATTGAAGATTGAGGATTTGGGACTGAGGATTGAAGATTGAGGATTGAGGATTGAGGATTGAGGATTGAGGATTGAGGATTGAGGATTGAGGATTGAGGATTGCGGATAGAAGATTGAGGATTGGGAATTGCGGATTGAACATTGAGGATTGAGGGTTGAAGATTAAGATTGAGGATTGAGGATTGAGGATTGAGGATTGAGTATTGAGGATTGAAGATTGAGTATTGAGGATTGAAGATTGAGGATTGAGGATTGAGGATTGAGGATTGAGGATTGAGGATTGAGGATTGAAGATGGAGGATTGGGTATTGAGGATTGAAGAATGAGGATTGAGGATTGAGGATTGAAGAATGAGGATTGAGGATTGAGGATTGAGCATTGAGGATTGAAGATTGAGTATTGAGGATTGAAGATTGAGGATTGAGGATTGAGGATTGAGGATTGAGGATTGAGGATTGCGGATAGAAGATTGAGGATTGAGAATTGAGGATTGAGGATTGAGGATGGAAGATTGAGGATTGGGTATTGAGGATTGAAGAATGAGGATTGAGGATTGAGGATTGCGGATTGAGGATTGAGGATTGAAGACTGAGTATTGAGGATTGTGTATTGCGGATTGAACATTGAGGATTGAGGATTGAGGATTGAGGATTGACGATTGAGGATTGAGAATTGAGGACTGAGGATTGAGGATTGAAGATTGAGGATTGAGTATTGACGATTGAGGATTGACGATTGAAGATTGAATATTGATGATAGAAGATTGAGGATCGAGGATTGAGTGTTGTGGATTGAGGACGAGGACTGAGGGTAGAGTATTGATGTTTAAGGTCTGAGGATTGAGGATTGAGGATTGAGAATTGAGGATTGAGGGTTGAGGATTGAAGATTGAGGATTGGGTGTTGAGGATTGAAGAATGAGGATTGAGGATTGAGGATTGAGTATTGAGGATTGAAGATTGAGTATTGAGGATTGAAGATTGAGGATTGAGGATTGAGGATTGAGGATTGAGGATTGAGGATTGCAGATAGAAGATTGAGGATTGGGTATTGCGTATTGAACATTGAGGATTGAGGGTTGAGGATTGAGGATTGAGGATTGAGGACTGAAATTGAATATTGTTGATTGAAGACTGAGGATTGAGGATTGAGGATTGAGGATTGAGGATTGAGGATTTTGATTGAAGATTGAGGATTGGGTATTGAGGACTGAAGAATGAGGATTGAGGATTGAGGATTGAGGATTGAGTATTGAAGATTGAGTATTCAGGATTGAAGATTGACGATTGAGGATTGAGGATTGAGGATTGAGGATTGAGGAATGAGGATTGATGATCGAGGATTGAAGTTTGTGTATTGGGGATTGAGGATTGAGGATTGAGTATTGAGGATTGAAGATTGAGGATTGCGTATTGAGGATAGAACATTGAGGATTGAGGATTGAGTATTGAGGATTGAGGATTGAGGATTGAAGATTGAATATTGATGATTGAAGATTGAGGATCGAGGATTGAGTGTTGTGGATTGAGGACGAGGACTGAGGGTAGAGTGTTGATGTTTAAGGTCTGAGGATTGAGGATTGAGGATTGAGAATTGAGGATTGAGGATTGAGGATTGAAGACTGAGGATTGGGTGTTGAGGATTGAAGAATGAGGATTGAGGATTGAGGATTGAGTATTGAGGATTGAAGATTGAGTATTGAGGATTGAAGATTGAGGATTGAGGATGGAGGATTGAGGATTGAGGATTGAGGATTGCGGATAGAAGATTGAGGATTGCGTATTGCGGATTGAACATTGAGGATTGAGGGTTGAGGATTGAGGATTGAGGATTGAGGACTGAAGATTGAATATTGATGATTGAAGATTGAGGATTGAGGATTGATGGTTGTGGATTGAGGACGAGGACTGAGGGTTGACTATTGCTGTTTGAGGTCTGAGGATGGAGGATTGAGGATTGAGAATTGAGGATTGAGGGTTGAGGATTGAAGATTGAGGATTGGGTATTGAGGATTGGGTGTTGAGGATTGAAGAATGAGGATTGAGGATTGAGGATTGAGGATTGAAGATTGAGTATTGAGGATTGAAGATTGAGGATTGAGGATTGAGGATTGAGGATTGAAGACTGAGTATTAAGGATTGAAGATTGAGGATTGAGGAGTGAGTATTGAAGATTGAGGATTTGGGACTGAGGATTGAAGATTGAGGATTGAGGATTGAGGATTGAGGATTGAGGATTGAGGATTGAGGATTGAGGATTGAGGATTGCGGATAGAAGATTGAGGATTGGGAATTGCGGTTTGAACATTGAGGATTGAGGGTTGAAGATTAAGATTGAGGATTGAGGATTGAGGATTGAGGATTGAGTATTGAGGATTGAAGATTGAGTATTGAGGATTGAAGATTGAGGATTGAGGATTGAGGATTGAGGATTGAGGATTGAGGATTGAGGATTGAAGATGGAGGATTGGGTATTGAGGATTGAAGAATGAGGATTGAGGATTGAGGATTGAAGAATGAGGATTGAGGATTGAGGATTGAGCATTGAGGATTGAAGATTGAGTATTGAGGATTGAAGATTGAGGATTGAGGATTGAGGATTGAGGATTGAGGATTGAGGATTGCGGATAGAAGATTGAGGATTGGGAATTGCGGATTGAACATTGAGGATTGAGGGTTGAAGATTAAGATTGAGGATTGAGGATTGAGGATGGAGGATTGAGGATTGAGGATTGAGGATTGAGTATTGAGGATTGAAGATTGAGTATTCAGGATTGAAGGTTGACGATTGACGATTGAGGATTGAGGATTGAGGTCTGAGGATTGAGGATTGAGGATTGAGGATTGAGGATTGAGGATTGAGGATTGAGGATTGCGGATAGAAGATTGAGGTTTGTGTATTGCGGATTGAACATTGAGGATTGAGGATTGAGGATTGAGGATTGAGGATTGAGGATTGAGAATTGAGGATTGAGGATTGAGGATTGAAGATTGAGGATTGGGTATTGAGGATTGAAGAATGAGGATTGAGGATTGAGGATTGCGGATTGAGGATTGAGGATTGAAGACTGAGTATTGAGGATTGTGTATTGCGGATTGAACATTGAGGATTGAGGATTGAGGATTGAGGATTGACGATTGAGGATTGAGAATTGAGGACTGAGGATTGAGGATTGAAGATTGAGGATTGAGTATTGACGATTGAGGATTGACGATTGAAGATTGAATATTGATGATAGAAGATTGAGGATCGAGGATTGAGTGTTGTGGATTGAGGACGAGGACTGAGGGTAGAGTATTGATGTTTAAGGTCTGAGGATTGAGGATTGAGGATTGAGAATTGAGGATTGAGGGTTGAGGATTGAAGATTGAGGATTGGGTGTTGAGGATTGAAGAATGAGGATTGAGGATTGAGGATTGAGTATTGAGGATTGAAGATTGAGTATTGAGGATTGAAGATTGAGGATTGAGGATTGAGGATTGAGGATTGAGGATTGAGGATTGCAGATAGAAGATTGAGGATTGGGTATTGCGTATTGAACATTGAGGATTGAGGCTTGAGGATTGAGGATTGAGGATTGAGGACTGAAATTGAATATTGTTGATTGAAGACTGAGGATTGAGGATTGAGGATTGAGGATTGAGGATTGAGGATTTTGATTGAAGATTGAGGATTGGGTATTGAGGATTGAAGAATGAGGATTGAGGATTGAGGATTGAGGATTGAGTATTGAAGATTGAGTATTCAGGATTGAAGATTGACGATTGAGGATTGAGGATTGAGGATTGAGGAATGAGGATTGATGATCGAGGATTGAAGTTTGTGTATTGGGGATTGAGGATTGAGGATTGAGTATTGAGGATTGAAGATTGAGGATTGCGTATTGAGGATAGAACATTGAGGATTGAGGATTGAGTATTGAGGATTGAGGATTGAGGATTGAAGATTGAATATTGATGATTGAAGATTGAGGATCGAGGATTGAGTGTTGTGGATTGAGGACGAGGACTGAGGGTAGAGTGTTGATGTTTAAGGTCTGAGGATTGAGGATTGAGGATTGAGAATTGAGGATTGAGGATTGAGGATTGAAGACTGAGGATTGGGTGTTGAGGATTGAAGAATGAGGATTGAGGATTGAGGATTGAGTATTGAGGATTGAAGATTGAGTATTGAGGATTGAAGATTGAGGATTGAGGATGGAGGATTGAGGATTGAGGATTGAGGATTGCGGATAGAAGATTGAGGATTGCGTATTGCGGATTGAACATTGAGGATTGAGGGTTGAGGATTGAGGATTGAGGATTGAGGACTGAAGATTGAATATTGATGATTGAAGATTGAGGATTGAGGATTGATGGTTGTGGATTGAGGACGAGGACTGAGGGTTGACTATTGCTGTTTGAGGTCTGAGGATTGAGGATTGAGGATTGAGAATTGAGGATTGAGGATTGAGGATTGAAGATTGAGGATTGGGTATTGAGGATTGAGGATTGAGGATTGAGGATTGAGTATTGAGGATTGAAGATTGAGTATTGAGGATTGAAGATTGAGGATTGAGGATTGAGGATTGAGGATTGAGGATTGAGGATTGAGGATTGAAGATGGAGGATTGGGTATTGAGGATTGAAGAATGAGGATTGAGTATTGAGGATTGAGGATTGAGGATTGAGGATTGAAGACTGAGTATTGAGGATTGAAGATTGAGGATTGGGTATTGAGGATTGAAGAATGAGGATTGAGGATTGAGGATTGCGGATTGAGGATTGAGGATTGAAGACTGAGTATTGAGGATTGAAGATTGAGGATTGAGGAGTGAGTATTGAAGATTGAGAATTGAGGATTGAGGATTGAGGATTGAGGATTGAAGATTGAGGATTGGGTATTGAGGATTGAAGGATGAGGATTGAGTATTGAGAATTGAGGATTGAGTATTGACGATTGAGTATTGAGGATTGAAGATTGACGATTGAGGTTTGAGGATTGAGGATTGAGGATTGAGGATTGAGGATTGAGGATTGAGGATTGAAGATTGAGTATTGAGTATTGAAGATTGAGGATTGTGGAATGAGGATTGAGGGTTGAGCATTGAAGATTGCGTACTGAGGATTGAAGATTAAGATTGAGGATTGAGGATTGAGGATTGAGGATTGAGGATTGAGGATTGAAGATTGAGGATTGCGTATTGAGGATAGAACATTGAGGATTGAGTATTGAGGATTGAGGATTGAGGATTGAAGATTGAATATTGATGATTGAAGATTGAGGATCGAGGATTCAGTGTTGTGGATTGAGGACGAGGACTGAGGGTAGAGTATTGATGTTTAAGGTATGAGGATTGAGGATTGAGGATTGAGAATTGAGGATTGAGGATTGAGGATTGAAGACTGAGGATTGGGTGTTGAGGATTGAAGAATGAGGATTGAGGATTGAGAATTGAGTATTGAGGATTGAAGATTGAGTATTGAGGATTGAAGATTGAGGATTGAGGATTGAGGATTGAGGATTGAGGATTGAGGATTGAGGATTGCGGATAGAAGATTGAGGATTGGGTATTGCGGATTGAACATTGAGGATTGAGGGTTGAGTATTGAGGATTGAGGATTGAGGACTGAAGGTTGAATATTGATGATTGAAGATTGAGGATTGAGGATTGATGGTTGTGGATTGAGGACGAGGACTGAGGGTTGACTATTGCTGTTTGAGGTCTGAGGATTGAGGATTGAGGATTGAGAATTGAGGATTGAGGATTGAGGATTGAAGATTGAGGATTGGGTATTGAGGATTGAGGATTGAGGATTGAGGATTGAGTATTGAGGATTGAAGATTGAGCATTGAGTATTGAAGATTGAGGATTGAGGATTGAGGATTGAGGATTGAGGATTGAGGATTGAGGATTGAAGATGGAGGATTGGGTATTGAGGATTGAAGAATGAGGATTGAGGATTGAGGATTGAGGATTGAGGATTGAGGAATGAAGACTGAGTATTGAGGATTGAAGATTGAGGATTGGGTATTGAGGATTGAAGAATGAGGATTGAGGATTGAGGATTGAGGATTGAGGATTGAAGATTGAGTATTGAGGATTGAAGATTGACGATTGAGGATTGAGGATTGAGGTCTGAGGATTGAGGATTGAGGATTGAGGATTGAGGATTGAGGATTGAGGATTGAGGATTGCGGATAGAAGATTGAGGATTGGGTATTGCGGATTGAACATTGAGGATTGAGGATTGAGGATTGAGGATTGAGGATTGAGGATTGAGAATTGAGGATTGAGCATTGAGGATTGAAGATTGAGGATTGGGTATTGAGGATTGAAGAATGAGGATTGAGGATTGAGGATTGCGGATTGAGGATTGAGGATTGAAGACTGAGTATTGAGGATTGAAGATTGAGGATTGAGGAGTGAGTATTGAAGATTGAGGATTTGGGACTGAGGATTGAAGATTGAGGATTGAGGATAGAGGATTGAGGATTGAGGATTGAGGATTGAAGATTGAGGATTGGGTATTGAGGATTGAAGAATGAGGATTGAGGAATGAGGATTGAGGATTGAGTATTGAAGATTGAGTATTCAGGATTGAAGATTGACGATTGAGGATTGAGGATTGAGGATTGAGGATTGAGGATTGAGGATTGAGGATTGAAGATTGAATATTGATGATTGAAGATTGAGGATCGAGGATTGAGTGTTGTGGATTGAGGACGAGGACTGAGGGTAGAGTATTGATGTTTAAGGTCTGAGGGTTGAGGATTGAGGATTGAGAATTGAGGATTGAGGATTGAGGATTGAAGACTGAGGATTGGGTGTTGAGGATTGAAGAATGAGGATTGAGGATTGAGGATTGAGTATTGAGGATTGAAGATTGAGTATTGAGGATTGAAGATTGAGGATTGAGGATTGAGGATTGTGGATTGAGGATTGCTGATTGCGGATAGAAGATTGAGGATTGCGTATTGCGGATTGAACATTGAGGATTGAGGGTTGAGGATTGAGGATTGAGGATTGAGGACTGAAGATTGAATATTGATGATTGAAGATTGAGGATTGAGGATTGATGGTTGTGGATTGAGGACGAGGACTGAGGGTTGACTATTGCTCTTTGAGGTCTGAGGATTGAGGATTGAGGATTGAGAATTGAGGATTGAGGGTTGAGGATTGAAGATTGAGGATTGGGTATTGAGGATTGAGGATTGAGGATTGAGGAATGAGGATTGATGATTGAGGATTGAAGTTTGTGTATTGAGGATTGAAGGTTGAGGATTGAGGATTGAGGATTGAGGTTTGAGGATTGAAGATTGAGGATTGAGGATTGAGGATTGAGGATTGAGGATTGAAGATTGAGGATTGGGTATTGAGGATTGAAGAATGAGGATTGAGTATTGAGTATTGACGATTGAGTATTGACGATTAAGTATTGAGGATTGAAGATTGACGATTGAGGATTGAGGATTGAGGATTGAGGATTGAGGATTGAGGATTGAGGATTGAGGATTGAAGATTGAGTATTGAGTATTGAAGATTGAGGATTGAGGAATGAGGATTGAGGGTTGAGGATTGAAGATTGCGTACTGAGGATTGAAGATTAAGATTGAGGATTGAGGATTGAGGATTGAGGATTGAGGATTGAGGATTGAAGATTGAGGATTGCGTATTGAGGATAGAACATTGAGGATTGAGGATTGAGTATTGAGGATTGAGGATTGAGGATTGAAGATTGAATATTGATGATTGAAGATTGAGGATCGAGGATTGAGTGTTGTGGATTGAGGACGAGGACTGAGGGTAGAGTATTGATGTTTAAGGTCTGAGGGTTGAGGATTGAGGATTGAGAATTGAGGATTGAGGATTGAGGATTGAAGACTGAGGATTGGGTGTTGAGGATTGAAGAATGAGGATTGAGGATTGAGGATTGAGGATTGAGTATTGAGGATTGAAGATTGAGTATTGAGGATTGAAGATTGAGGATTGAGGATTGAGGATTGTGGATTGAGGATTGCGGATTGCGGATAGAAGATTGAGGATTGCGTATTGCGGATTGAACATTGAGGATTGAGGGTTGAGGATTGAGGATTGAGGATTGAGGACTGAAGATTGAATATTGATGATTGAAGATTGAGGATTGAGGATTGATGGTTGTGGATTGAGGACGAGGACTGAGGGTTGACTATTGCTCTTTGAGGTCTGAGGATTGAGGATTGAGGATTGAGAATTGAGGATTGAGGGTTGAGGATTGAAGATTGAGGATTGGGTATTGAGGATTGAGGATTGAAGATGGAGGATTGGGTATTGAGGATTGAAGAATGAGGATTGAGGATTGATGATTGAGGATTGAGGATTGAGGATTGAAGACTGAGTATTGAGGATTGAAGATTGAGGATTGGGTATTGAGGATTGAAGAATGAGGATTGAGGATTGAGGATTGAGGATTGCGGATAGAAGATTGAGGATTGGGTATTGCGGATTGAAGATTGACGATTGAGGATTGAGGATTGAGGATTGAGGATTGACGATTGATGATTGAGGATTGAAGTTTGAGTATTGAGGATTGAAGATTGAGGATTGAGGATTGAGGATTGAGGTTTGATGATTGAAGATTGAGGATTGAGGATTGAGGATTGAGGATTGAGGATTGAAGATTGAGGATTGGGTATTGAGGATTGAAGAATGAGGATTGCGTATTGAGTATTGAGGATTGAGTATTGACGATTGAGTATTGAGGATTGAAGATTGACTATTGAGGATTGAGGATTGAGGATTGAGGATTGAGGATTGAGGATTGAGTATTGAAGATTGAGTATTGAGTATTGAAGATTGCGGATTGAGGAATGAGGATTGAGGATTGAGGATTGAAGATTGCGTACTGAGGATTGAAGATTAAGATTGAGGATTGAGGATTGAGGATTGAGGATTGAGGATAGAGGATTGAGGATTGAGGGTTGCGTATTGAGGATAGAACATTGAGGATTGGGGATTGAGTATTGAGGATTGAGGATTGAGGATTGAAGATTGAGGATTGGGTATTGAGGATTGAAGAATGAGGATTGAGTATTGAAGATTGAGTATTCAGGATTGAAGATTGACGATTGAGGAGTGAGTATTGAAGATTGAGTATTTGGGACATAGGATTGAAGATTGAGGATTGAGGATTGAGGATTGTGGATTGAGGATTGAGGATTGAGGATTGAAGATTGAGGATTGGGTATTGAGGATTGAAGAATGAGGATTGAGGATTGAGGATTGAGGATTGAGTATTGAAGATTGAGTATTCAGGATTGAAGATTGACGATTGAGGATTGAGGATTGAGGATTGAGGAATGAGGATTGATGATTGAGGATTGAAGTTTGAGTATTGAGGATTGAAGGTTGAGGATTGAGGATTGAGGATTGAGGTTTGAGGATTGAAGATTGAGGATTGAGGATTGAGGATTGAGGGTTGAAGATTGAGGATTGAGGATTGAGGATTGAAGATTGAATATTGATGATTGAAGATTGAGGATCGAGGATTGAGTGTTGTGGATTGAGGACGAGGACTGAGGGTAGAGTGTTGATGTTTAAGGTCTGAGGATTGAGGATTGAGGATTGAGAATTGAGGATTGAGGATTGAGGATTGAAGACTGAGGATTGGGTGTTGAGGATTGAAGAATGAGGATTGAGGATTGAGGATTGAGTATTGAGGATTGAAGATTGAGTATTGAGGATTGAAGATTGAGGATTGAGGATGGAGGATTGAGGATTGAGGATTGAGGATTGCGGATAGAAGATTGAGGATTGCGTATTGCGGATTGAACATTGAGGATTGAGGGTTGAGGATTGAGGATTGAGGATTGAGGACTGAAGATTGAATATTGATGATTGAAGATTGAGGATTGAGGATTGATGGTTGTGAATTGAGGACGAGGACTGAGGGTTGACTATTGCTGTTTGAGGTCTGAGGATGGAGGATTGAGGATTGAGAATTGAGGATTGAGGGTTGAGGATTGAAGATTGAGGATTGGGTATTGAGGATTGGGTGTTGAGGATTGAAGAATGAGGATTGAGGATTGAGGATTGAGGATTGAAGATTGAGTATTGAGGATTGAAGATTGAGGATTGAGGATTGAGGATTGAGGATTGAAGACTGAGTATTAAGGATTGAAGATTGAGGATTGAGGAGTGAGTATTGAAGATTGAGGATTTGGGACTGAGGATTGAAGATTGAGGATTGAGGATTGAGGATTGAGGATTGAGGATTGAGGATTGAGGATTGAGGATTGAGGATTGCGGATAGAAGATTGAGGATTGGGAATTGCGGTTTGAACATTGAGGATTGAGGGTTGAAGATTAAGATTGAGGATTGAGGATTGAGGATTGAGGATTGAGTATTGAGGATTGAAGATTGAGTATTGAGGATTGAAGATTGAGGATTGAGGATTGCGGATTGAGGATTGAGGATTGAGGATTGAGGATTGAAGATGGAGGATTGGGTATTGAGGATTGAAGAATGAGGATTGAGGATTGAGGATTGAAGAATGAGGATTGAGGATTGAGGATTGAGCATTGAGGATTGAAGATTGAGTATTGAGGATTGAAGATTGAGGTTGAGGATTGAGGATTGAGGATTGAGGATTGAGGATTGCGGATAGAAGATTGAGGATTGGGAATTGCGGATTGAACATTGAGGATTGAGGGTTGAAGATTAAGATTGAGGATTGAGGATTGAGGATGGAGGATTGAGGATTGAGGATTGAGGATTGAGTATTGAGGATTGAAGATTGAGTATTCAGGATTGAAGGTTGACGATTGACGATTGAGGATTGAGGATTGAGGTCTGAGGATTGAGGATTGAGGATTGAGGATTGAGGATTGAGGATTGAGGATTGAGGATTGCGGATAGAAGATTGAGGTTTGTGTATTGCGGATTGAACATTGAGGATTGAGGATTGAGGATTGAGGATTGAGGATTGAGGATTGAGAATTGAGGATTGAGGATTGAGGATTGAAGATTGAGGATTGGGTATTGAGGATTGAAGAATGAGGATTGAGGATTGAGGATTGCGGATTGAGGATTGAGGATTGAAGACTGAGTATTGAGGATTGTGTATTGCGGATTGAACATTGAGGATTGAGGATTGAGGATTGAGGATTGACGATTGAGGATTGAGAATTGAGGACTGAGGATTGAGGATTGAAGATTGAGGATTGAGTATTGACGATTGAGGATTGACGATTGAAGATTGAATATTGATGATAGAAGATTGAGGATCGAGGATTGAGTGTTGTGGATTGAGGACGAGGACTGAGGGTAGAGTATTGATGTTTAAGGTCTGAGGATTGAGGATTGAGGATTGAGAATTGAGGATTGAGGGTTGAGGATTGAAGATTGAGGATTGGGTGTTGAGGATTGAAGAATGAGGATTGAGGATTGAGGATTGAGTATTGAGGATTGAAGATTGAGTATTGAGGATTGAAGATTGAGGATTGAGGATTGAGGATTGAGGATTGAGGATTGAGGATTGCAGATAGAAGATTGAGGATTGGGTATTGCGTATTGAACATTGAGGATTGAGGGTTGAGGATTGAGGATTGAGGATTGAGGACTGAAATTGAATATTGTTGATTGAAGACTGAGGATTGAGGATTGAGGATTGAGGATTGAGGATTGAGGATTTTGATTGAAGATTGAGGATTGGGTATTGAGGATTGAAGAATGAGGATTGAGGATTGAGGATTGAGGATTGAGTATTGAAGATTGAGTATTCAGGATTGAAGATTGACGATTGAGGATTGAGGATTGAGGATTGAGGAATGAGGATTGATGATCGAGGATTGAAGTTTGTGTATTGGGGATTGAGGATTGAGGATTGAGTATTGAGGATTGAAGATTGAGGATTGCGTATTGAGGATAGAACATTGAGGATTGAGGATTGAGTATTGAGGATTGAGGATTGAGGATTGAAGATTGAATATTGATGATTGAAGATTGAGGATCGAGGATTGAGTGTTGTGGATTGAGGACGAGGACTGAGGGTAGAGTGTTGATGTTTAAGGTCTGAGGATTGAGGATTGAGGATTGAGAATTGAGGATTGAGGATTGAGGATTGAAGACTGAGGATTGGGTGTTGAGGATTGAAGAATGAGGATTGAGGATTGAGGATTGAGTATTGAGGATTGAAGATTGAGTATTGAGGATTGAAGATTGAGGATTGAGGATGGAGGATTGAGGATTGAGGATTGAGGATTGCGGATAGAAGATTGAGGATTGCGTATTGCGGATTGAACATTGAGGATTGAGGGTTGAGGATTGAGGATTGAGGATTGAGGACTGAAGATTGAATATTGATGATTGAAGATTGAGGATTGAGGATTGATGGTTGTGGATTGAGGACGAGGACTGAGGGTTGACTATTGCTGTTTGAGGTCTGAGGATTGAGGATTGAGGATTGAGAATTGAGGATTGAGGATTGAGGATTGAAGATTGAGGATTGGGTATTGAGGATTGAGGATTGAGGATTGAGGATTGAGTATTGAGGATTGAAGATTGAGTATTGAGGATTGAAGATTGAGGATTGAGGATTGAGGATTGAGGATTGAGGATTGAGGATTGAGGATTGAAGATGGAGGATTGGGTATTGAGGATTGAAGAATGAGGATTGAGTATTGAGGATTGAGGATTGAGGATTGAGGATTGAAGACTGAGTATTGAGGATTGAAGATTGAGGATTGGGTATTGAGGATTGAAGAATGAGGATTGAGGATTGAGGATTGCGGATTGAGGATTGAGGATTGAAGACTGAGTATTGAGGATTGAAGATTGAGGATTGAGGAGTGAGTATTGAAGATTGAGAATTGAGGATTGAGGATTGAGGATTGAGGATTGAAGATTGAGGATTGGGTATTGAGGATTGAAGGATGAGGATTGAGTATTGAGAATTGAGGATTGAGTATTGACGATTGAGTATTGAGGATTGAAGATTGACGATTGAGGTTTGAGGATTGAGGATTGAGGATTGAGGATTGAGGATTGAGGATTGAGGATTGAAGATTGAGTATTGAGTATTGAAGATTGAGGATTGTGGAATGAGGATTGAGGGTTGAGCATTGAAGATTGCGTACTGAGGATTGAAGATTAAGATTGAGGATTGAGGATTGAGGATTGAGGATTGAGGATTGAGGATTGAAGATTGAGGATTGCGTATTGAGGATAGAACATTGAGGATTGAGTATTGAGGATTGAGGATTGAGGATTGAAGATTGAATATTGATGATTGAAGATTGAGGATCGAGGATTCAGTGTTGTGGATTGAGGACGAGGACTGAGGGTAGAGTATTGATGTTTAAGGTATGAGGATTGAGGATTGAGGATTGAGAATTGAGGATTGAGGATTGAGGATTGAAGACTGAGGATTGGGTGTTGAGGATTGAAGAATGAGGATTGAGGATTGAGAATTGAGTATTGAGGATTGAAGATTGAGTATTGAGGATTGAAGATTGAGGATTGAGGATTGAGGATTGAGGATTGAGGATTGAGGATTGAGGATTGCGGATAGAAGATTGAGGATTGGGTATTGCGGATTGAACATTGAGGATTGAGGGTTGAGTATTGAGGATTGAGGATTGAGGACTGAAGGTTGAATATTGATGATTGAAGATTGAGGATTGAGGATTGATGGTTGTGGATTGAGGACGAGGACTGAGGGTTGACTATTGCTGTTTGAGGTCTGAGGATTGAGGATTGAGGATTGAGAATTGAGGATTGAGGATTGAGGATTGAAGATTGAGGATTGCGTATTGAGGATTGAGGATTGAGGATTGAGGATTGAGTATTGAGGATTGAAGATTGAGCATTGAGTATTGAAGATTGAGGATTGAGGATTGAGGATTGAGGATTGAGGATTGAGGATTGAGGATTGAAGATGGAGGATTGGGTATTGAGGATTGAAGAATGAGGATTGAGGATTGAGGATTGAGGATTGAGGATTGAGGAATGAAGACTGAGTATTGAGGATTGAAGATTGAGGATTGGGTATTGAGGATTGAAGAATGAGGATTGAGGATTGAGGATTGAGGATTGAGGATTCAAGATTGAGTATTGAGGATTGAAGATTGACGATTGAGGATTGAGGATTGAGGTCTGAGGATTGAGGATTGAGGATTGAGGATTGAGGATTGAGGATTGAGGATTGAGGATTGCGGATAGAAGATTGAGGATTGGGTATTGCGGATTGAACATTGAGGATTGAGGATTGAGGATTGAGGATTGAGGATTGAGGATTGAGAATTGAGGATTGAGCATTGAGGATTGAAGATTGAGGATTGGGTATTGAGGATTGAAGAATGAGGATTGAGGATTGAGGATTGCGGATTGAGGATTGAGGATTGAAGACTGAGTATTGAGGATTGAAGATTGAGGATTGAGGAGTGAGTATTGAAGATTGAGGATTTGGGACTGAGGATTGAAGATTGAGGATTGAGGATAGAGGATTGAGGATTGAGGATTGAGGATTGAAGATTGAGGATTGGGTATTGAGGATTGAAGAATGAGGATTGAGGAATGAGGATTGAGGATTGAGTATTGAAGATTGAGTATTCAGGATTGAAGATTGACGATTGAGGATTGAGGATTGAGGATTGAGGATTGAGGATTGAGGATTGAGGATTGAAGATTGAATATTGATGATTGAAGATTGAGGATCGAGGATTGAGTGTTGTGGATTGAGGACGAGGACTGAGGGTAGAGTATTGATGTTTAAGGTCTGAGGGTTGAGGATTGAGGATTGAGAATTGAGGATTGAGGATTGAGGATTGAAGACTGAGGATTGGGTGTTGAGGATTGAAGAATGAGGATTGAGGATTGAGGATTGAGTATTGAGGATTGAAGATTGAGTATTGAGGATTGAAGATTGAGGATTGAGGATTGAGGATTGTGGATTGAGGATTGCTGATTGCGGATAGAAGATTGAGGATTGCGTATTGCGGATTGAACATTGAGGATTGAGGGTTGAGGATTGAGGATTGAGGATTGAGGACTGAAGATTGAATATTGATGATTGAAGATTGAGGATTGAGGATTGATGGTTGTGGATTGAGGACGAGGACTGAGGGTTGACTATTGCTCTTTGAGGTCTGAGGATTGAGGATTGAGGATTGAGAATTGAGGATTGAGGGTTGAGGATTGAAGATTGAGGATTGGGTATTGAGGATTGAGGATTGAGGATTGAGGAATGAGGATTGATGATTGAGGATTGAAGTTTGTGTATTGAGGATTGAAGGTTGAGGATTGAGGATTGAGGATTGAGGTTTGAGGATTGAAGATTGAGGATTGAGGATTGAGGATTGAGGATTGAGGATTGAAGATTGAGGATTGGGTATTGAGGATTGAAGAATGAGGATTGAGTATTGAGTATTGACGATTGAGTATTGACGATTAAGTATTGAGGATTGAAGATTGACGATTGAGGATTGAGGATTGAGGATTGAGGATTGAGGATTGAGGATTGAGGATTGAGGATTGAAGATTGAGTATTGAGTATTGAAGATTGAGGATTGAGGAATGAGGATTGAGGGTTGAGGATTGAAGATTGCGTACTGAGGATTGAAGATTAAGATTGAGGATTGAGGATTGAGGATTGAGGATTGAGGATTGAGGATTGAAGATTGAGGATTGCGTATTGAGGATAGAACATTGAGGATTGAGGATTGAGTATTGAGGATTGAGGATTGAGGATTGAAGATTGAATATTGATGATTGAAGATTGAGGATCGAGGATTGAGTGTTGTGGATTGAGGACGAGGACTGAGGGTAGAGTATTGATGTTTAAGGTCTGAGGGTTGAGGATTGAGGATTGAGAATTGAGGATTGAGGATTGAGGATTGAAGACTGAGGATTGGGTGTTGAGGATTGAAGAATGAGGATTGAGGATTGAGGATTGAGGATTGAGTATTGAGGATTGAAGATTGAGTATTGAGGATTGAAGATTGAGGATTGAGGATTGAGGATTGTGGATTGAGGATTGCGGATTGCGGATAGAAGATTGAGGATTGCGTATTGCGGATTGAACATTGAGGATTGAGGGTTGAGGATTGAGGATTGAGGATTGAGGACTGAAGATTGAATATTGATGATTGAAGATTGAGGATTGAGGATTGATGGTTGTGGATTGAGGACGAGGACTGAGGGTTGACTATTGCTCTTTGAGGTCTGAGGATTGAGGATTGAGGATTGAGAATTGAGGATTGAGGGTTGAGGATTGAAGATTGAGGATTGGGTATTGAGGATTGAGGATTGAAGATGGAGGATTGGGTATTGAGGATTGAAGAATGAGGATTGAGGATTGATGATTGAGGATTGAGGATTGAGGATTGAAGACTGAGTATTGAGGATTGAAGATTGAGGATTGGGTATTGAGGATTGAAGAATGAGGATTGAGGATTGAGGATTGAGGATTGCGGATAGAAGATTGAGGATTGGGTATTGCGGATTGAAGATTGACGATTGAGGATTGAGGATTGAGGATTGAGGATTGACGATTGATGATTGAGGATTGAAGTTTGAGTATTGAGGATTGAAGATTGAGGATTGAGGATTGAGGATTGAGGTTTGATGATTGAAGATTGAGGATTGAGGATTGAGGATTGAGGATTGAGGATTGAAGATTGAGGATTGGGTATTGAGGATTGAAGAATGAGGATTGCGTATTGAGTATTGAGGATTGAGTATTGACGATTGAGTATTGAGGATTGAAGATTGACTATTGAGGATTGAGGATTGAGGATTGAGGATTGAGGATTGAGGATTGAGTATTGAAGATTGAGTATTGAGTATTGAAGATTGCGGATTGAGGAATGAGGATTGAGGATTGAGGATTGAAGATTGCGTACTGAGGATTGAAGATTAAGATTGAGGATTGAGGATTGAGGATTGAGGATTGAGGATAGAGGATTGAGGATTGAGGGTTGCGTATTGAGGATAGAACATTGAGGATTGGGGATTGAGTATTGAGGATTGAGGATTGAGGATTGAAGATTGAGGATTGGGTATTGAGGATTGAAGAATGAGGATTGAGTATTGAAGATTGAGTATTCAGGATTGAAGATTGACGATTGAGGAGTGAGTATTGAAGATTGAGTATTTGGGACATAGGATTGAAGATTGAGGATTGAGGATTGAGGATTGTGGATTGAGGATTGAGGATTGAGGATTGAAGATTGAGGATTGGGTATTGAGGATTGAAGAATGAGGATTGAGGATTGAGGATTGAGGATTGAGTATTGAAGATTGAGTATTCAGGATTGAAGATTGACGATTGAGGATTGAGGATTGAGGATTGAGGAATGAGGATTGATGATTGAGGATTGAAGTTTGAGTATTGAGGATTGAAGGTTGAGGATTGAGGATTGAGGATTGAGGTTTGAGGATTGAAGATTGAGGATTGAGGATTGAGGATTGAGGGTTGAAGATTGAGGATTGGGTATTGAGGATTGAAGAATGAGGATTGAGTATTGAGTATTGAGGATTGAGTATTGACGATTGAGTATTGAGGATTGAAGATTGACGATTGAGGATTGAGGATTGAGGATTGAGGATTGAGGATTGAGGATTGAGGATTGACGATTGAAGATTGAGTATTGAGTATTGAAGATTGAGGATTGAGGAATGAGGATTGAGGGTTGAGCATTGAAGATTGCGTACTGAGGATTGAAGATTAAGATTGAGGATTGAGGATTGAGGATTGAGGATTGAGGATTGAGGATTGAAGATTGAGTATTGAGGATTGAGGATTGAGGATTGAGAATTGAGGATTGAGGATTGAGGATTGAAGATTGAGGATTGGGTATTGAGGATTGAGGATTGAGGATTGAGGATTGAGTATTGAGGATTGAAGATTGAGTATTCAGTATTGAAGGTTGACGATTGAGGATTGAGGATTGAGGATTGAGGATTGAGGATTGATGATTGAGGATTGAAGTTTGAGTATTGAGGATTGAAGATTGAGGATTGAGGATTGAGGATTGAGGTTTGAGGATTGAAGATTGAGGATTGAGTATTGAGGATTGAGGATTGAGGATTGAAGATTGAGGATTGGGTATTGAGGATTGAAGAATGAGGATTGAGTATTGAGTATTGAGGATTGAGTATTGACGATTGAGTATTGAGGATTGAAGATTGACGATTGAGGATTGAGGATTGAGGATTGAGGATTGAGGATTGAGGATTGAGGATTGAAGATTGAGTATTGAGTATTGAAGATTGAGGATTGAGGAATGAGCATTGAGGATTGAGGATTGAGGATTGAGGATTGAAGATGGAGGATTGGGTATTGAGGATTGAAGAATGAGGATTGAGGATTGAGGATTGAAGAATGAGGATTGAGGATTGAGGATTGAGCATTGAGGATTGAAGATTGAGTATTGAGGATTGAAGATTGAGGATTGAGGATTGAGGATTGAGGATTGAGGATTGAGGATTGAGGATTGCGGATAGAAGATTGAGGATTGGGAATTGCGGATTGAACATTGAGGATTGAGGGTTGAAGATTAAGATTGAGGATTGAGGATTGAGGATGGAGGATTGAGGATTGAGGATTGAGGATTGAGTATTGAGGATTGAAGATTGAGTATTCAGGATTGAAGGTTGACGATTGACGATTGAGGATTGAGGATTGAGGTCTGAGGATTGAGGATTGAGGATTGAGGATTGAGGATTGAGGATTGAGGATTGAGGATTGCGGATAGAAGATGGAGGTTTGTGTATTGCGGATTGAACATTGAGGATTGAGGATTGAGGATTGAGGATTGAGGATTGAGGATTGAGGATTGAGAATTGAGGATTGAGGATTGAGGATTGAAGATTGAGGATTGGGTATTGAGGATTGAAGAATGAGGATTGAGGATTGAGTGTTGTGGATTGAGGACGAGGACTGAGGGTAGAGTATTGATGTTTAAGGTCTGAGGATTGAGGATTGAGGATTGAGAATTGAGGATTGAGGGTTGAGGATTGAAGATTGAGGATTGGGTGTTGAGGATTGAAGAATGAGGATTGAGGATTGAGGATTGAGTATTGAGGATTGAAGATTGAGTATTGAGGATTGAAGATTGAGGATTGAGGATTGAGGATTGAGGATTGAGGATTGAGGATTGCAGATAGAAGATTGAGGATTGGGTATTGCGTATTGAACATTGAGGATTGAGGGTTGAGGATTGATGATTGAGGATTGAGGACTGAAATTGAATATTGTTGATTGAAGACTGAGGATTGAGGATTGAGGATTGAGGATTGAGGATTGAGGATTTTGATTGAAGATTGAGGATTGGGTATTGAGGATTGAAGAATGAGGATTGAGGATTGAGGATTGAGGATTGAGTATTGAAGATTGAGTATTCAGGATTGAAGATTGACGATTGAGGATTGAGGATTGAGGATTGAGGAATGAGGATTGATGATCGAGGATTGAAGTTTGTGTATTGGGGATTGAGGATTGAGGATTGAGTATTGAGGATTGAAGATTGAGGATTGCGTATTGAGGATAGAACATTGAGGATTGAGGATTGAGTATTGAAGATTGACGATTGAGGATTGAGGATTGAGGATTGAGGAATGAGGATTGATGATTGAGGATTGAAGTTTGAGTATTGAGGATTGAAGGTTGAGGATTGAGGATTGAGGATTGAGGTTTGAGGATTGAAGATTGAGGATTGAGGATTGAGGATTGAGGGTTGAAGATTGAGGATTGGGTATTGAGGATTGAAGAATGAGGATTGAGTATTGAGTATTGAGGATTGAGTATTGACGATTGAGTATTGAGGATTGAAGATTGACGATTGAGGATTGAGGATTGAGGATTGAGGATTGAGGATTGAGGATTGAGGATTGACGATTGAAGATTGAGTATTGAGTATTGAAGATTGAGGATTGAGGAATGAGGATTGAGGGTTGAGCATTGAAGATTGCGTACTGAGGATTGAAGATTAAGATTGAGGATTGAGGATTGAGGATTGAGGATTGAGGATTGAGGATTGAAGATTGAGTATTGAGGATTGAGTATTGAGGATTGAAGATTGAGGATTGGGTATTGAGGATTGAAGAATGAGGATTGAGGATTGAGGATTGAGGATTGCGGATAGAAGATTGAGGATTGGGTATTGCGGATTGAAGATTGACGATTGAGGATTGAGGATTGAGGATTGAGGATTGACGATTGATGATTGAGGATTGAAGTTTGAGTATTGAGGATTGAAGATTGAGGATTGAGGATTGAGGATTGAGGTTTGATGATTGAAGATTGAGGATTGAGGATTGAGGATTGAGGATTGAGGATTGAAGATTGAGGATTGGGTATTGAGGATTGAAGAATGAGGATTGCGTATTGAGTATTGAGGATTGAGTATTGACGATTGAGTATTGAGGATTGAAGATTGACTATTGAGGATTGAGGATTGAGGATTGAGGATTGAGGATTGAGGATTGAGTATTGAAGATTGAGTATTGAGTATTGAAGATTGCGGATTGAGGAATGAGGATTGAGGATTGAGGATTGAAGATTGCGTACTGAGGATTGAAGATTAAGATTGAGGATTGAGGATTGAGGATTGAGGATTGAGGATAGAGGATTGAGGATTGAGGGTTGCGTATTGAGGATAGAACATTGAGGATTGGGGATTGAGTATTGAGGATTGAGGATTGAGGATTGAAGATTGAGGATTGGGTATTGAGGATTGAAGAATGAGGATTGAGTATTGAAGATTGAGTATTCAGGATTGAAGATTGACGATTGAGGAGTGAGTATTGAAGATTGAGTATTTGGGACATAGGATTGAAGATTGAGGATTGAGGATTGAGGATTGTGGATTGAGGATTGAGGATTGAGGATTGAAGATTGAGGATTGGGTATTGAGGATTGAAGAATGAGGATTGAGGATTGAGGATTGAGGATTGAGTATTGAAGATTGAGTATTCAGGATTGAAGATTGACGATTGAGGATTGAGGATTGAGGATTGAGGAATGAGGATTGATGATTGAGGATTGAAGTTTGAGTATTGAGGATTGAAGGTTGAGGATTGAGGATTGAGGATTGAGGTTTGAGGATTGAAGATTGAGGATTGAGGATTGAGGATTGAGGGTTGAAGATTGAGGATTGGGTATTGAGGATTGAAGAATGAGGATTGAGTATTGAGTATTGAGGATTGAGTATTGACGATTGAGTATTGAGGATTGAAGATTGACGATTGAGGATTGAGGATTGAGGATTGAGGATTGAGGATTGAGGATTGAGGATTGACGATTGAAGATTGAGTATTGAGTATTGAAGATTGAGGATTGAGGAATGAGGATTGAGGGTTGAGCATTGAAGATTGCGTACTGAGGATTGAAGATTAAGATTGAGGATTGAGGATTGAGGATTGAGGATTGAGGATTGAGGATTGAAGATTGAGTATTGAGGATTGAGGATTGAGGATTGAGAATTGAGGATTGAGGATTGAGGATTGAAGATTGAGGATTGGGTATTGAGGATTGAGGATTGAGGATTGAGGATTGAGTATTGAGGATTGAAGATTGAGTATTCAGTATTGAAGGTTGACGATTGAGGATTGAGGATTGAGGATTGAGGATTGAGGATTGATGATTGAGGATTGAAGTTTGAGTATTGAGGATTGAAGATTGAGGATTGAGGATTGAGGATTGAGGTTTGAGGATTGAAGATTGAGGATTGAGTATTGAGGATTGAGGATTGAGGATTGAAGATTGAGGATTGGGTATTGAGGATTGAAGAATGAGGATTGAGTATTGAGTATTGAGGATTGAGTATTGACGATTGAGTATTGAGGATTGAAGATTGACGATTGAGGATTGAGGATTGAGGATTGAGGATTGAGGATTGAGGATTGAGGATTGAAGATTGAGTATTGAGTATTGAAGATTGAGGATTGAGGAATGAGCATTGAGGATTGAGGATTGAGGATTGAGGATTGAAGATGGAGGATTGGGTATTGAGGATTGAAGAATGAGGATTGAGGATTGAGGATTGAAGAATGAGGATTGAGGATTGAGGATTGAGCATTGAGGATTGAAGATTGAGTATTGAGGATTGAAGATTGAGGATTGAGGATTGAGGATTGAGGATTGAGGATTGAGGATTGAGGATTGCGGATAGAAGATTGAGGATTGGGAATTGCGGATTGAACATTGAGGATTGAGGGTTGAAGATTAAGATTGAGGATTGAGGATTGAGGATGGAGGATTGAGGATTGAGGATTGAGGATTGAGTATTGAGGATTGAAGATTGAGTATTCAGGATTGAAGGTTGACGATTGACGATTGAGGATTGAGGATTGAGGTCTGAGGATTGAGGATTGAGGATTGAGGATTGAGGATTGAGGATTGAGGATTGAGGATTGCGGATAGAAGATGGAGGTTTGTGTATTGCGGATTGAACATTGAGGATTGAGGATTGAGGATTGAGGATTGAGGATTGAGGATTGAGGATTGAGAATTGAGGATTGAGGATTGAGGATTGAAGATTGAGGATTGGGTATTGAGGATTGAAGAATGAGGATTGAGGATTGAGTGTTGTGGATTGAGGACGAGGACTGAGGGTAGAGTATTGATGTTTAAGGTCTGAGGATTGAGGATTGAGGATTGAGAATTGAGGATTGAGGGTTGAGGATTGAAGATTGAGGATTGGGTGTTGAGGATTGAAGAATGAGGATTGAGGATTGAGGATTGAGTATTGAGGATTGAAGATTGAGTATTGAGGATTGAAGATTGAGGATTGAGGATTGAGGATTGAGGATTGAGGATTGAGGATTGCAGATAGAAGATTGAGGATTGGGTATTGCGTATTGAACATTGAGGATTGAGGGTTGAGGATTGATGATTGAGGATTGAGGACTGAAATTGAATATTGTTGATTGAAGACTGAGGATTGAGGATTGAGGATTGAGGATTGAGGATTGAGGATTTTGATTGAAGATTGAGGATTGGGTATTGAGGATTGAAGAATGAGGATTGAGGATTGAGGATTGAGGATTGAGTATTGAAGATTGAGTATTCAGGATTGAAGATTGACGATTGAGGATTGAGGATTGAGGATTGAGGAATGAGGATTGATGATCGAGGATTGAAGTTTGTGTATTGGGGATTGAGGATTGAGGATTGAGTATTGAGGATTGAAGATTGAGGATTGCGTATTGAGGATAGAACATTGAGGATTGAGGATTGAGTATTGAAGATTGACGATTGAGGATTGAGGATTGAGGATTGAGGAATGAGGATTGATGATTGAGGATTGAAGTTTGAGTATTGAGCATTGAAGGTTGAGGATTGAGGATTGAGGATTGAGGTTTGAGGATTGAAGATTGAGGATTGAGGATTGAGGATTGAGGGTTGAAGATTGAGGATTGGGTATTGAGGATTGAAGAATGAGGATTGAGTATTGAGTATTGAGGATTGAGTATTGACGATTGAGTATTGAGGATTGAAGATTGACGATTGAGGATTGAGGATTGAGGATTGAGGATTGAGGATTGAGGATTGAGGATTGACGATTGAAGATTGAGTATTGAGTATTGAAGATTGAGGATTGAGGAATGAGGATTGAGGGTTGAGCATTGAAGATTGCGTACTGAGGATTGAAGATTAAGATTGAGGATTGAGGATTGAGGATTGAGGATTGAGGATTGAGGATTGAAGATTGAGTATTGAGGATTGAGTATTGAGGATTGAAGATTGAGGATTGGGTATTGAGGATTGAAGAATGAGGATTGAGGATTGAGGATTGAGGATTGCGGATAGAAGATTGAGGATTGGGTATTGCGGATTGAAGATTGACGATTGAGGATTGAGGATTGAGGATTGAGGATTGACGATTGATGATTGAGGATTGAAGTTTGAGTATTGAGGATTGAAGATTGAGGATTGAGGATTGAGGATTGAGGTTTGATGATTGAAGATTGAGGATTGAGGATTGAGGATTGAGGATTGAGGATTGAAGATTGAGGATTGGGTATTGAGGATTGAAGAATGAGGATTGCGTATTGAGTATTGAGGATTGAGTATTGACGATTGAGTATTGAGGATTGAAGATTGACTATTGAGGATTGAGGATTGAGGATTGAGGATTGAGGATTGAGGATTGAGTATTGAAGATTGAGTATTGAGTATTGAAGATTGCGGATTGAGGAATGAGGATTGAGGATTGAGGATTGAAGATTGCGTACTGAGGATTGAAGATTAAGATTGAGGATTGAGGATTGAGGATTGAGGATTGAGGATAGAGGATTGAGGATTGAGGGTTGCGTATTGAGGATAGAACATTGAGGATTGGGGATTGAGTATTGAGGATTGAGGATTGAGGATTGAAGATTGAGGATTGGGTATTGAGGATTGAAGAATGAGGATTGAGTATTGAAGATTGAGTATTCAGGATTGAAGATTGACGATTGAGGAGTGAGTATTGAAGATTGAGTATTTGGGACATAGGATTGAAGATTGAGGATTGAGGATTGAGGATTGTGGATTGAGGATTGAGGATTGAGGATTGAAGATTGAGGATTGGGTATTGAGGATTGAAGAATGAGGATTGAGGATTGAGGATTGAGGATTGAGTATTGAAGATTGAGTATTCAGGATTGAAGATTGACGATTGAGGATTGAGGATTGAGGATTGAGGAATGAGGATTGATGATTGAGGATTGAAGTTTGAGTATTGAGGATTGAAGGTTGAGGATTGAGGATTGAGGATTGAGGTTTGAGGATTGAAGATTGAGGATTGAGGATTGAGGATTGAGGGTTGAAGATTGAGGATTGGGTATTGAGGATTGAAGAATGAGGATTGAGTATTGAGTATTGAGGATTGAGTATTGACGATTGAGTATTGAGGATTGAAGATTGACGATTGAGGATTGAGGATTGAGGATTGAGGATTGAGGATTGAGGATTGAGGATTGACGATTGAAGATTGAGTATTGAGTATTGAAGATTGAGGATTGAGGAATGAGGATTGAGGGTTGAGCATTGAAGATTGCGTACTGAGGATTGAAGATTAAGATTGAGGATTGAGGATTGAGGATTGAGGATTGAGGATTGAGGATTGAAGATTGAGTATTGAGGATTGAGGATTGAGGATTGAGAATTGAGGATTGAGGATTGAGGATTGAAGATTGAGGATTGGGTATTGAGGATTGAGGATTGAGGATTGAGGATTGAGTATTGAGGATTGAAGATTGAGTATTCAGTATTGAAGGTTGACGATTGAGGATTGAGGATTGAGGATTGAGGATTGAGGATTGATGATTGAGGATTGAAGTTTGAGTATTGAGGATTGAAGATTGAGGATTGAGGATTGAGGATTGAGGTTTGAGGATTGAAGATTGAGGATTGAGTATTGAGGATTGAGGATTGAGGATTGAAGATTGAGGATTGGGTATTGAGGATTGAAGAATGAGGATTGAGTATTGAGTATTGAGGATTGAGTATTGACGATTGAGTATTGAGGATTGAAGATTGACGATTGAGGATTGAGGATTGAGGATTGAGGATTGAGGATTGAGGATTGAGGATTGAAGATTGAGTATTGGGTATTGAAGATTGAGGATTGAGGAATGAGCATTGAGGATTGAGGATTGAGGATTGAGGATTGAAGATGGAGGATTGGGTATTGAGGATTGAAGAATGAGGATTGAGGATTGAGGATTGAAGAATGAGGATTGAGGATTGAGGATTGAGCATTGAGGATTGAAGATTGAGTATTGAGGATTGAAGATTGAGGATTGAGGATTGAGGATTGAGGATTGAGGATTGAGGATTGAGGATTGCGGATAGAAGATTGAGGATTGGGAATTGCGGATTGAACATTGAGGATTGAGGGTTGAAGATTAAGATTGAGGATTGAGGATTGAGGATGGAGGATTGAGGATTGAGGATTGAGGATTGAGTATTGAGGATTGAAGATTGAGTATTCAGGATTGAAGGTTGACGATTGACGATTGAGGATTGAGGATTGAGGTCTGAGGATTGAGGATTGAGGATTGAGGATTGAGGATTGAGGATTGAGGATTGAGGATTGCGGATAGAAGATTGAGGTTTGTGTATTGCGGATTGAACATTGAGGATTGAGGATTGAGGATTGAGGATTGAGGATTGAGGATTGAGGATTGAGAATTGAGGATTGAGGATTGAGGATTGAAGATTGAGGATTGGGTATTGAGGTTTGAAGAATGAGGATTGAGGATTGAGGATTGCGGATTGAGGATTGAGGATTGAAGACTGAGTATTGAGGATTGTGTATTGCGGATTGAACATTGAGGATTGAGGATTGAGGATTGAGGATTGACGATTGAGGATTGAGAATTGAGGACTGAGGATTGAGGATTGAAGATTGAGGATTGAGTATTGACGATTGAGGATTGACGATTGAAGATTGAATATTGATGATAGAAGATTGAGGATCGAGGATTGAGTGTTGTGGATTGAGGACGAGGACTGAGGGTAGAGTATTGATGTTTAAGGTCTGAGGATTGAGGATTGAGGATTGAGAATTGAGGATTGAGGGTTGAGGATTGAAGATTGAGGATTGGGTGTTGAGGATTGAAGAATGAGGATTGAGGATTGAGGATTGAGTATTGAGGATTGAAGATTGAGTATTGAGGATTGAAGATTGAGGATTGAGGATTGAGGATTGAGGATTGAGGATTGAGGATTGCAGATAGAAGATTGAGGATTGGGTATTGCGTATTGAACATTGAGGATTGAGGGTTGAGGATTGAGGATTGAGGATTGAGGACTGAAATTGAATATTGTTGATTGAAGACTGAGGATTGAGGATTGAGGATTGAGGATTGAGGATTGAGGATTTTGATTGAAGATTGAGGATTGGGTATTGAGGATTGAAGAATGAGGATTGAGGATTGAGGATTGAGGATTGAGTATTGAAGATTGAGTATTCAGGATTGAAGATTGACGATTGAGGATTGAGGATTGAGGATTGAGGAATGAGGATTGATGATCGAGGATTGAAGTTTGTGTATTGGGGATTGAGGATTGAGGATTGAGTATTGAGGATTGAAGATTGAGGATTGCGTATTGAGGATAGAACATTGAGGATTGAGGATTGAGTATTGAGGATTGAGGATTGAGGATTGAAGATTGAATATTGATGATTGAAGATTGAGGATCGAGGATTGAGTGTTGTGGATTGAGGACGAGGACTGAGGGTAGAGTGTTGATGTTTAAGGTCTGAGGATTGAGGATTGAGGATTGAGAATTGAGGATTGAGGATTGAGGATTGAAGACTGAGGATTGGGTGTTGAGGATTGAAGAATGAGGATTGAGGATTGAGGATTGAGTATTGAGGATTGAAGATTGAGTATTGAGGATTGAAGATTGAGGATTGAGGATGGAGGATTGAGGATTGAGGATTGAGGATTGCGGATAGAAGATTGAGGATTGCGTATTGCGGATTGAACATTGAGGATTGAGGGTTGAGGATTGAGGATTGAGGATTGAGGACTGAAGATTGAATATTGATGATTGAAGATTGAGGATTGAGGATTGATGGTTGTGGATTGAGGACGAGGACTGAGGGTTGACTATTGCTGTTTGAGGTCTGAGGATTGAGGATTGAGGATTGAGAATTGAGGATTGAAGAATGAGGATTGAGGATTGAGGATTGCGGATTGAGGATTGAGGATTGAAGACTGAGTATTGAGGATTGAAGATTGAGGATTGAGGAGTGAGTATTGAAGATTGAGAATTGAGGATTGAGGATTGAGGATTGAGGATTGAAGATTGAGGATTGGGTATTGAGGATTGAAGGATGAGGATTGAGTATTGAGAATTGAGGATTGAGTATTGACGATTGAGTATTGAGGATTGAAGATTGACGATTGAGGTTTGAGGATTGAGGATTGAGGATTGAGGATTGAGGATTGAGGATTGAGGATTGAAGATTGAGTATTGAGTATTGAAGATTGAGGATTGTGGAATGAGGATTGAGGGTTGAGCATTGAAGATTGCGTACTGAGGATTGAAGATTAAGATTGAGGATTGAGGATTGAGGATTGAGGATTGAGGATTGAGGATTGAAGATTGAGGATTGCGTATTGAGGATAGAACATTGAGGATTGAGTATTGAGGATTGAGGATTGAGGATTGAAGATTGAATATTGATGATTGAAGATTGAGGATCGAGGATTCAGTGTTGTGGATTGAGGACGAGGACTGAGGGTAGAGTATTGATGTTTAAGGTATGAGGATTGTGGATTGAGGATTGAGAATTGAGGATTGAGGATTGAGGATTGAAGACTGAGGATTGGGTGTTGAGGATTGAAGAATGAGGATTGAGGATTGAGGATTGAGTATTGAGGATTGAAGATTGAGTATTGAGGATTGAAGATTGAGGATTGAGGATTGAGGATTGAGGATTGAGGATTGAGGATTGCGGATAGAAGATTGAGGATTGGGTATTGCGGATTGAACATTGAGGATTGAGGGTTGAGTATTGAGGATTGAGGATTGAGGACTGAAGGTTGAATATTGATGATTGAAGATTGAGGATTGAGGATTGATGGTTGTGGATTGAGGACGAGGACTGAGGGTTGACTATTGCTGTTTGAGGTCTGAGGATTGAGGATTGAGGATTGAGAATTGAGGATTGAGGATTGAGGATTGAAGATTGAGGATTGGGTATTGAGGATTGAGGATTGAGGATTGAGGATTGAGTATTGAGGATTGAAGATTGAGCATTGAGTATTGAAGATTGAGGATTGAGGATTGAGGATTGAGGATTGAGGATTGAGGATTGAGGATTGAAGATGGAGGATTGGGTATTGAGGATTGAAGAATGAGGATTGAGGATTGAGGATTGAGGATTGAGGATTGAGGAATGAAGACTGAGTATTGAGGATTGAAGATTGAGGATTGGGTATTGAGGATTGAAGAATGAGGATTGAGGATTGAGGATTGAGGATTGAGGATTGAAGATTGAGTATTGAGGATTGAAGATTGACGATTGAGGATTGAGGATTGAGGTCTGAGGATTGAGGATTGAGGATTGAGGATTGAGGATTGAGGATTGAGGATTGAGGATTGCGGATAGAAGATTGAGGATTGGGTATTGCGGATTGAACATTGAGGATTGAGGATTGAGGATTGAGGATTGAGGATTGAGGATTGAGAATTGAGGATTGAGCATTGAGGATTGAAGATTGAGGATTGGTTATTGAGGATTGAAGAATGAGGATTGAGGATTGAGGATTGCGGATTGAGGATTGAGGATTGAAGACTGAGTATTGAGGATTGAAGATTGAGGATTGAGGAGTGAGTATTGAAGATTGAGGATTTGGGACTGAGGATTGAAGGTTGAGGATTGAGGATAGAGGATTGAGGATTGAGGATTGAGGATTGAAGATTGAGGATTGGGTATTGAGGATTGAAGAATGAGGATTGAGGAATGAGGATTGAGGATTGAGTATTGAAGATTGAGTATTCAGGATTGAAGATTGACGATTGAGGATTGAGGATTGAGGATTGAGGATTGAGGATTGATGATTGAGGATTGAAGTTTGAGTATTGAGGATTGAAGATTGAGGATTGAGGATTGAGGATTGAGGATTGATGATTGAAGATTGAGGATTGAGTATTGAGGATTGTGGATTGAGGATTGAGGATTGAGGATTGAAGGTTGAGGATTGGGTATTGAGGATTGAAGAATGAGGATTGAGGATTGAGGATTGAGGATTGAGTATTGAAGATTGAGTATTCAGGATTGAAGATTGACGATTGAGGATTGAGGATTGAGGATTGAGGAATGAGGATTGATGATTGAGGATTGAAGTTTGTGTATTGAGGATTGAAGGTTGAGGATTGAGGATTGAGGATTGAGGTTTGAGGATTGAAGATTGAGGATTGAGGATTGAGGATTGAGGATTGAGGATTGAAGATTGAGGATTGGGTATTGAGGATTGAAGAATGAGGATTGAGTATTGAGTATTGAGGATTGAGTATTGACGATTAAGTATTGAGGATTGAAGATTGACGATTGAGGATTGAGGATTGAGGATTGAGGATTGAGGATTGAGGATTGAGGATTGAAGATTGAGTATTGAGTATTGAAGATTGAGGATTGAGGAATGAGGATTGAGGGTTGAGCATTGAAGATTGCGTACTGAGGATTGAAGATTAAGATTGAGGATTGAGGATTGAGGATTGAGGATTGAGGATTGAGGATTGAAGATTGAGGATTGCGTATTGAGGATAGAACATTGAGGATTGAGGATTGAGTATTGAGGATTGAGGATTGAGTATTGAAGATTGAATATTGATGATTGAAGATTGAGGATCGAGGATTGAGTGTTGTGGATTGAGGACGAGGACTGAGGGTAGAGTATTGATGTTTAAGGTCTGAGGATTGAGGATTGAGGATTGAGAATTGAGGATTGAGGATTGAGGATTGAAGACTGAGGATTGGGTGTTGAGGATTGAAGAATGAGGATTGAGGATTGAGGATTGAGTATTGAGGATTGAAGATTGAGTATTGAGGATTGAGGATTGAGGATTGAGGATTGAGGATTGTGGATTGAGGATTGAGGATTGCGGATAGAAGATTGAGGATTGCGTATTAGGATTGAACATTGAGGATTGAGGGTTGAGGATTGCGGATTGAGGATTGAGGACTGAAGATTGAATATTGATGATTGAAGATTGAGGATTGAGGATTGATGGTTGTGGATTGAGGACGAGGACTGAGGGTTGACTATTGCTGTTTGAGGTCTGAGGATGGAGGATTGAGGATTGAGAATTGAGGATTGAGGGTTGAGGATTGAAGATTGAGGATTGGGTATTGAGGATTGGGTGTTGAGGATTGAAGAATGAGGATTGAGGATTGAGGATTGAGGATTGAAGATTGAGTATTGAGGATTGAAGATTGAGGATTGAGGATTGAGGATTGAGGATTGAAGACTGAGTATTGAGGATTGAAGATTGAGGATTGAGGAGTGAGTATTGAAGATTGAGGATTTGGGACTGAGGATTGAAGATTGAGGATTGAGGATTGAGGATTGAGGATTGAGGATTGAGGATTGAGGATTGAGGATTGAGGGTTGAAGATTGAGGATTGGGTATTGAGGATTGAAGAGTGAGGATTGAGGATTGAGGATTGAGGATTGCGTATTGAAGATTGAGTATTCAGGATTGAAGATTGACGATTGAGGAGTGAGTATTGAAGATTGAGCATTTGGGACTGAGGATTGAAGATTGAGGATTGAGGATTGAGGATTGTGGATTGAGGATTGAGGATTGAGGATTGAAGATTGAGGATTGGGTATTGAGGATTGAAGAATGAGGATTGAGCATTGAGGATTGAGTATTGAAGATTGAGTATTCAGGATTGAAGATTGACGATTGAGGATTGAGGATTGAGGATTGAGGAATGAGGATTGATGATTGAGGATTGAAGTTTGAGTATTGAGGATTGAAGATTGAGGATTGAGGATTGTGGATTGAGGTTTGAGGATTGAAGATTGAGGATTGAGGATTGAGGATTGAGGATTGAGGATTGAAGATTGAGGATTGGGTATTGAGGATTGAAGAATGAGGATTGAGTATTGAGTATTGAGGATTGAGTATTGACGATTGAGTATTGAGGATTGAAGATTGACGATTGAGGATTGAGGAATTGAGGATTGAGGATTGAGGATTGAGGATTGAGGATTGAGGATTGAAGATTGAGTATTGAGTATTGAAGATTGAGGATTGAGGAATGAGGATTGAGGGTTGAGCATTGAAGATTGCGTACTGAGGATTGAAGATTAAGATTGAGGGTTGAGGATTGAGGATTGAGGATTGAGGATTGAGGATTGAAGATTGAGGATTGCGTATTGAGGATAGAACATTGAGGATTGAGGATTGAGTATTGAGGATTGAGGATTGAGGATTGAAGGTTGAATATTGATGATTGAAGATTGAGGATCGAGGATTGAGTGTTGTGGATTGAGGACGAGGACTGAGGGTAGAGTATTGATGTTTAAGGTCTGAGGATTGAGGATTGAGGATTGAGAATTGAGGATTGAGGATTGAGGATTGAAGACTGAGGATTGGGTGTTGAGGATTGAAGAATGAGGATTGAGGATTGAGGATTGAGTATTGAGGATTGAGGATTGAGTATTGAGGATTGAAGATTGAGGATTGAGGATTGAGTATTGAAGATTGAGTATTCAGGATTGAAGATTGACGATTGAGGATTGAGGATTGAGGATTGAGGATTGAGGATTGATGATTGAGGATTGAAGTTTGAGTATTGAGGATTGAAGATTCAGGATTGAGGATTGGGTGTTGAGGATTGAAGAATGAGGATTGAGGATTGAGGATTGAGTATTGAGGATTGAAGATTGAGTATTGAGGATTGAAGATTGAGGATTGAGGATTGAGGATTGAGGATTGAGGATTGAGGATTGCGGATAGAAGATTGAGGATTGGGTATTGCGGATTGAACATTGAGGATTGAGGGTTGAGTATTGAGGATTGAGGATTGAGGACTGAAGGTTGAATATTGATGATTGAAGATTGAGGATTGAGGATTGATGGTTGTGGATTGAGGACGAGGACTGAGGGTTGACTATTGCTGTTTGAGGTCTGAGGATTGAGGATTGAGGATTGAGAATTGAGGATTGAGGATTGAGGATTGAAGATTGAGGATTGGGTATTGAGGATTGAGGATTGAGGATTGAGGATTGAGTATTGAGGATTGAAGATTGAGCATTGAGTATTGAAGATTGAGGATTGAGGATTGAGGATTGAGGATTGAGGATTGAGGATTGAGGATTGAAGATGGAGGATTGGGTATTGAGGATTGAAGAATGAGGATTGAGGATTGAGGATTGAGGATTGAGGATTGAGGAATGAAGACTGAGTATTGAGGATTGAAGATTGAGGATTGGGTATTGAGGATTGAAGAATGAGGATTGAGGATTGAGGATTGAGGATTGAGGATTGAAGATTGAGTATTGAGGATTGAAGATTGACGATTGAGGATTGAGGATTGAGGTCTGAGGATTGAGGATTGAGGATTGAGGATTGAGGATTGAGGATTGAGGATTGAGGATTGCGGATAGAAGATTGAGGATTGGGTATTGCGGATTGAACATTGAGGATTGAGGATTGAGGATTGAGGATTGAGGATTGAGGATTGAGAATTGAGGATTGAGCATTGAGGATTGAAGATTGAGGATTGGTTATTGAGGATTGAAGAATGAGGATTGAGGATTGAGGATTGCGGATTGAGGATTGAGGATTGAAGACTGAGTATTGAGGATTGAAGATTGAGGATTGAGGAGTGAGTATTGAAGATTGAGGATTTGGGACTGAGGATTGAAGGTTGAGGATTGAGGATAGAGGATTGAGGATTGAGGATTGAGGATTGAAGATTGAGGATTGGGTATTGAGGATTGAAGAATGAGGATTGAGGAATGAGGATTGAGGATTGAGTATTGAAGATTGAGTATTCAGGATTGAAGATTGACGATTGAGGATTGAGGATTGAGGATTGAGGATTGAGGATTGATGATTGAGGATTGAAGTTTGAGTATTGAGGATTGAAGATTGAGGATTGAGGATTGAGGATTGAGGATTGATGATTGAAGATTGAGGATTGAGTATTGAGGATTGTGGATTGAGGATTGAGGATTGAGGATTGAAGGTTGAGGATTGGGTATTGAGGATTGAAGAATGAGGATTGAGGATTGAGGATTGAGGATTGAGTATTGAAGATTGAGTATTCAGGATTGAAGATTGACGATTGAGGATTGAGGATTGAGGATTGAGGAATGAGGATTGATGATTGAGGATTGAAGTTTGTGTATTGAGGATTGAAGGTTGAGGATTGAGGATTGAGGATTGAGGTTTGAGGATTGAAGATTGAGGATTGAGGATTGAGGATTGAGGATTGAGGATTGAAGATTGAGGATTGGGTATTGAGGATTGAAGAATGAGGATTGAGTATTGAGTATTGAGGATTGAGTATTGACGATTAAGTATTGAGGATTGAAGATTGACGATTGAGGATTGAGGATTGAGGATTGAGGATTGAGGATTGAGGATTGAGGATTGAAGATTGAGTATTGAGTATTGAAGATTGAGGATTGAGGAATGAGGATTGAGGGTTGAGCATTGAAGATTGCGTACTGAGGATTGAAGATTAAGATTGAGGATTGAGGATTGAGGATTGAGGATTGAGGATTGAGGATTGAAGATTGAGGATTGCGTATTGAGGATAGAACATTGAGGATTGAGGATTGAGTATTGAGGATTGAGGATTGAGTATTGAAGATTGAATATTGATGATTGAAGATTGAGGATCGAGGATTGAGTGTTGTGGATTGAGGACGAGGACTGAGGGTAGAGTATTGATGTTTAAGGTCTGAGGATTGAGGATTGAGGATTGAGAATTGAGGATTGAGGATTGAGGAGTGAAGACTGAGGATTGGGTGTTGAGGATTGAAGAATGAGGATTGAGGATTGAGGATTGAGTATTGAGGATTGAAGATTGAGTATTGAGGATTGAGGATTGAGGATTGAGGATTGAGGATTGTGGATTGAGGATTGAGGATTGCGGATAGAAGATTGAGGATTGCGTATTAGGATTGAACATTGAGGATTGAGGGTTGAGGATTGCGGATTGAGGATTGAGGACTGAAGATTGAATATTGATGATTGAAGATTGAGGATTGAGGATTGATGGTTGTGGATTGAGGACGAGGACTGAGGGTTGACTATTGCTGTTTGAGGTCTGAGGATGGAGGATTGAGGATTGAGAATTGAGGATTGAGGGTTGAGGATTGAAGATTGAGGATTGGGTATTGAGGATTGGGTGTTGAGGATTGAAGAATGAGGATTGAGGATTGAGGATTGAGGATTGAAGATTGAGTATTGAGGATTGAAGATTGAGGATTGAGGATTGAGGATTGAGGATTGAAGACTGAGTATTGAGGATTGAAGATTGAGGATTGAGGAGTGAGTATTGAAGATTGAGGATTTGGGACTGAGGATTGAAGATTGAGGATTGAGGATTGAGGATTGAGGATTGAGGATTGAGGATTGAGGATTGAGGATTGAGGGTTGAAGATTGAGGATTGGGTATTGAGGATTGAAGAGTGAGGATTGAGGATTGAGGATTGAGGATTGCGTATTGAAGATTGAGTATTCAGGATTGAAGATTGACGATTGAGGAGTGAGTATTGAAGATTGAGCATTTGGGACTGAGGATTGAAGATTGAGGATTGAGGATTGAGGATTGTGGATTGAGGATTGAGGATT